>NW_026126962.1:727500-1056468 GCF_943737965.1 Phodopus roborovskii
TTATGTTGTGAGTTATTTCTCCCTGAATAAACATCTGTTCAGCCTAATTGTTTATCCAGATCCTTATTAAACTGCAATAGGGTAATATCTCAGTGGCAGGGCTAGGGTGACCCACTGAAGTCACCTGCCTGGCCATGCCCTGCCTGCTGAAATCACCCACCATGCCCTGCCCCACCTGTTGACATCTCCCGCCTCCATCATCCACATCTACAGTTGCCTGATGGCAACACAGGCAAGGAGCAGCAACCTTACCCAGTGAGTGCTGAGTCCCATGGCTCCAGCCAGCTACAGGTCATCCTATCCCTGAGTGTGGAGTCGAGGGCGTCAAAGACTCCCAGCTCACAGGCCTAGAAGAGCAGCTGGGGGTGCGGGGCACTCTGCACTGGTGACACCCTGGGTGATGCTATAGTTACCCAGGGGTCACACTGGGGTTGCCTGGGGTCTCACAGCAGTCACTCAAGATTCATACTGGGGTCACACAGGGATCTCCCATGGTCATGCTGGGGTCAAGCACCTGTCACGCAGGAGTAGAGTCACACGGGGGTCATATGGGGGTCTCCATGGGGCACAAAGGGGCCACAATCAGGTCAGGCTGGCATCAAGCTGGGGTCACCCTACCTACCTACAACACCATGAAGCCTTGCTCCACCTCAATGAGCAGCCAGAAGTCCCTGTCCAGCGTCCCCTCCTCGTCCCCCTGGGAGGTGGTCATGTTGTCCCCATGTCTGCCCTGACCCCAGGACCCAGTGCTTTAAATTGAGTTCAGGTGGGGTGGGACAGGGAGGGGTGGAGATGGGAGGGCCAAGGCAAATCATCTTGGAACCTCTCCGGCCTCAGCTTGGCTGATCCAGATCAGGACTGGGCAAGAGCTCCAGAGAAAGTGGAGAGGCTTGTGGGGGACAGGGGATGGGTATGCACAGCCCCAGGGATCCACACCCTCATTGGGTACTCTCCCCAGGGTCCCGACCCTCCCTGCCGCCACTTCCAGTTCCAGGGTGAACAGTGACCCCCACTTCCTGTTAAAAGGGGAACTATGACAACCATTTCCTGTTAATGGGAGGTGCTGTGACCCACTCTTCCTGTCCCAGGGTGACCCCCACTTCCTATGAATGGGGTGACCTGTGACCTTGCATCAGATCCTAGGCAACTTTGTCAAGTCATTTACACACTTCCTGTGCCCTGTGTGACTAGTGACCACTCTTTTACTCACTCTCTATTCCCTGTGTCACCTGTGACCTCTCTGACCACTTCCTGTTTCCCGTGTGACCTGTGACCTCTCTCTTACACACTTCCTGTTCTCTGTGAGACCTGTGACACCTAGTTTACCCATTTCCTGTTCACTGGTATGGTGTACATCTCTCACTTCCTATTTCTGACATGACCAGACAGCACTAATTTACCAACTTCCATTCCCAATGTGAACTCTGACCTTTCCTTTACTCACTTCCTGTTCCTTGTGTGACCTTTGACCATTCCTTTCCCCATATCCTGTTCCCTGTGTGAACAGTGACCTCTGACTTTACCCAATTCCAGTTCTCTCTATGATATCTGACCACTACTATAGCCACTTCCTGTTCCCTGTGTGACTTCTGATATCTCCTTACTCACTTCCTGTTAATTATGTGGCCTGAGACCTCTCCATTACCAACTTCCTGTTCCCCGTATGACCTGTGACGTCACATTTACCCACTTCCAGTTCCCTTTGTGACCTATGACTTCTCTATTGCCCACTTCCGGTTCACCGTGTGACCCGGGATCTCTCCTTTACCCATTTCTTTTTTCCTTCGTGACATTGCCTTCTCTTTTACCCACTTCCTATTCTTTATGTTTACTGTGACCTGTCCTATACACACTTCCTGTCTTCTGTGTGTTCTGTGACTTCATTTACACACTTCCTGTTCTCTGTGTGACCTGTAACCTCCCTCTTTACCACTTCCTGTTCCTTGTGTGACCTTTGCCCTCTACACACTTCCTGATTCCTGTATGACCTTCCGATTGGCAGGGATGATGTCTATTTCCCACTTTCAGTTCATTCTGAGGGTGACCTGTGACCTCTCCTTTACCCACTTCTTGTTCCCTGTGTGACATGTGACTTCTCTTTTGCCCACTTTTGTTTCCCATGGTGAATTCTGACTTCTCCATTACCAAGTTCCCATTCCTTGTGTGACTTGTGACCTATTCTTACTCACTGCCTATACTCTGTGTGACCTGTGACATCTCTCTCACACACTTAGTATTCCCTCTGTAACCTGTTTCATTTACAAATCTTCTGTTCCCTGTGTGACCTGTCACTTTTCCTTTATACACTTATGGTAGACAGGGATGATGTACGTCTCTTCCTGTTCTCTGTGTGACCTGTGACCTCTACTTTACCCACTTCCTTTTATCTGGGTGAACTGTGACCTTACTTTTTCCTAATTTCCATTCCTGTGTGACCTGTCCTGTGACCTCTCTCCTACTCGCTTTCTTTTCCATATCTTAGCTGTGGGTATTCTATTACCTACTTCTTTTTCCCACCTTTACACACTTCCTGTTCCCTGTGTGACCTGTGACTTCTCTTTTACCCACTTTCGTTTCCCATGGTGAATTCTGACCTCTCCATTACCAAATTACTGTTCACTATCTGAACTGAGGCCCTCAAAGAAGATGTGAGAAAATCCCTTAAAGAAATGGAAGAAAAACAAACAAAAAGTGGAAGAAATGAACAAATTAATTAAGGAAAGCAAAGAACGTACAGAAATCCAAGAAAAAAAAACAATTAAGCGGGAGAAGGAAACAGTTCAAGACTTGAAAACTGAAATAGAGAAAATGAAGGCAACACAAACTGAAGGAATGCTGGAAATTGAAAAGCTGGGCAAAAAAATCGGCAACTACGGACACAAGCATAACCAATAGAATTCAAGAGATGGAAGAGAGAATCTCAGGCGCAGAAGATAAACTAGAAGAAATAGATTCATCGACCAAAGAAAATCATGAATCCGACAAATCCTTAACACAAAACATCCAGGAAATGTGGGACACCATGAACAGGCCAAACCTAAGAATAATAGGCATAGAGGAAGGTGAGGAAGGCCAGCTCAAAGGTGTCGAAAATATATTCAACAAAATCATTGAGGAAAACTTTCCAAATCTGAAGAAGAACAAGCCCATGAAAGTACAAGAAGCATACCGAACCCCAAATAGGCTGGACCAAAGAAAAAAGACCCCTGGACATATAATAATCAAAACACCTAGATGACCCTCAATTGAAGAATGGTTAATGAAGAAGTGGCACATCTACACAATGGAATACTACTCTGAAGAAAAAAATAATGGTATCTTGATATTCGTGGGCAAGTGCATGGCACTTGAAGAAACCATCCTGAATGAGGTAACCCAGTCACAAAAAGAGGTACACAGTATGTACTCACTGATATATGTATTTTAGACCTAGAGCAAGGGATCACCAGCTTATAATTCACATCACCAGAGGAACTAGGATACAAGGTGTATTCTAATAGATTCATATAATGTCCTTCACAGAACTGGGAAGGGACAAGTCCCCCAGAGCTCAGGTGAAGTGGGGGGGGCATCAAATGGAGAGAGAATTAGGAGAAAATGAGGGGGAGGAAAGGAAGACATGTGCGACCAGGAAGATTGACCCTGGTTAGGAATAGAAGATTGGAAGAGAGAGTCAGAGACAGAGAGAGAGAACATAAAAGAGGGAGCAAATATTGGTTTGAAGATAAAATTGAACATAAAGAAAGGTCTAGAGAACTACAAGACAGCTCCCAACTACCAATTTGAGCTTCCGTGGAAAGGTTATCATAAATGCCCTTCCTGCAGAGTGAGATCAACAACTAACTTCTCCATGGATCCCTCAACTAATGCCTGTTGGAAACAGGATCAAACACCCATACATAAACACTGAGTCGAACTAGAACCCAGATGCAGATGGAGAGGACAAGACCATGCGGCAGAAACACATACAGACAGTTTACCTGAACAAGGAGGAGCTAACGGCCACTAGACTGATAGCTGAGATGCCAGCATGGGAATGACTCATGCCCCCCTGAATATGGGTCTCAGCCAGAAGGACTGCGTAGTCTAAGAGACCTCAGACAGTAGAGCCAGGATGTATCCCTGGTGCACAAAAGGACTTTGTGAACATATCCCCCATGGAGGGATAACTGCCTTAATCTAGAGACAGGAGGGAAGCCCTAGTCCCTACTTCACAGGACCTGTCAGATCTACATGACCCCAACTGGATGGCATTCCCCTACATATGGAATTGTGGTGGGGGGATGGGAGGGGAGGGTGTTTAGAGTGCATGTGAGAGGGCAGAGAGGGTAAAAGGGAGGGAAGGAGGGAGAGAGGGATGGAGGGAGGAAGGAAAGGCAGGAAGGGGAGGGAACTGGTATCGTCATGTAAAATAATAAATTAAATTAAAAAAAATTGCTTCGATTCCAACATTTAAGTTGAAGGACAAGTTACTGGGGAAAAGGATTTCTATTTTTGTTTCCACAAAAAATGAAAAGATGTGGATTCCTACCAGTCTAATGTGGTTTGATCACGCCACACCGACTGAAACAGAGTATAAGGTGATCCTGCAATCAAAACTGCTGGACAAAACAGCCCTACACACTACAGCCAGGATTTCTGAATCTTCTTCGAATCCCCATGACAGTGCCCCTTACCAGCAGGAAGTAGTTTGGAAAGAATGACGCCCAAATTCCCAAATATTGTGTATAAATGTTTGTTTTCACTTAATGGGACTATGTTATATAAAATAAAATAATAAAAAAATAAAATAAAATAAAGTGTTCTGCTTTGTTCAGGAGTCTACAGGACACACTATGGCCTATAAGCTGAACATGGAACATTACAGAAGCTCTTCAGGTGGCTGATCAGGTAGTAAGTTGTCTAAGTCATTTGTAGAGCATATATACTATCCTTCTGTGGTCTTTGATGGAGTTGAAAACACATGGTTATGGTTATAGTTTTCCTTAGTTAGGACTAAATATAAGTTACATACAGGACTTTAGACTCACCAAGGTAAGATAGACCATGTTGTATTTTCTTTAAATCTTGTTATATGTTAATGGACCGAATATTGTTATTTGACAATTGTTATTTGTGGTTCTTATTTGACAATTGTTTATGTTATATATTTTGCTATGTTAGCTATGCTATTTTCGAGAAAAGAGGAGATGATGGGAGATGTCTTTTTGTAAATATGTTTGTCATATTGGTAAGTGAATAAAACCCTGTTGGCCAATAGAAAAGCGAGATAGGCAGGGCAAGGAGACAAGGAAGATTTGGGAAGAGGTAGGAAGAGAGTCAACATGTAGCACCAAGAGAGAAGATCTCTGGCCCCTCTCTCTGGTAGGATAAGACCACATGGAAATATTTAGATTGATATAAATGGGTTAATATTTAAGACAGTGCTAGCCAATAAGAAATGCTAGTAACAGATCAACAGCTTTATCTCTAATACAGTGTCTCTGTGTGTTATTTGGGGCTGGCGCAGATGTGGGACCAGGCTGGCAGAAAAACTGATTGTAACAGGAAATTCTTCTTGTATCTTTTCTGTGGCTATTTTTAAACTAGCTAGTTGAAGATTATGTTACATTTCCTCAAAAAGCCTCATTCATTTCCTTAGGATCTGGGCCAGCCAAAATAATATCATCCATATAATGTATAATTTACAGGGATTGAAATTTCTCCCTAACGGGAGCAATTACCAAAGATACATAAATTTGACAAATAGTGGGACTCTTAGCCATTCCTTGAGGCAACACCACCCATTGATATCTCTTATAGGGCTTTTTAAATTTAACAGAAGTAATGCTAAATGCAAATCACTCACTATTCTGAGGATGCAAGGAAATGGTAAAGAAGCAATCTTTTAGGTCTATAACTAATAAATGATAGCCTTGAGGAATACATACAGGGGAAGATAAGCCAGGTTGTGTGGCTCCCATAATCTACATACAATCATTAACATCATGGAGACCTTGTAGGAGTCTCCATTTTCCGGATTTTTTCTTTATAACAAAAATTGGCATATTGTATGGGGAAGTGAAAGCAACAATATGTCCTGCCTCTAATTGTTCCTGTACAAGTTGATGTGCAGCCTGTAATTTCTCAATAGATAAGGGCTATTGCTACACCCAGACTGTGCTATCAGTTTTCCAGGTAATAGAAATGGGAACAGGCTGAACAGCAATAGCCCCTAAGGAAAGTAGCCTAACCTAGAGTGATCTCCAGTTATTTTGATAATTAAATTTTTGGATGCAACACACACAGGGTCACCGTGGAGGAACTTACCTAGTCCTCGTCCTTGTACATAACCTTGGTGAGCTAACAATTTTTTTTTAAACAGGCTCAGTAGTAAGGACTGCTGACATGGCCTGAACACATCTCTTTTCAAAAGATTAACAGGAATATGTCTTAACACAGAAGGTTGAAAAAGTACTGTATGCCCTTCATCATCTGACCATTTAAGAAGCTGAATGCTACATTCTGTAGCCACAGCCATACCCACTGTTATAAATGATTTGGAGTTGGCTGAAGAGCCCATGCATGTGGCCAATGTTTTTGGTTAGTACTGAGGAATCAATTCCAGTGTCTCTAAGTATGGTAAATGTAAGCTTGGGGCACTGTTCAAGACTTGATACACTAAAGGCACCTATGGAGCCTGTGAGCCTAAAACCAGCAGATGCCCTGGTGTTCTTTAGAAAGGGATTGCTGGTTTTAAAATTAGGGAAAAGAACCAATTGAACTATCTGAGCAACCTGTGGTATCATTAATATGCCCATTTCTGCCCTAACCATGATTTTTATTTCTTGAAAATCTCAATCTATTACTCCTGGAATGACTCTAATACATTTTAACCGAGCAATAGTGCATCTTGACAATAGTCCCATAGCTCCTGGGTGAAGAGGCACCAAAACTCCAGTGCTTAAAGCTTGAGTGCAATTGGTCATGTTAATATTGGTTGGGTAGCAAAACAGAGATCTAATCCTACACTTACTGTGGTACCTGATAAAGTCTTGAACATAAAGGGGTTTGTCTGAGTGATCATCAGATACCAGAAAATGGAAAAATCTCCCATGCTCTAGGATAGGTAGGATAAACAATAAAAATGGCAATCTTGCCAAAAGCAATATACAGATTCAATGCAGTACCCATTAAAATCCCACCACAATTCTTCACTGACCTTGAAAGGATAATAATCAACTTTATATGGAACCCACACACAGATGAACACCTGATTTTCGACAAATCAGCTAAAATTATACAAAGGGGCAAGGACAGCATCGTCAACAAATGGTGCTGGCACAATTGGATGAGGGTGTGTAGAAGACTGCAGATAGACCCATCTCTTTTGCCATGCACAAAACTCAAATCCAAATGGATCAAAGATCTCAAAATCAATCCAGCCACATTGATCCTCTTAGAAGAGAAAGTAGGAAGTACCCTTGAACAAATTGTTATGGGAGACGGCTTCCTGAACATAACTGCAGGGGCACAGACACTTAGAGCAACATTTAATAAATGAGACCCTGAGTCGAACTAGAACCTAGATGTAGATGGAGAAGACAAGACCAGGCTGCAGAAACACATAGAGACAGCTGACCTGAACAAGGAGGAGTTAATGTGCCCCCAGACTAATCACTGGGAATCCAGCATGGGCCTGACTCAGGCCCCCCTGAATATGGGTCCCAGCCAGAAGGACTGAGCACTCTAAGGGACCTCAGACAGTGGAGCCAGGATGTATCCCTGGTGCACAAAAGGACCTTGCGAACACATCTCCCATGGAGGGATAACTGCCTTCACCTAGAGGCAGGAGAGAAGCCCTAGTCCCTACTTCACATGACCTGTCAGATCTACATGATCCCAGCTGGATGGCATTCCTCTACCTATGGAATTGGGGTGGGGGGGATGGGAGGGGAGGGTGGATTGGGTGCATGTGAGAGGGCAGAGAGGGTAAAAGTGAGGTAGGGTGAGGGAGGGAGAGAGGGAGGTAGGGAGAAGGAACTGGGATTGACATTTAAAATAATAAATTAAATAAAAAAAGATATCCTATAAAATAACAAGTTATAGAGCACACTAGATCTGCCTATCCATGTGGTACCACCTGTAATTTCCATTGGCCTGGTCTGCTATGCCCACTGCCTGTCCTCTTCTGGAGTTCCAAGCCCCCTCCTACGTATCCACCTATCTCTGCAAGACCACTCTGAGTTCCTGCCTGCAGGATCCTTGACCCCCATCTTAGATCCTTGGCAAAAGAATCCTCAGCTGGAGAGTGCCAGGTCCCCGTTAGATCTGCCTATGCGTTCAGAAACATCTTGAGTATCAGCCCAGCCTTTGTCCCCCATCGCCAGGCCTCGGCTAGTGGTGAGTCTGGGATCAATTCGGATGGTTTCTTCCCTATACCCTTCTCCTGGAACTCCCTGGGTTGGTCCCATTTCTTGCTGCTCCTGTGTCCTGTCCCCATACAGAATGCTCTTGGAGCTCCGATACATGCTGACCCACACCCACAGAAGGCCTGCACTCCCCCTACCCTGTGCCCTACCATGCCCACTGTCCCAGTGACTCAACTCTGGTTGAGCACTGGGACAGAGGGTGGAGCGAACAATCCAGCCACCTTCAAGGAACTTCCTGGAGCTACTCTGAGCACACTAGACCTACATATCCACGTGGGATCACCTGTAATTTCCATCTGTCTGGTATCTGACCTCCATCACCTATCCTCTACTGGAGTTCCGGGCCCCTCCCAGAGACCAGTCTATGTCCATGGGCCCCTCTGATTTCTTATGGGCTGGATCCTTGACCCCCATGACAGGGCCTCTGCCAAAGAGGGTTTAGCTGGATAGTGTCAAGCCCTAGCTAGATCTGCCTATCAGCTTAAGAAACATCCCCAGTCTGCCTTCGAGATCTTTGAATCCCATCCCCTGTCATCTGCTGGAGCCTGATCGTTAACCCCCATCGCTGGGCCCCTGCCTGTGTTGAGACCTCCTAGAGAACTTGGACCACTCAGAGCTACAGACAACATACCTCTGACCCACCTAAGCCTACTGAGGAAGTACTATAGAGAGAGGGAGAGGCCCCACCAACACCTACTGGGAGAAGCTATGGGAAGGCAGCAATGCAAGGAAATAGCTAATAGAACTTGTGGTGCAAATGATGTTCTCTCTCTAAGCGAGTACTATTTTGGAAGTCAATAGAGCAAAGATTTTTTAAAATATTTTTTAAAAATCTCATTGGTATCTTTTGTTTTTTCAAGAGACAGGGTTTCTCTGTGGCTTTTGAGACTGTCCTGGAACTAGGTCTTGTAGACCAGGCTGGTCTGTAACTCACAGAGATCTGTCTGCCTCTGCCTCCCAGGTGCTGGTATCACCATCGCCCAGTTATTGGTATCTTTTTAAATGTCTTCTTTAAGTGTATTACTGGTTTTATCACTATTTTTCTCTTCCCAATATTTCTAGGTTTTAACTAACTTCATTCTTTTCTCTCAAGTGATGCTGATTATTAATTTCTGTGTAGAGCAAAGTCTCCTGTAGCTTATGCATGCCTTATTCCCTGTAATTGAGAACTGCTTTGAACACCTAATCCAGGATTGTTCTGGGAAGATAATCCTGCAACTCCTTCCAGTCTGGGTCTTGACTTGACAGTGAGTAGGAAAAATAGAACAGTTAATGAGTGAATTCCAAGCTCCAGTTTTTAGTGGGACTTATAAATGTATTGGGATCTGTGCAATGATTGAGTTCATTACCAACTTTGATACTGGTGGAGTCAATATGCAGAAAGGGAGAGGCACGATGGAGGCTAAGATTTCCTACTTCAACAGTAGTTGAGATGAGTATTGTGAAATTAGGTAATCAATCCTCAATCACCCAGGATTGTCCTTATTGGCTATTTCTTTGGGTCAATAGATGAGGGCAATCAAGAATGTGGATAAAGGACAGACTTTACCCTGAAAACAAATTGCTATAGTTACAGTACTTCAGCCAAAATAGATCTGGATAAGCAAAACTATTGTGGCCTGCCTAACAGGGCTTCTTCTGTGGTTGGATGTACAGTCGGAGAGAAAAAAAATTGAGAAATCCTAGATGTGCTCTAATACAAACCCCTATTCTTTGCAGCACATGGCCATGAAGCTCATAATAACTTTTCAAAATTAATATTTTAGATCATAGCTACATCATATGCACATTATTTTCTCTGCCCCTAAGTCCTACCCTGACTCCTCATTATTTTCTAATTCATGGCCTGTTTTTTCTTAAACAGCACTTACACAGTAACAACAGTTATCATTTAAATGTGGCATACATTTGGCTGCAGTATATCCCAACTATAAGGTTAAAGGTTTGGGACACTGCACATTGACTGTATAATGGATTTTGCTCAAAAAGGACTCTGTGCTTTGCATGATGAACAGGATGTGTTCTCTGAGAGTGGAAGTATGTCTACTAAAATACGAAATTTCTTGACTAGACCCCTGTCTGCTGGGCTAATAGTGCAGAGCTGTAAGGCCTGTTTAATCTGAGTCATTTGACCTCTGAACACCTGCTTTGGGGTAGTGCTAAAATCTAGGTCCAGTTGGGTGTCACTAGCCAATAAGGGAATCTGGGAAGGCTTAGCAATCAGGAGTAGTGGTGGCAGGTATCTTCCAGTTTCTTTCCAGGATTCTTCCTGATCTAGGGTGTTGTAAGAGAATCTTTCCAGGATTCTTCCTGATCTAGGGTGTTGTAAGAGAATCATTCCAGTTTGAATTGTGTAATCCGTGTAATCATCTATGCAAGTTCTGCACATTGCATGGAGAAGGAAGGGCAGGATGCATCTGTGCACTCAAGAAAGAGAGATTGATCATCACTGGAGACAGGGGTACGTGATACTGAAATATGTGTCTGCAAATTTCACAAAGTTCTGGGTCTGGAGGAGAAGCTAAGGTCAGGGACCGCCATGCTGTGTCTTTAAGCACACTCTAACCCTTAAGGATGTGCTCGCGTACCTCAAGCCTCATTAGCCAATCAGGGATACCAGGCCAACTAGCCAGTCACAGTCTTGCAGGACACTTCCTGAAAACCTGCTGCAGAATTGGTTTTATAATACAACAGGCTCCAGTGGGGTGAATGCTGTTCTGTGAGTGATACCATGGGGAATTTTAAGGGCAGCATGGATAAGTATATAAGACACATCATGGTGAGTGGGAGGATGCTATCTCAAAATGGGGAGAATGGCAAGGGGAGGCATGGAAGACAGTGGGGCAGAGGGGGACGGATGGGAACTTGCTGGCACATTCAGTGTTCTTTGAGGTCCCTTGTGGTCTTAGCAATTTTCTGGACCTGAGTATTGTCCTATGGATACTTCACTCTGGGGCTGCATCTGTGGAAAGCATTTGGATCAGGGAGCTTTGTGTAGAAACATCTTTGTAGTCAACAAGAATGTATTTTTTGGAGCATAGGGAAGGCAAGATGCCAAACTTGGAGAGGCCTAGTTTCTCGAGTATCTTCTAGAAGTTCAACATTTCACATCTGTCATTTGCGTTGAACCTCCACATCCATTTGAAGTTATTTTTATGAAAGTTGTAAATGGCATTCCTTTTCTTTACTATTTTCTGCATTTATTCTTGCTTTTTTTGTTTTTTGTTTTTTTTTGTTTGTTTGTTTGTTTGTTTGTTTTTTTTGAGACTGGGTTTCTCTGTATTGCTTTGGAGACTGGCCAGGAACTTACTCTGTAGATCATGTGGATCATTTGAGCCCAAACTGGTAGAGCTCTGCCTAAGTCTGCCTTCAAAGAGCAGTATTAAACTACTAAAGACATCCACTAATGACATTCTTATATTGGATAGCATTCCAACACTAAGTTGTGATGTGGAAGAGTAGAATTGATGATGTAAAGATTTACCAATTCTTAGGGGATAATAAGTTCCAAGAAATAAAATTTAGCTGAGCTAGTGCTCCCTCTAAAATAATCCACAGAAACAGTATGCTAACCAGGCCTGATAGAAATAAGGATGCTAAAATACACATTTCCTTTTCAGACATTAGTGACCAACACATGAAAAAGGAGAAACCCCTCATTTACAAAGAGCCACAATGCCCAACTTCATATCACAGAACAGGGGTTGTACAAGGTTCACAGGGGGCATTATTGGGTCACAGGGAACATTAGGGCCTGGTGTGCCATAATGATCCACTTTTCATCTAGAGAAAATCTTAGTTCCGCTGGATGGGTAAGATGAGCCCAGATGACAACTGTTTGAAAAGGAAAACTTTGTTTTGATTAGGGTAGGACTGAGCGAGCCAGACTTTCTGTTTAGGTCCTGACTCTGAAACTCAGGAAGGAGATTGGCAAAGTCAATCACAGCCTGCGGTCCTAGCCTTAGAAGTGTTTCATCAGCCCCTGAGCTATGGATAATAAAATAAAGCTCCTTATTTAAAGCAAGAAAGATGTTTGGGAGAGAATGTAATGGTCTGGAGCCAGGGCCTTTGTGGAGTCATTGTTTCAGAACCTCATGAATTTGTCTCATGAATTTGTCCCATTTTCTTCCAATCCCCGAAGGAAGTAGTATATAAAAAGCCATTCTTCTTAAGAAGCTTAGTTAGAAAAAGGCCCAACTTAAGCAATACCTCCCTGCTCAAGCTTTTATTTTATTTACTTTTTTGTTCTGCCTCTCATATCTTTCTCATCTTCTGGCACCTAACCTCCAGACTTGTTACAGTGTGACCAGCTGTTTTATGTTACTCGTGTTATCACACCTGGACATAGAAAATGCAGCCAGAACTCAGGCAGGCCCTACCAGCACACAGGAGAAAGTAAAAAGGAAAAGCAAGAAGAAAGGGACTCTCAGCATGCCGGAACATGGTAGAACTCCGGCTGGACTCGGGCCAACCCCCTCAGCCCACAAAAACTAAAGTATGACTGGAAGCTAAGAAAACAGGCGAATCACTCTCTGAGAGGAAGGCTCCATCCAAAGAATGTCACTGGCCAGTCGATCAGTTACATACCTGACTGTGTGGGGTGAGGGGTTGCCATAATCAAGGAATGTGAGACTCGGCGAGAGAGAGGTAGGCATTCCTGTACCTTTTAAGTCTCCTTTTATCTACATTTTACTACTTGCTCTCGCTTTTGTTGTTTGCTGTTGCGTTTCAGGCTGCAACCGCAGACCCGGCATACACAAGCACACACACCTACCCCCAGTTCTCAGACTAAATACCACTTAGTAATTTTACCTTAAAAATCTATCTATCTACCTACTTACCAATTTTTATGTGAAGAACTGTGAGGAGGCTCTCCTGATTGAGACAGCACACTCTTACATGGAAAGAAAAACACCATACAAGTTTACCTTCCTCTCTGGGATGAGAGGGAAATGAAAAAAGAGAGAGACACATGGAGAGAGAGAGAGAGAGAGAGAGAGAGAGAAAGAGAGAGAGAGAGAGAGGAGAAGAGAAAAGAAGAAAAGTGGATTTACAGAAGATCAAGGGAAGGGAGACAAAAATGTACAGAAGTACAGGCTGGGTCTTGCTGGCACAGGCCTTCAATCTCAGCAGCACTGAGATTGTGCTGTGTGCCTGTGAGTCTGGCATTTATGTCCCTTTTATTAAAAAAAAAAAAAGGAGATGGGAGGAAGAAGGAAAGAAAGAAAGAATGAATGAATGAAAGAAAGAAAGAAAAAGACTCGCTTAGCAATCAGTCTTCTGCCTTCTTATGCTGTCCCAAGTCCCAACACCCTCTAGCACTTGCTTTGTTCTTTCTGTGTGTATGCGCACACTGCTATGTTTGTCTAGCTCAACTTTCCAACCCAACTCCTGAAGCTTCATCCCATGTCCAGGCCTGGTTCTCTTTGCTTTTATTCATTTATTATTTTTGGCTGTTTTTCTTTATTAATGGCAGGTTAATTATTTTAACTTTAAGTGACTTTGATTGAGTAGTGAGGCCAGAGGATTTGGATTCTCTGTATGGGCAGACATAACAGAAAAATAAGTAAGTAAAGATAGATAGACAGACTGACAGACAGACACGCACTCACGCACACATGCAGGTACGTACGTACATATGTACGTACATGCATACATACATAGATTTGAAAGGTGAAATTAATTGCTGGGTGGTGGTGATGATGTATGCTTTTAATGCCAGCACTCAGGAGCCTGTGTGAGGGAGAGCTCTGTGAATTACAGACTGAGTTTCAGGACAGCCAAGGTTACACAGAGAAAACTTGTCTTGAAAAACTGAAGTCTATATCTCCCTGCACAGAATCAACAAACTCTAAATGGGAAACCTTCCACAGTGAAACTGTGAGCATGCATGCAGTTAAGCAAGCAGGCAGGCAGGCAGATGAGAGGCCCACACTAAATAAAGTAAACAAAGGCAACAAAATAAATACATAAGTAAATAAATAAACAAAATGCCAAGCTAGAGAGAGACCAAAGGACTAACAACTGCTCACAGTCCAGTTTAAAAATTCACAATAGCTTCACAACTACACACATACATAAGAAACATAAGAGACACAGCAACAGTCTTTGTAAAGCCCCACTGCCAGGGAAGTCCTCTTTATTCTTTGACAGGCCTGGATTCCCATGCATGCCTCTCCCTGTTTGTGCTATGTGCTATATAGTAACAGCAACCACATCAGTACAGGCAAAATACTTTGAAGAGTAGCTCACTGCTTTCATTCATAGCAGTACTCAGAAACAAGCCCTGGGCCATGTTGTTTGGTGGGGCACAGATAAAGACACAGAACACAGACCCTCTCTTAAAAAAAAAGAAGAAGGAGCAAGTTAAAATATGAAGTAAACCATGTAAAGTTCATTTCCCCCCTCACAAATGTGAAAATGAATGAATTCAAACAAGTAATGTAATGAAGGGTTCCATACCCTCCAGCAGAGTTTAACTGGAATGTAAGACATATGTAAATCTAAGTATTCCAGTGGAGCTGGGTGGTGGCAATCCAGAGGCAAAGACAGAGACAGATAGATCTCTTTGACTTTGAGGCCAGCCCAAACTTAAAAAAAAACAAAACAAAACAAACAAACAAACAAACAAACAAACAAAAAAAAACGAAATGAGATTCAGGCCAGGCTCCCAAGTTACACAGAGAAATTCCCAACTTTTAGCCACAGATGGAAACTCAGGCATGTGTTCCCAGAATTCTGGAGCCTGAGAATGGTTGGTCCACCTGGGTTACACCATTCGCTCTAAGACAGACATGGCTACACAGAGTAACTATGAAGAAGTAAGAAAGAAAGAAAGAAAGAAAGAAAGAAAGAAAGAAAGAAAGAAAGGAAGGAAGGAAGGAAGGAAGGAAGGAAGAAAGAAAGAAAGACAGATTTGTCCTCAGCACCAAGGCTTCTTCTCATCCAACCATCACCTTCCACCAGAAATGACCCAATATCAATGGCATGAATGGATGAATGAATGAATGAATGACTAAAGACAGACAGACAGGTAATAAATAAGAAAGGTGAAAGATGATGAAATTAGCCAAGCTGTTGTGGTAGCACTCAGGAGGCATGGGCAGTCTGATCTACAGAGCTAGTTTCATTTTTCTGATTTCCAGGGCTATGCAGAGAGACCCTGTCTCAAGCATATGAGACAAGGTAGCTAGCTGCTGGTGTTAGTATTCAGGCATCTGTACTGGCCTGTACTTGGTGTTCTGACAGGATAGGAGCTCAACCTTAACCTCTAAGAGAAATTCACTATGTTTCCTTTTAAAAGGGTCCTATCTCCCATCCTTCTCTCTCTCCCCTCTTTCCTTTCTCCTCATTCCTGCTGCTCATGTCTCCAGGAGGCTGGTTTCCCCCCTTTCCCTTCTCTTTCCCATTTTTATGATCACTTCCCCTAATTAAAACAATAAATGAATGAATAAAACAACTCTCTACTTGAACCCTGTTTCATGGTGTCATTCCCTCATGCCCTGCTTTTCTTATTGACAAGAGCAGTGCCACAGTTTTTCTCATCTCTTGATGATTCCTATAGTTCTTTTTTCATGTTTGACTTTATGTATTTGTTCTTTGTTTAGGGACAAAAAAGTAAGTATTTGACATGAAACAGCCAGGACTCACTCCAGCACTACATACAGAAATCTTGTCTCAAAAAACCAGAAATCACATTAAAAAAAAAACAAAAAAAACAAAACAAAACAAAAAAAAAAAAACCCTTCAGTTAACCTAGTTTTTAAAAGAATGATGAACGAATGAAAGAAAGGAAAGAAAAGAAGAAGTGAAGAGTAGAAAAAATTACTAGCTGTCTGTAAGGGCATAGACTCGTCACCCTGGGGACCCAGTCCCCTGTAGGTGGCCGCTCCCGAAACTCTCTTGAGACAGTTCCCTGAGTGACCACAGGATGTCCCAATGACCTCTGTGGAATGTTCCAACACCCCAGGTGTGTTGCATAATCTAACACATAGTTTAACTGATGAGTAAATCTGTAACTTTGCAATTCCCCTATTTCCTCCCCAGTCCCCCTCCTTTCTTCTGTAGTTTTTGCCTGTATAAGCTTGTCACAAGTTTGGGTCGGGGTCGAACTCCTCTACCCCTGCGTGGTGTATGAGTCTCGACCCCACCATGCTGGCCTGAGATCTCATTCAATCCCGTTTTCAATAAACTTTCTCGTGTGATTGCAGCAAGTTCGGTCTCAGTGTCTCACTGGGTGCTCGCTATTCCCGAGATTTGAGCGAGGGTCTCCCTACAGCTTTCAGAAGAAGAAGACGCTACAGAAAGGATACCTGCGGTAGAGATTTAAAAAATGCAGTTAGACAGACTGGTGGGTTATAGCACAAACCTTTATTCCCAGCACTGGGGATGCAGGCAGATCTCTATGACTTGGAGGCCAGCCTGGAGTTCCAGGACAGCTGAGGCTACACAGAGAAACACAAAGCAACATTAGGCAAGTAGGCAAAGAGAAGTCTTGAGCAGGGAGTTTTGGCACACACCTTTAATGTCTGCAATCTGGAGGCATCTGCTGGGGGGTGTCTCTGACTGGCTGATCAGCCTGGTCTACAAGGGCCAGCTACACACAGAAAACATGTCTTAAAAAAACTAAAAGCAAGAAGCAGAGAAAGGAGAAGGAGGAGGATGAGGAAGAGGATAGCATGGGGAGAAAGGACCAGCAGCTAGGGGAGACTCTAGGAAGGTGAGACTCTAGGGGCTGTCACAATTAAGGAAGGTGAGACTCTGTGTGAGTTAAGTCTCCTTTTAAAGACATTTTAGCGCTTGTTTGTACTTTTATGTTTGCTGGTGGTCAGACTATATGCATTATCACACCCAGGTTCCTTTTATTTCCATGACTTCAGAGCATTTTGTTGTTGTTGTTGTCCTTTCTCTGTCTGCTTTTAATTTCTTTTTCCATTATTTTATTTATTTATTATTATAATTTATTCTGAGACAGGGTTTTTCATTAATGCTTTGGAGCGTGTCCTGGAATGAGTGCTGTAGACCATGATGGCCTCAAACTCACAGAGATCCACCTGCCTCTGCCTCCCAAGTGCTGGGATTACAGGCATGTGCCATCAACACCCAGCCCTAGCTTTCTGTTACTTTTTTGTTCTACATTAAATTTAATTTCAACTCTTATTCATGTGTTTCTGGGCGAGCGGGCGGGTGTGCATGTGTGCGTGCCTGCCTGCATGTGTGCCTGCTGGCCAGTGACCTCATCAAGATGGAAGTAAGCATGTGACAAAGTTTTCAAGATCCTCTTTGTTCTGTTTCCTAGCCTCTAAACCTAAAACACAGAATTGTTTTCCTTTTCAGAGACAGAGTATCTCTGTCGATTTGGAACCTGTCCTGGAACTCAGTGCATCTACCACCTGCAACCCATCTCAATTTATTTATTTATTTATTTATTTATTTATTTATTTATTTATTTTGATGTTCTATTTTTTGGGGTTCACACACAAAGGAAATGGGATCCATCACCCTCTGAATTCTTAACATCTTTTTCTTTTTCTTTTTTTCTTTTTTCTTTTCTTTTTTTCTCAGTGCTTACTAACCCTCCATGCTAGGGATTCAAACTTAGAAAGTAAGCACTAACCCTTTAAGTAAAAAGAAAAATTACAAGTACTTGTTTTAGACTATAACATATGAAAACAGTATATATTTAGTGGGAATTTTGGAAACCTTAAGGTAAGAGCAACTGATACACATTTTTATTGTTTAGGTTAGTATTTGAGATAGGTTAGGTTGGTGGGTCCTTCCTACTCACTCCACTCTGGTTGACGTAGAGATTACTTAAGCTTACGCCCCAAAGCAGTTTACTGTTTATAACAATACTAGGAAAAGGAAGGAATGAAGGAAGATGGAAGTGAGAGAGAGAGAGAGAGAGAGAGAGAGAGAGAGAGAGAGAGTCAATTGTAAGACCTTTCTTCAATTAGAGGTGATCTATAAATGACAGCTGTAACCCTTTGAATTTCCCTATTTGTAGCTTTTATCTTACCTGTGGAATTACCTAGATCTTGCTCAAAGTACAGGATGGGTTCAAAGGCAATAACACAAACAAAGGAAAACAAACAAACAAAAACTCATGCAATCCTAATGTGATACATTGTCCCTTCAGTGTGGTTTGGATTCAACTTCCCTTAATGAAGGAAATTTTGCACAGTGCTGCCTCCCTTCATGTTGTTTGCAGTAAGGTGTGTGCCTGCTTAACACAAACAAGCCATCAAACAAACCGAAAACTAGGACCTATCTGCACAGAAATAAGCAAGATGGATCACCATTGCTGAGAGAGCCAATGTACACAAGCCTCCAGTCCCTAAAGCAAAAGTAATCTCAAGTTGATAACCTCTTTAGAAGGGTATGTAACTATAACTATAAATTATACATATATATATATGTATGTATGTATGTATGTATGTATGTATAAATTTTTTTCCCCAACAAGAGTCTTACTGAGTATATAAACCACAGCTAAGGGCAGGCCCCACCCAGGGTGGTAAGACTGGGAGGGTGGAAGGATTTGGGGGAAGGGAAACTGTGGTCAGAATACAATATAGGAAATTAAAAAAAAGATAGAAAAAAAATGAAACCAGCCCATGGTGTCCACGTGCCTTTCATCTCAGTGCTCAATGTGGGGAGGGGGGAAAGGTGGGGTGCAGAAGCAGGCTCATCTCTTTGAGTTCCAGTACAATCTGGTCTACTGAACTAGTTCCAGGACAAGCTAAAGAAGTTACAAATGAACACAGAATAAACAAACAAAAAAACAAAAAAGAAAAAAAAAAGAAAGAAAGAAAGAAAAGAAAAACAGAAAAATTTTTTAAAAATTTGAGAGAAAGCCCTGTCTTTTGAAGAAAAAATAATTATAAAAAAATAGAAAGTATGACTGTTTTGTCCAGCTGTTTTGAATGTAGGATCACCTTATACTCTGTTTCAGGCGGTCTGGTGTAATCAAACCACATTAGTCTGGAAGGAATCCACATCTTTCCATTTTCTGTAGAAACAAAAATAGAAATCCTTTTCCCCAGTAACTTGTCCTTCAACTTAAATTTTGGAGTCAAAGCATTTTTTTAAATTTAATTTATTATTTTACATGTCGATCCCAGTTCCCTCTCCCTCCATCCCTCCCCCAGCACTCCCTCCCTCCTTCCCTCCCTTTTACCCTCTCTGCCCTCTCACATGCACTCTATAAACCCTCCCCTCCCATCCCTCCACCCCAATTCCACATGTAGGGGAATGCCATCCAGTTGGGGTCATGTAGATCTGACAGGTCCTGTGAAGTAGGGACTAGGGCTACTCTCCTGTCTCTAGATTAAGGCAGTTATCCCTCCATGGGTGATATGTTTGCAAAGTCCTTTTTTGCAACAGGGATACATCCTGGCTCCACTGTCTGAGGTCTCTTAGACTGCTCAGTCCTTCTGGCTGAGACCCATATTCAGGGGGGCCTGAGTCAGTCCCAACTGGCTTCCCAGCTATCAGTCTAGTGGCCATAAGGTGTCTTGTTCAGGTAAGCTGTCTCTATGTGTTTCTGCCACATGGTCCTGTCCTCTCCATCTGCATCTGGGTTCTAGTTCATGTATGGGTGTTTGATCCCGTTCTCAACAGGCATTGGTTGAGGGTGCCATAGAGAAGTTAGTTGTTGATCGCACTCTCCGGGAAGGGCATTTATGATAGCCTTTCCACGGAAGCTCAAATTGGTAGTTGGGAGCAGTCTTGTAGTTCTCTAGACCTTTCTTTATGTTCAATTTTATCTTCAAACCAATATTGGCATCCTCTTTTATGTTCTCTCTCTCTGTCTCTGACTCTCTCTTTCCAATCTTCTATTCCTAACCAGGCTCAATCTTCCTGGTTGCACATGTTTTCCTTTCCTCCCCCTCATTTTCTCATACTTCTCTCTCCATTCGCTGCCCCCCCACTATACCTGAGCTCTGGGGGACTTGTCCCTTCCCAGTTCTGTGAGGGACTTTATATGAATCTCTTAGAATACACCTTGTATCCTAGTTCCTCTGGTGATGTGAATTATAGGCTGGTGATCATTTGATCTAGGTCTAAAATCCATATATGAGTGAGTACATACTGTGTTCCTCTTTTTGTGACTGGGTTACCTCACTCAGGATGGTTTCTTCAAGTGCGATCAACTTGCCTGCAAATTTCAAGTTATCATTATTTTTTTCAGCAGAGTAGTATTCCATTGTGTAGATGTGCCACTTCTTCATTGACCATTCTTCAATTGAGGGGCATCTAGGTTGCTTCCAGGTTCTTGCTACTACAAATAGTGCTGCTATGAACATAGTTGAACAGATGTCTTTGTTGCATGGAGGTGAATGCTTTGGGTATATGCCTAAGATGGGGATTGCCGGGTCCTGTGGTAAACTAATTCCCATTTTCCTGAGGAACCGCCATACTGATCTCCAAAATGGCTGTATGAGTTTGCACTCCCACCAGCAGTGGAGGAGTGTTCCACTTTCTCCACATCCTCTCCAACATAAGTCATCACTGGTGTTTCTAATTTTAGCCAGTCTGGCAGGGGCAAGATGGTATCTCAAAGTTGTTTTATTTTCATTTCCCTAATAGCTAAGGATATGCAGCATTTTCTAAAGTGTCTTTCAGCCTTTTTGATTTCCTCCATTGAGAATTCTTTCTTCAGTTCTGTACCCCATTTTTTAATAGGGTTATTTGGTGTTTTGTTGACTAGTTTCTTGAGTTTCAGCCCTTTGTCGGATATAGGATTGGTGAAAATCTTTTCCCAGTCTGTGGGCTGCCATTTGGTCTTGTCAACTGTGTCCTTTGCCTTACAGAAGCTTCTAAGTTTGAAGAGGTCCCACTTATTAATTGTTTCTTTCAGTGTCTGTGCCCCTGGAGTTATGTTCAAGAAGCTGTCTCCTATACCAATTTGTTCAAGGGTACCTCCTACTTTCTCTTCTAAGAGGTTCAATGTGGCTGGATTAATGTTGAGGTCTGTGATCCATTTGGACTTGAGTTTTGTGCATGGCGACAGACATGGGCCTATCTGCAGCCTTCTACACACCCTCATCCAATTGTGCCAGCACCATTTGTTGAAGATGCTGTCCTCACCCCATTGTATAATTTTAGCTGTTTTGTCGAAAAGCATGTGTTCATAGGTGCGTGCATTAATATCAGGATTTTCAATTTGATTCCATTGGTCTACCTGTCTATTTTTATGCCAATACTAGGCTGTTTTCCAAACGATATCTCTGTAGCAGAGCTTAAAGTCACAAATGGTGATGCCTCCTGAAGTTCTTTTATTGTATAGGGTTGTTTTGGCTATCCTTGGTCTTTTGTTTTTCCATATAAAGTTGATTATTATCCTTTCAAGGTCGGTGAAGAATTGTGGTGGGATTTTAATGGGGATTGCATTGAATCTGTAGATTGCTTTTTGTAAGATTGCCATTTTCACTATGTTAATCCTACCTATCCAATAGCATGGGAGATCTTTCCATTTTCTGGTATCTTCTTTAATTTCTTTCTTTAGAGTCACAAAGTTCTTATTATATAAGTCTTTTACGTGTTTGGTAAGCGTTACACCAAGATAGTTTATGTTGCTTGTGGCTATTGTAAAGGGTGATGTTTCTCTGATTTCTTTCTCTGTCTCTTTGTCGTCTGAAAAAAGTAGGGCTACTGATTTTTGTGAGTTTATCTTGTATCCTGCTAGTTTGCTGAAGGTGTTTATCAGCTGTAGGAGTTCCCTGGTAGAGTTTATTGGGTCGCTTATGTAAACTATCATATCATCTGCAAATAGAGACAGTTTGACTTCTTCCTTTCCAATTTGGATCCCCTTGATCTCCTTTTGTTGTCTTATAGCATTAGCTAGAACTTCTAGTACAATATTGAAGAGATATGGAGAGAGAGGACAGCCTTGTCTTGTTCCTGATTTTAGAAGAATTGGCTTAAGTTTCTCTCCATTCAGTTTGATGTTGGCAGTCGGTTTGCTGTATATTGCTCTTATTATGTTTAGGTATTTTCCTGTTATCCCTGACCTCTCCAATACCTTCATCATGAAAGGGTGTTGAATTTTGTCGAAGGACTTTTCCTCATCTAGGGAGATAATCATATGGGTTTTTTTTTCTGTTTGTTTATATGGTGGATCACGTTGATAGATTTTCGTATGTTAAACCATCCCTGCATTCCAGGTATGAAGCCTACTTGGTCATGGTGGATGATTTCTCTGATGTATTCTTGAATTTGGTTTGCCAGTATTTTATTGAGTATTTTTGCATCGATGTTCATCAGGGATATTGGTCTGTAGTTTTCTTTCTTAGTTGTGTCTTTGTGAGGTTTGTGTACCAAAGTTATCGTGGCCTCATAAAAAGAGTTTGGCAATGAACTTTCTGTTTCTATCTTGTGGAACAGT
Source organism: Phodopus roborovskii (assembly GCF_943737965.1). Lineage (NCBI taxonomy): Eukaryota > Metazoa > Chordata > Mammalia > Rodentia > Cricetidae > Phodopus > Phodopus roborovskii. The sequence continues at coordinate 750,301 of NW_026126962.1, forward strand.
TTGAGGAGTAGTGGTATTAGTTCTTCCTAGAATTCTGCGCTGACTCCATCTGGCCCTGAACTTTTTTTGGTTGGAAGGCTTTTGATGATTGCTTCTCTTTCATTGTGGGTTATAGGTCTATTTAAGTTGTTTGTCTGTTCTTGATTTACTTTTTGTAGGTTATAGTTATTCAGAAAATTGTCCATTTCCTTTGAATTTTCAGTTTTTGTGGAATATAGATTTTCAAAGTATAACCTGAAAATTGTCTGGATTTCCTTTGTGTCTGTTGTTATGTCCCCCTTTTCGTTTCTGATTTTGTTAATTTGCATGTTAATTAGCATGTTGTCTCTGTGCTTTTTCTTTTTCGAATCCCCCATGACAGCTCCCCTTACCAGCAGGAAGTAGTTTGGAAAAAATGATGCCCAAATTCCCAAAAATTGTGTATAAATGTTTGTTTTCATTTAATTGGACTTTGTTACATAAAATTAAATAAAAAAAATAAATAAAAAATAAAAAACAAAGCCCATCCCGGGTACCAAACCCCTGAAAAAAAAAAAGATAGAAAGTATGAAACAACAACCACAACAACTACAAGCAAGGAAGAAAAAAAAAAAAACAAAAAAACAAAAAAAAAACCTCATGTATTTATTTTATGAATGAGTGCTCTAACTGCAAGTATGACTTTTCACCAGAAGAAGGAACTGCATCCCACCACGTGGCTTCTGGAAAATTGAGAAATTCCACTTCTTTGGGTCTGATTCTTTAATCATTTTCCTGTGCCCGTGTGGGTGCGTGCCTGCGTGTGTGCTTGTGTGGGCACTGGTGGGACAGTGGGCACCTGTATAATACTGCAGCATGGAGTGTGAGCAGGTGGCATCCAAACCCTGTATGCCTGTGGTTCTAGTCATGGAAGCCCTGTGCCATTCATGTCCCTTTCATTTTATCTATTTAAAAGGGGGGGGGGAGAACAGAGAAAGAAAGAAAGGAAGGAAGGAAGGAAAGAAGGAAGGAAGGAAGGAAGGAAGGAAGGAAGGAAGGAAGACATACAGACTCACTTTGCAACCAGTATCCAGGCTTCTTCTCAAGCTAACCCAAGTGCCAACAACCTCCAGAACTTGCTTTGTTCTGTGTATGCACACACTCCTTGACTAGCTCAGCTTTCTAACACAACACCTGAAGCTTCATCCCATGGCCAGGCCAGGTTCCCTTTGCTTTTATTCATTTATTTTTTTGGCTGTTTTTCTTTATTAATGGTAGGTTAGTTATTTTAACTTTGATTGTGTAGTGAGTCCAGAGGATTTGGATTCTCGGTATGGGTAGACATAATAGAAAAATAAGTAAATATATATATATATACATATATATATATATATATATATATATATATATATATATATTCACACACAGACACACACACAGAGAGATTTAAAGGTAAAATTACTGGGCGGTGGTGACACATGCTTTTAATGTCAGCACTCAGGATGCTGTATCAGGGAGATGTATGTGAGTTTGAGGTCCAGCCTGAATTATACAGTGAGTTCCAGGACAGACAAGGATACACAGAGAAACCCTGTCTTGAAAAACAAAACATTTAAAAAAAATCCAACATAACATCATGATCAAAGCTGTACAGACATCAGGTATTGGAGTGAATATGTGTCTATCAAATAAAAGCTAGAGTATTAACGTATCATAACAATGGATGGTGCCCTCCCTCATCATTGATGATGGCCCAATGGCACCATCACTGTGGGATTGGACTTGGGAGTCTAAGAATCCAAATCTCTGCTGGGTGGCATGGTGAGCAGAGGAAACCAGAGCCCTCTTCCAGAACACCCAAGCACTGTCTCACGGGCTCTAAGCCCTAAGCCCCCTTGCCCAACCCAGTCTTCTGGGCTCTCAGAGACAGTTCACTGTGTGTTTCTGACAGCCGGCCCAACATTGCTTGGGAAATCAAAAGGAAAAAAGGGCTGTCTGGGCAGCAGGAGGCAGGAAGAGTCCATGAAAGGTGAAGCAGGCAAAGTGAGGAAGAGGCTTTCCTTTTCATCCAATGAAACCCTTCCCCTATAAGACAGACACCACTACCACCACTGTATTCCTTTGCTTCTTAGTTTGTTCCTTCTATCCTGTAAGCATGGCTATTCCTCCTGAATGCTAGGATCTAATTACCAGACTCTGAATCCCTAGTGATGGTAAGAGGGGTGTGCACCTCCATGCCTGGCTTTAATTTACCGTACATGTAATTGAATTGCAAATTTCATTTGTGTGGGGGGGAGGGAGCCCCAATTCTTCAATTACAGCTGTTCTGTAAATGAGAGCTAAACCCCTTGAAATTGTCAATTTTTAACTTTACCCAAATCTTGCTAAAATTACAGGATGGGCCCAAAAGGCCAAGGAAAGAAAACAAACAAACAAAGCAAGACAAAAAACAAAAAAACAAACAAACAAAAAAAAAACCAAAAAAAGAAATATTATGCAATCCTAATTTGCTACATTGTCCATCCTGTGTAGTTTGGATTCAACTTTTCTTTCTTTTTTTTTTTTTTTATGCATATAGAGTATTTTTTATTTAATTTTATATAACAAAGTCCAATTAAATGAAAACAAACATTTATACACAATATTTGGGAATTTGGGCGTCGTTCTTTCCAAACTACTTCCTGCTGGTAAGGGGCGCTGTCTTGGGGGATTCGAAGAAGATTCAGATATCCTAGCTGTAGTCTGTAGGGCTGTTTTGTCCAGCTGTTTGGAATGTAGGATCAGCTTGTACTCTGTTTCAGGCGGTCTGGTGTGATCAAACCACATTAGTCTGGAAGGAATCCACATCTTTTCATTTTCTGTGGAAACAAAAATAGAAATACTTTTCCCCAGTAACTTGTTCTTCAACTTAAATTTTGGAGTCAAAGCGTTTTTTTTTTTTTTTTTATTATTTTACATGTCGATCCCAGTTCCCTCTCCCTCCCTCCCTCCCACCCCAAGCCCTCCCTCCCTCCTTCCCTCCCTTTTGCCCTCTCTACCCTCTCCCATGCACTCTAAACACCCTCCCCTCCCAACCCCCCACCACAATACAATATGTAGGGGAATGCCATCTAGTTGGGGTCATGTAGATCTGACAGGTCCTGTGAAGTAGGGACTAGGGCTTCTCTCCTATCTCTAGAATAAGGCAGTTATCCCTCCATGGGGGATATGTTTGCAAAGTCCTTTTGTGCACCAGGGATACATCCTGGCTCCACTGTCTGAGGTCTCTTAGACTGCTCAGACCTTCTGGCTGAGACCCATATTCAGGGGGGTCCGAGTCAGACCCCTGTTGGCTTCCCAGCTATCAGTCTAGTGGCCCTTAGCTCCTCCTTGTTCAGGTAAGCTGTCTCTATGTACTTCTACCGCATGGTCTTGTCCTCTCCATCTGCTTCTGGGTTCTAGTTTGACTCAGTGTTTATGTATGGGTGTTTGCTCCTGTTTTCAACAGGCATTAGTTGAGGACTCCATGGAGAAGTTAGTTGTTGATCTCACTCTCCGGGAAGGGCATTTATGATAGCCTTTCCACGGAAGCTGAGATTGTTAGTTGGGAGCAGTCTTGTAGTTCCCTCGACCTTTCTTTGTGTTCAACTTTATCTTCAAACCAATCATCAGGAGGCATCACCATTCCTACTACAGAGCTATAGTTCTGAAAACAGCCTGGTATTGGCATAAAAATAGACAGGTAGACCAATGGAATCGAATTGAAAATACTGATATTAATCCACGCACCTATGAACACCTGATTTTCGACAAAACAGCTAAAATTATACAATGGGGCAAAGACAGCATCTTCAACAAATGGTGCTGGCACAATTGGATGAGGGTGTGTAGAAGACTGCAGATAGACCCATGTCTGTCGCCATGCACAAAACTCAAGTCCAAATGGATCAAAGACCTCAACATCAATCCAGCCACATTGAACCTCTTAGAAGAGAAAGTAGGAGGTACCCTTGAACAAATTGGTATAGGAGACCGCTTCTTGAACATAACTCCAGGGGCACAGACACTGAAAGAAACAATTAATAAATGGGACCTCTTCAAACTTAGAAGCTTCTGTAAGGCAAAGGACACAGTTGACAAGACCAAATGGCAGCCCACTGACTGGGAAAAGATTTTCACTAATCCTATATCCGACAAAGGGCTGATCTCCAAAATATACAAAGAACTCAAGAAACTAGTCAACAAAACACCAAATAACCCTATTAAAAAATGGGGTACAGAACTGAAGAAAGAATTCTCAATGGAGGAAATCAAAAAGGCTGAAAGACACTTAAGAAAATGCTCCACATCCTTAGCTATCAGGGAAATGCAAATCAAAACAACTTTGAGATACCATCTTACCCCTGCCAGAATGGCTAAAATTAGAAACACCAGTGATGACTTATGTTGGAGAGGATGTAGAGAAAGTGGAACACTCCTCCACTGCTGGTGGGAGTGCAAACTCATACAGCCACTTTGGAGATCAGTATGGCGGTTCCTCAGGAAAATGGGAATTAGTTTACCACAGGACCCGGCAATCCCCATCTTAGGCATATACCCAAAGGATTCACATCAATGCAACAAAGACATCTGTTCAACTATGTTCATAGCAGCACTATTTGTAATAGCAAGAACCTGGAAGCAACCTAGATGCCCTTCAATTGAAGAATGGTTAATGAAGATGTGGCACATCTACACAATGGAATACTACTCTGCAGAAAAAAATAATGGTATCTTGAAATTCGCAGGCAAGTGGATGGCACTTGAAGAAACCATCCTGAATGAGGTAACCCAGTCACAAAAAGAGGAACACAGTATGTACTCACTCATATATGGATTTTAGACCTAGATCAAATGATCACCAGCCTATAATTCACATCACCAGAGGAACTAGGATACAAGTTGTATTCTAAGAGATTCATATAAAGTCCCTCACAGAACTGGGAAGGGACAAGTCCCCCAGACCTCAGGTATAGTGGGGGAGGACAGCTAATGGAGAGAGAAGTAGGAGAAAATGAGCGGGAGGAGAGGAAGGCATGTGCGACCAGGAGGATTGAGCCTGGTTAGGAATGGAAAATAGGAAAGAGAGAGAGAGACAGAGACAGAGAGAGAGAACATAAAAGAGGGAGTCAACTTTTCTTTATGAAGAAAATTATATACAGTACTGTCTTCAAAGACAAGCCAGCTGACTCCCTCTGTATGTGCAGTCAGTCAGTCAGTCCTGTGCCAGGTTAAGACAAACAAACAAACAAACAAACAAACAATCCAAAAGCTAGGGCCCTTCCTGCACAGATCTAAGCAAGATGAGGTACCAGTGCTGAGAGGCTCAATAGACAGACGCCTCTAGTCACTAACCCTAACCCAGAAGTTATCTCCAGTTGATAACCTCTTTAGAAGGAAATAATAATTTTCTCCAACAAGAGTCTGACTGAGTATACAAACCACAGCCTAAGGGCAGGCCACAGCCACAGGTGTTTGGCTGGGTGGGTCGAAATGGATCTTGAAGGAGTTGTGTGAAGGGGAGAAACTGTGATCAGAATACATTCTGGGAAATTAAAAAAAAAACAAAAACAAAAAACAAAACAACAACAAAAACAAAAAAAGGAAAACAATCCCCAACCCCCCAAACCTCCCCAACCTCGCTGCTGCAGCCAATAAATAAATAAATAAAGTCAGAGTTGTCTTGTGCCCTGTCCCCTCCCCCCACTCTCCTCCGTTGGTTTCTTGTATCCTCCCCTTTAGCAAAGTTAGACGCCCCTCCCCCTTTCACCAGGCTGCTTAGGAAGAAAGCTTCAGTCTTTGTCTCAACTGGTGCATGATCTAAGCAAACAAAAAAAAAAAAAAAAAACAAGTTAAAATGTGAAGTAGAACCAAGTTTAAAAAAAAAAAAAAAAGAAGAAAGAAAGAAATCCCTCAGAAACTTGAAATTACTAAATTCAAATCAGCGATGAAAGCTTCCCCACCTCCAACAATAGTAAGCAGAATGTCGAGCAATAAGCATATCTAAGTAATTTGGGTGGAGCCTGGGTCTCACCCCTCACTTTCACTGTTTTTCTGCCTCTAGTTAGGTCAAGGAATGGTGACATTGAACTACAGCGCTAGTTCCAGGACGAGATAAGCAGGTTACACAGAAAAACCCTGTCCCCCCAAAAAAAAACCAAAAGAACAAAACAAACAAAACACCAAAAACACAAACAAACAAAACAAAGCTACAGAGAACAGCCTGCCTTTTGAAAAACCAAATAATTATTACAAAGTAAAAATTAAAAAGCAAAAACAAAACAAAACAAAAAAACCTTCCATTTACTTTATGCATTAATGCTCTATAAGCACTTAGGCCTTTTCACCAGAAGAGTTCACCAGATCCCACCATGTGGTTTCTGGAAAATCTAGAAATTCTGCCTCTCTGGGTCCAATACTTCAATGTCTTTCTTCCCTGTGTCCACACCCATACACGAGTGTGTGTGTGTTTGTGTGTGTGTGTGTGTGTGCCATCACCCAAGTGTATTAATGAGAGAGTGGACACCTCTACCGTACTGCAGGAAAAGACCAAAAGACACCCCGTGCCATTCATGTCCCTTTTACTTTATTTATTTAAAAACAGAAAGGGGGGAGGGAGGGAGGAATAAAGGAAGAGAGAGAGAGATAGAAAGAGAGAGAGAGACTGGCTCACTATGTAATGGGTGTGCCAGTTTATCCTCATGCTGGCCCAAATCCCAAAAACTTGCTTTGTTCTATGTATGTACACACTGCTAGACTAGCTCAGCTTTCTTGACCCAACACCTGAAGTTTTATTTATTTATTTATTTATTTATTTTCTTACTTACTTGCATATTTTTTTAATTTAGGGACAAAAAAATAAAAACCAGTACCGCTATAAGTAAGTATTTGACATGAAAGACAGCCAGGACTCACTCCAGAACTACATGGAGAAATCATGTCTCAAACAAACCAGAAATCACATTTATATATATCAAAAAAAATTGAGTTAACCTAGATTTAAAAATAAATAAATACATACATACATAAAAATAAAAGGCTACAGAAAGGATACCTGAGGTAGAAATTTAAAAAATCAGGTAGACCTTTATTCCCAGCACTGGGGATCTCTATGACTAGGAGGCCAGCCTGGACTACAGAGCGAGTTCCAGGACAGCCAAGGCTACACAGAGAAACACAAAGCAACAGTAGGGAAAGAGCAGTCTTGAGCAGGGAGTTTTGGCACACGCCTTCAATGTCTGCACTCTGGAGGCAATGGAGGGGGTCTCTGACTGGCTGATCAGCCTGGTCTACAAGGGCTAGCTACACACGCAAGGGAAGGAGAAGGTGGAGGAGGGAGAGGAAGAGGAAGAGGAAGAGGAAGAGGAGAGCATCAGGGAGAAAGGACCAGCAGCTAGGACCTGGTACACTTAAGAGATGTGAGACTCCATGAGAGGGAGGGAGGGAAGGTGGCCATAGCAGTTCTGTGCCAGTTAAGTCTCCTTTCAAAGGCATTTTACTGCTTGTTTTCACTTTTGTGTTTGCTGTTGGCCAGACACTATGCTCTATCATACCCAGCTTCCTTTTATGTCTGTGACTCCAGAAAGGTTTAAAGGATTATAGCTGTCTGTTTTTAATTTCTCAATCAATCAATCTATCTATCTATCTATCTATCTATCTATCTAATTTACTTATTACTAATACTGTCATTATTATTATTATATACTTTGACAGGGTTTCTCTGTATTGCTTTGGAACTAGCTCTGTAGACCAGACTGGCCTCAAGCTCACAGAGATCTGCGAGCCAAGATGGAATAAGCATATAACATACTTGTAAAGATCCTAAAACACAGAATCGTGAGGATACTCTCCTGTTTGAGACAGCATATTACACTCCTACTGTAAGACCCTCAGAATGAGGAATCTTCCAGGTTCGGTCAATACCCCAAGAACTCAATGTCCAGTCCAGTTGCTGCAAAACGCAAGAGGCTTTAATGAACAGGAAACATTTGTGCAAACGGGCTCCTCCAGCACACAGGCTAGAGAGAAGCTCCCTCCACTGGGCACAGGTGTTTTTAAAGGCAAACCCACAAGCTTAGGGAGGGGGTGGGACCCTCTGTCCATTGAGTACTTGACCCTTGGAGGCAGGATGGTCTGCTATTAGGGTCAACCAGACCTTAGGGCCTCAGGGTGTGCTAATTAATTTTGTCTGGGCAAACCAGAGTTGAAGCTATCTCTTTGCTTCCTAAGGATCCTATTTACCACCTGTTGACTCACAGGAAAAGAGGGGCAGTGTGAATTCTTCTTATCTCAGGGCCTTGTGAGAGGAAGTTAGCAAATTCCAAGGAACAGATATTGGTTTCCAGGTCAGTCCATCATTAACTTTACTTTTTAGGTCTTTCATTCCCCCTTTTTCTCTTGTCAATAGTTCTAATCTTATAACTATGGAAATTAAGAAGCAGCCTCCTCTTGGCTCCGAAGTCTCCTGTACTGCTATCTAAGCACCATAATCTGGACAGTACTCATAACAAAAGTAAAAATTTTTCCAATAGTAAGCAACAAGAGAGAAATAAAAATGGGCAGTTGTAAGAGGATGTCCCTGGGTCCTGGAGTAGCGTGGGGGTGGGTCCAGAGGAGGAGGACCGAGTCTCAAGGTTTCTGTGCAGTGACATCTAATGTAATCTGGATCTCCAACTTGGAAGTGATGTACAACTTCCAAGTCTCCAGCTGCGTAGTTCTCTCAGAGTTGTTTCCATGCTCGCTGTCTCACCCACTCGAGCACCTTAAGCCTAGCAATCAGAGGCTTCAGAGAACAGCACATCAGCACTATATACAGAGGTAATTTCCACCAGTGGAGGGCCCCCCTCATAGAGCCATTTATAGGGGTTCAGCATAAATGGCCCAGGGTTGTTTCTAACGCCGAAAAGCATAAAAGGTAGGAGAGCTATCCGATCATTAACGCCAGTCTCCGTGGTCAATTTAGTGAAGGTCTCCTCAATGGTTTTATTTATGCTTTCTACCTGACCTTTGGGGTCTGTATGCACAATGTAATTTTAATCAATCCCCAATATATTGGCCAATGACTGACTTACCTGGGCAAAAAAAAAAAAAAACTGGACCATTGTCTGATTTTACTACCTTAGGTAATTTAAATCCTTGGAAAATTTTCTTCAGTAATTTTTTTTTTACCCACATAGTTAAGACAGTCCCATGCACATGAACAGATGAAAAAGCATACCTGTTGCCTGTTAATGTTTATGGACTTCTCTTTGTCTAGCAGTACCACCGCCCCAGCCATTTCTTTACCTTTTACAATGTAACCGCTCCCAGCAGTGAACTGGTCAACATCTCCCCAGCCAGCAGGATGTCCTTAAGATCTTTGCAAACTCCAGTCTCTTGAACCAACAGTTGATGGCAGTCATATGAGTCCCTGGTTCACCAGTCTCCTCAGGCAGAAGAGTGGCAGGATGAGGCTGGCTGGTGGAGCAAACACAATCCACTCAGTCTCTCAGTGAGAAGCAGGCTTTGGTGGTGAGTCACACGGGCATTGGTCATCATTAGTCAGCAGCTGCCGGACAATGCTCTCCAATGCATTTGCTTTATGCCCCAAAATCAACTTGTCAGCAGCGATAGCTTTTAGACAGCCAGGCCCTCTCCTAGCTACAGGATCAAGCTTCTTTCACAGATAAGAAACTGGTCTGTTCCATGGCCCTAGGGATTTGGTCAAAACTTCCCAGGCGACCCCCTTACACTTGTCCACATAAAGGGTAAAAGGTTAGTTACATCAAAAGGCTTAGAGCAGGTCCTTTCAACTGAGCCTTCTTAATGGCATCAAATGTCTCCTGATGCTCTGAGGCCCAGGAGAATTTTTTCCTTAGTCAGCCTGCAAAACTCAGATTTCCCCAGAAATTCTCTTACTTGTCTGGCCATCGTTGGGGAATTTTAAACCCTTGGGACAGTCAGGTCCAGATGAGCTGTCCAGTTCTGCATGTGTCAGAGTCCTTCCATACATAGGCAAAAGCATTTGGCTGGTGGTGGGATGTAACCTCGAACGAGTGGGGTACCCAGCCCAAGCCAAGGTCCACTGTTCTTCGGGTAGTCCATGAATTACCTTGGGCTCAGGGAGGAGGTCCAAAAAACCCCGTCTCCCTTTAATTTTATCTTTTCTTAGGGTAGGACCTTCAATACATTGTCTTCTTGGGACAGTTATTTGCCAAGTGTCCTTTTGCTTTACAATATGCACACTGTTCCTCCCTGTCAAGTGGGGTCCTGTTGCCCAGGTTCCCTAGCCTGTTTTAAATTTCTTAACTTTCTGTCTCTCTCTCTCTCTCTCTTTTTTTTTTTTTTAAACCACTGCGGCCAAGATATTTTAGTCAAATTCTTTTCTATCTTCTGTCATGCTTTTTCTCTGCTCTCTGTCTCTCTATTGTCTTTTTTTCCTTCTCTTCTCCGTCCCTTCAATACACTTTCTCCGTCTCTTAACCCTTCTAGTCTCTGGAGTTTTTTCCTAATATCTGCGGCCCAATTTCCCCATTAAGACCAGAGCTACGAAAGCTGTCTGGGCTTCTGAAGTAGGGTAAAAAAGTGTTCTCTTTTCCTTAGCCAAATTGGTGGGCCGTCTCGCGGCACCATGGAGACCTGCCACCAGAGCCTGGTGATAGATTTTTAAGCTCTCCCTACCTTTAGCAGAGTTGAAGGCCCAACTGGGGCGAGTCAAAAGAAATCCCAAGTCAATCTCATTTTTTTTTCAGCTGCCCTTGGCACCCATCGGCTCCAGGGATATTTTTCCAGCCTCAAGCAGAAACTGTTGATAATCATCTCAAATAGCCTAGAGAGAGAACATAAGGCACTCCAGAAAGGGGGTGGTTAGTTTTCCAATTACAAAGATCTGGGGATAAGGGTCAGCCCTGGAGGCTGATGTTGGGAAATAAACATGTGTGGTGGCAGGGTCATAAGTCATGGCACTTTCCCTCAATTTCGGCATGGCTCTGCCCAGGCCACACCCGGCCCATGGCTGTTCAGCCATTCTGCTGAAGCTCAGCCCCTGCAGCTCTGGCTGCCCTGCCACATTCCTGAGAGCAGGGGACGATTGTGCTCATAGCTGGGTCTCTGGCCCTGCTCTCCTGCGGATCTAAAGTCAAACTTAGGTGGGGTAGTTAGTTGTTCACCCATGGGGAGGGTAGAAATGGACACAAACTGTAGGAACAGAAGGACACAAAAACACAGAACAATCTGACAAAGAGGACAAATCAGTGCAGTAGACAAACGGCTCCCAAATCAAAGTTACAAAGCGGGAGGGAAGCAAGTCCAAAGGCCAGCAGTCCCCTTGAGAAAAGAAACTTCGTCTCCTTCCCTCCTCCAAACAACCTGGGACTTTCGTCCAGGGCAGGACCGAGGGTCTCAGGACATGTCTGTCTCCTCCTGTGGTCCTATACAAGTCCTGTGCAGACCAGGCACAGGTTCAAGTACTCGAGTCAAAACACGTAACATCAGACGCATCAGACATACATCAAACATATAGGTTGCAAGCTCTTTCTTACCTCCAACTGGCAATGGAATTGAGTCTGGGGGGGCGTTGATCAAATCCTGGACGAGCCCCCAAAATGTAAGACCCTCAGAATGAGGAGGCTTCCAGGTTTGGTCGATACCCCAAGAACTCAATGTCCAGTCCAGTTGCTGCAAAACACAAGAGGCTTTAATGGACAGGAAACTTTTGCGCAAACGGGCTCCTCCAGCATGCAGGCTAGAGAGAAGCCTCCTCCCCTGGGCCCAGGTGTTTTTAAAGGCAAACCCACAAGCTTAGGGAGGGGATGGGACCCTCTATCCATTGAGTATGTGACTCTTGGAGGCCGGATGGTCTGCTATTAGGGTCAGCAGACCTTAGGGCCTCAGGGTGTGCTAATTAATTTTGTCTGGGCAAACCAGAGTTACAGCTATCTCTTTGTTTCCTAAGGACCCTATTTACCACCTGTTGACTCACAGGAAAGGAGGAGAAGAAGGGAGGGGCAGTGTGAATTCTTGTCATCTCAGAGACTGGTGAGAGGAAGTTAGCAAATTCCAAGGAACCGATATTGGTTAGCTTTCCATTTCAGACCGTCCTTCATTTAACTTCACTTTTTGGTTTTTCAAAAGCACCTTCAACAAACAGTGCTAGCATAAATGGATATTGCCATGTAGATGAATACAGATAGATTCATATCTATCACCCTACACAAAATGGAAGTTCAGTGGATCAAAGACCTCAACATAAAGCCAGTTATGCAAAACCTGATAAGAAAAAGTGGGAAGTAGCCTTGAACTCATTGGCACTAAAGACTACGTCCAGGAACTCAAAGCGTTTTGCAGGCAAGCAGGCAGGCAAAACAACACTCAATAAATGATAAAATTAGATTATCAAGCAGGTTGGCCAGAAACTTCACTGTATGCTCACACTCACTGCTTCTGAAACTTTATACTGAGTTGCTACAGTAGTATACCCATGTATCTTACCTTCAACACTGTCTTCGATGTTATCTGTAATGCGGTGTTGCATGATTGTGATATGCTCCCTGAGAGACCTTCACACCCCTTTCGTGAGCCTTAAGCTTTCATGAAGCTCTGGGTAGAATCAGGTGCTGCTGAACATGTCTGCCAAATGTTACTGAGTGGTGGCATACTTTGGTCATGGCTGTTGATGACTTTGACTGAAAGGCAAAAGAGGCCTCATTGTAATTGCTTACTGTTATCACATGAATAGAGGAGGGAGGGGTTTTACCTCAGTCCTTGAAAATACCTCCTGGAGTAGGTGTGGTGTCCACACCATAATCTTAGCACAAAGGAGGGTGGGGCAGGCAGATATCTGATTTTCAATTGAGCCTGGTGTACTTAGTGAGTTCCAGAAAGGCTGGACATACAGAAAGACCCCGTGTCAACAAACAAACAAGCAGAACAACAACAACACAACAAAATTGCTTCAAGGTGGTGCCTAGGGATGCAGGTATAATGTCAATACTAAGGAGCAGACCATTCTTGGAATAAAAGTGCTAGCATCTTAATAGTGTTCATAGAACCCATGTTAGAAGATAAAAGACCCCTGCATTTGTCGTCTGACCTTCATATGCAGACCTAGGACCATCCCTTCACTCATTTATAAGTAATTAAGTAAGTAATCAAGGGTCCCAGAACAGAAATGTGCTCTCCATTTTTCCATTCATGTTTGCAGATTCATGTGTAAAAATGGTCACAATCCACTTGTATCCTAGCGTTGAGGAGACAAAGACAGAAGGAACTCTGAGTTCAAGGTCAGCCAGGTCATGGATAGCTAAGAGCTACACAAACTAAACCTCACCGAACAAATGAAAATAAACAAAGGGAGTTGCTGCATTAAAATCCGAAGATGGTGTTTTGGCAACATCTACTTGGCAAATCAGTCTTCGTGCATTTCTCATGGTGAAATAAAGTGGTTCACAGAGGACTGGACTTGCTATCTACATCCTGTCCTTTTTGTCAAATATCATTGGTCAATAAAAATAAAAAAGACATCCTTATAATGGTCACAAGAGCAAGTTTTAGGATGGCAAGTACTACACAGAGAAATCCTGTCTCGAAAACAAAACAAAACAAAAACCCAGGAAATCGGCATGGGGGCACAGCCACAATTATGTCTGGAGTGAGTCAGAGTAACAGGACTGATGCTTTGTTTATTTATTTATGTTTTAATTTAAATACATGGTGTAACCCTGTACTCCTCTTCCAAGATAGATGAGGCCATCTTCTGGACTCAGCCCACACCTGGCTAGCATGTGGTGTGCCCACCAATACAAACAGACAAAACACTCATGGACATAAAATAATAAAGTGAGGAGAGAGAGGGGGAGGGAGAGGAAGCATGGATGGGGCTCACACCTAAGTTTCAACCAACTTACAAAAACATTCCTTGGGCAGGAAACCCAGGAATCCTTTTTATTCAACCAGAGTCACAAAAATGTCAGAATCAGGCAGCCAATCAGAATTACCTCATTTGCATGGATTGAGTTGCTTGATGGGAAATAGTACGCAAAGTTGCTCACCATAACTGAAACAGAACTCCTTCTACATGGATTATTAAAGAACAGCAGATATTATAAACTAGTCTTGTCAAATTTCCTGTGTTATGAAACTCTTAGCAATACCTTTGTTTAGAGTTTATGTAATTTCCTTGTCATTTTATGTTTTCCGTTTTTTTTTTCTTTTTCTTAAAAATGAGATGCTTTTTCTTCAAATGCTTTGGAGCTCTTAGAGTCTTTGTTGGCCAGGCGATGACTCAGTGAGACAACACCCTCACAGGTGCTGTGGAGATTTAGAGTTACCAACCTTTGGCTACTTGTCAGTAGTAGAATTCTTTGCGTTCCCAGATATTGAGTGAGGGTCATGTGTTTTATACCTAAACCTTGTTTACTTTGAGTTGGGTGTACTTTTTGTATCCTTGCATGTCCTCTCTCGACGTATGCACCACCATCACCTGGATATATTAAAATAAATAAATGAGATTCATTTAACTTACATTTATGTGAATTGGTGTTAAGGTGTCCCTGTATCTGGAGTTAATGACAGTTGTGACTGCCATGCCATGTCGGTAGTGGGATTTGAACCCGGGTAGTCCATAGGAGTAACCAGTGCTGTTAATCACTAAGCCAGGTGTTTAGATTTTTATATAAAATTTTCATCACTTTTGTTCTTATTTTCATGGTTGCTCGTGTTTCTAAGTTTGCCATGAATGTTCTCTTGGATTGAAAAAGTTTAGTTTTACACTATGCACACAGAAAATATGCAAAGTATAATATTTGCAATGACATGTTCATCTTGATTACTGATTACTGAAAATTTATTTCCAAACAAGTTTCTTTTTTAAGATTTATTTATTTATTATGTATACAGTGCAGTGTTCCATGTGCATGTACAGCTGTGGGCCAGAAGAGGGGACCAGATCTCATTACAGATGGTTGTGAGCCACCATGTGGTTGCTGGGAATTGAACTCAGGACCTATGGAAGAGCAGCCAGTGATCTTAACCTGTGAGCCATCTCTCCAACCATCCCCCTCCCCCCTGAACAAGTTTCTTTTGTGTATATTTAGCCTGGAGCTATTTACATAGACCAGTATGTTCTCCCTGATATCTGCCTGCCTCTGTCCTCCTCTTGGAGTTCTCCAAATAATAGTGGGCACCACCATAGCAGGCAGCTTCTTCTTGGTATCCTATAACCATAAATAATCATGTTCCTAATAGCTCATTATAAAATATACCATTTGTTTGTGGGGCTCAGGATAATGACTGAATTTTTAGCATACATCTGACATGGCTTATAACGAAAGAACAGCTGGGTATTTGGAGAACAGTGTCCCATTGGACTAGACAGATGACACTGGCTTGAGTTTCCCAATGATATTCAGTAACCTCAATATCCTACCATTATCATTGGTGAGAAAGACTTTAGACTTTTGTCACATAGAAGGGTGTGCACAAATCTCAATAGAGAGCAAGTGTGCCCTGCCATTATTACTAAGGCTGGGAAACATAGGGACTAAGGCAAATGTGGGAAAGACATTGATCAGGTGCACTAAATTATTACTTCCAGAAGGTGGCACCCTACACCTGGTGTGCATGTCCTCATTTCTGCGGGGCAAGGACATGACGAACTTTGGCCAGAAGAGGGCGCAGCAACACACTTCTGTTTCCTTGCATGTATTTTGATCATAATCTCCCACTCCCCCAACCAATAGCATAGGAAAACTCAATAATATTGGTCTAAAAGAAAAAAAAATAGAGAAACATATTCAAAATGTCTTGTAGTGATATTTTGAAATACTCATAGATCAATTCCTTAGTCAGCAAATGAGAACAAATAGAGACACACAGCCAGACACTTGGAACACTCATTCCTAAAAAATGGAATATCACCATGAAATCCATGCCCTCAGAACTCAGGGAACCCCACAGGAGAGGAATTAGAAAATAGTTTATGAGGCTGAGGGAATATTAGACACACACACACACACACACACGCCTTGGCCCTCTAAAGAAACATGAGCTCTGCAACATTGCCACTGTGTCTCTGTTGAGGGCTGTAGCGCCCGCACTACAATCTATTCCACGAATCCGGCGAAGGCCTAGAGATTGAAATAAAGACAAGACAGCGGGTCATTCCTTCAATTCCAAAGTTGGTACACCAAATGCCGAATGCCGTTTATTGAGGGGGAAGAACGGGCTTAAATACCAGCTTATAGCACAGTGAAAAATTACAGGAATTTTTTGGCTTAGCTCTTCCCTGTGTTGTCACGAGGTATGGTTGTCATGGGGTGTGTGTCACAAGGTGTGTTGTCACGAGTTGTGTGTCACAGGAAGAATACCAACAAAAGCCTTGGGGCAAAGAGTTCTGGCCAACAGCTTCAGGCTAGCTCAAGGCGCCTCAGGGGTCCATGCAGGGCTCTACAGAGGGCAATCCATTTCATGATGCCACATGAGGAATATTCCATCTATGGCATCATGTGAATGCCTCAGGAAGTTCCAGGTTTGGGAGAATTTAGAAATAATCCTCTGCTCAGACAGAGTCCCTGCCCAGCATGTGGGAACCCAAAGTTGTTCCTAACAATGAAAACAATAACAATAACAAACTCCTTTCAAGTTTCCTCTAAAGTCCAAAGTGACCTGACTCTATCTTCAGGACCCAGCATGGCCTCTTTGACCTGTAAGAAGGGATCTAACTTGGTGACGAAGTACCACAGGTCCTGCCCTTGTCACCTTTGGTGACAGTCATCACCCAATCCAGTGTAACCTACATGGAGGATTGGTTCCACTCATGTCACCAAGCAAAGCCCAGGCATTAGGGCCAGCATGGACAGGTAGTGTGGAAAGCCTGTCTCCCATGTACAGCAAGGGCTGCCTCTGGGCTGATTGTTCTCACACTCCAAGACTCGAAGTGGGTATGGATCCCAGGGAGAAGCCCAACAAACTGTCAGCCATTTGTCAAGTTGTAAGCGTTCGGTGTGCCAGGGTTATACTGTGATGAAGTAGTGTGTAGAGTAGGTGCCCTTCATGCTTGCTCTGGCTTGAGTGTGTACTTTTCCACTAGAGATATACCTATGTGCATCTCTGGGGCCTATATTCTCACCCCCACCCTACCTGAAGTCTCTTGGAAATTCTGCAATATCTTTGGTGCTGGAACAACTCCTGCCCACTCTTGTGGAGTCTTGTGGCCTTCCACTTGTCATGTAAAGAATTCTGTTTTTCTTTACCCAGTGTTTTGCATTATGTGAGAGAGAATCTCATCCAAAGGCAGCCCCCACAATGAACAAGTCCTCTCTTCTTTATTCCACACAGAAGGGAGTAGAGACTATTCAGGGTTTGTTTGTGTTGCCACTTTCTAATAATCATAGGGCAGGATCCAGGGAGAGGAGGGATTCAAGTGCATCCTCCAGAATTCTGTGACATTTTAATAAATTCCTACATGTCTTACAAAAGCTTCCCCTTTCACTATCATCCTGACAGTACTTCATCCAAGCCTGAGTTTTTGCTCTTCAGATCGTTTTTGGATTCACTTCCTTCCTGAAAGAATGTGCAGAGTCTCTGCCATTCCTGTGCTGGAGGCACTGCAGGTGCCCAGCAGCACCATGCTCCCTGAAGCTACACAAAAGAGTGGCTATGAGCAACATGATGTTCTCCTGGCCATAGCTAATTCTTCTACATCCTTCACAGGCTGTCCAGTGGACTGAACACAATCAAAGCAGACGACAAGTATGAAATTTCCTTCTTTACTAACCTGCATGACAGAAAACCAAATCTAAACTGGTGTTAATGAGCAGAAATTTCTTGAATCTTCATGCAAATGAGGGATTGATTCAATATAACTCTAAGAGTGTGAACTGAAGCTGGAACCTACCTATTAGTGCATCTGAAAAATAGAAGGATCAACAAGGTTAAGTTCATAGTGCTGAAATTCTTGTCTATGCATGTAGCTTCTCCTCTTTCTGTTAAAGATACATAGACAGTTATTGTGGATGTATTCCTACATCACTTTACTTCCAACACATGAGATGCTCAGGCAGGTGGATCTTCATGAGTTCAATGACTTTTAATGACAGTGCCTAGAGGAAAAGCCACTTGGATAACTGTGAGTCTGAGGCCAGCATGGTTTATATATGTTATGAGTACCAGGACTGCATGGAGGAACCTTGTTTCAAAACAACAAGAAAGTTACCAAAAAAAATTCACCAAAAAAGGCATAACAAATGAACCGACATAAGAGAATGGTTTATGAGCATGTCAGTAAAAATATAATACTCAGCACATTTGAAAGCTTTGCTTTTACTTTATGTGTATTGGCATTTTGCCTGAATGTCTGTCTATACAGCACATGCTTGCAGTACCCATAGATGCCAGAAGATGGCAAAATATACCCTGGAGTTGGAGTTAGAACAGGCTGTGAACTGTTACTCTGCAAGGGCAATCATACAGTGAACATTTTACCAATGCATGTAGTAATGTGCCCAAATGTTACATCCTTTGTACTTTGGATGACAAGTGTTAACATTCCAAGTTCAGTGTTCCTTTCTGTGTCCATTCAGCCCACGTTATCATTTCTAAGGGGAGCAGAAAATTCATTAACCATTTGAGCAATTGGCACATACACATCATACACATTGAGCACATGTACCCTTTCAGATATTAATGGTTCCTATCCATGTGGAAAGATGCTGATGTTTATATAACTGTCAATACCAGGTGAACCTTTGTATTTTAAATATTGTGTTAGTACAATTTTATATGTATAATTTTATTTAAATTGTTATATGAGATAACTTTATACCTGGAAAGGTGTAGCAAGTTCAGTCAGAGGTGAGGTCTGCAAGCCTCAAGCAGCAAAACTTTGCGTGACTTAATAGTAAATATTCACAGAACCATTAGATTCCTCTTTTAAAGTCAGTGAAGAACTGGGCAACTACTGTTATTGGGACATTGGTAAATGATTTAAATAAGACTTCTGTAAATCAGATCTGCTTTGTTTTAGATTTTATAGAAAGTAAAATGCAGATAACATAAATGGCTGTAGTCATTAGGGAGCATCACTGAATAAAATTAAAGCAATGATGGCTCCATTTTCCAATATTTTAACAAAACCTCTGAAGGACTATACTATGGACAGGAAAGTTTAAACTAAGACACAAGTTGCTTTTTACTAAATAGTAGACACTTAGCTGGGCCATGGTGATGCATGCCTTTAATCTCAGCACTTGGGAGGCAGAGGCAGGTGGATCTCTGTGAGTTTGAGACCAGACTGGTCTAAAAGACCTAGTTCCAGGAAAGTTTCCAAAGCCACAGAGAAACCCTGTCTCTAAAAAAAAAAAAAAAAAAAAAAAAAACCCAAACCAAATAAAGCAAAACGTAAAAAGGCGCAGACACCTATCAAAGGAATCTGATGGAGCCAAAGAGATCTCAGTTATGTTTTTTTCTTTTGTTTTGTTGTTGTTGTTGGGCTTTTTATTTTATTTATTTATCTATTTATTTAGTGGTTTTGTTGCTGTTTGGTGGGGTTTTGTGGTGGTTTTTTTGTTTGTCTGTTTTGGTTTGTTTTTGTTTTTGGTTGTTTTGAGGCAGGTTTTATCTGGAACTTTGTGTTCTGTCCTGAAATTGTCTCTGTAAATCAGGCTGGCTTTTGCTTTAATCCCAAGTGCTGGGATAAAAGGCACACAGCAGTGCTACCCAGCCTGAAGTTATATTTTAGGTGCAGGAGATTTCTTGGCTAGGCAAATGTTCAAGCAGATAACACATTTACTCAGCTCTCATTCTGAAAGTTTTTTAAGGGTCAGGGGACAGTGATGGAGCATGCTTTTTTTTTTTTCCACCTTTGGGTGTCCTTCAACCACAGCAAGGCTCTTGAGTGACCAAGCAGATAACCTGGACTTCTTCACATCACCTGAGTGTTTGTGTACTGTGCCCCTATTCTCCTGCTTCTGAGACCAGATTTGAAGGCTGTGAAGCCAAGCTAAATCCTGTATAAGTGTGAGTAAACTTTAGGAAGCTATCCCCTGGGTCACCTGAAGCATATGAAGGGTTCAAGAAAAAGCCAGATGACCATTTAGAAAGCCCTTTGCCTGTAGAGAGATTTGAGAGCTGACACCTATAGAGGGGTAAGACTTAAACCTGAATGTTGAGAACCAGCTAGACAGAGTCATCTACAAGTTCCCTTCCTTAACACAATCCAATTGGCAAGGGTTGAGAAGAAAGTGTTGTGGAGGGCCGGGGCTGTCTCTTGTTAGCTGGATCTGGTGTACTTAGTGAGTTCATGAAATGTTGAGGCTACATCAGAGAAAGACTCTATCTCACAAATCAAATGAACAAAAACATCAACAAGAAACAATAGCAACAAACAAAACAGAAACAAGGCACCTGGGCTGGGCATGTTATGTAGGCTTTTAATACCTTCAGTGGTGAGTCAGGCAGCTATGTATGGGTATAAGAACAGATTCTTATGCATAGTAAGTTCCAGGACAACCAGGTATGCACTGTTAAACCATATCAGTCTACAAGCAAGTAAAGAAATGAACAAATCACCTAGGGGCAGAGAGAGCAGACACTTCCTGTCATAGATTAAAGGTGCTTGTCACTTAGCCTAACTATTCAACTGGGTCTCTAGAGCCCATACGTTAGAAGAAAAAGGACACCTGCATTTGTCTTCTGCCCTTCAAATAAACATTGAGTGCCCCTGCACATATATAAATAATTAATTCAATAATCAATGGGTTTCAGAACAGAAATGTGCTGACCATAGCTTTTAGCCATGTGTAAAAAATGTACCAATTCAAGGCCAGATATGGTGGCACTCGCCTTTGATCCCAACACTTGGGAGGCAGAGGTAAGTTTATCTCTAAGTTCAATGCCAGCTTGGAGTATAGTGCCAGTACCAGGACATCTACAGGTATGCAAAAATACCTCATCTCAACAAACAAACAAACAAACAAACAAACAAAAAGGTCTCAATTTAGGGGATGAAATCTAAAGATGGTATTTTGTAGACCTCTTCTAACAAATCATTGTTATGCATTTTCATGGGGAAATAAAGTAGTTCACACCTGGCTTTGATAAAACTCTGAATCTAGACCTGTGCATATGTAGAAATAAAACAATGAAATGGAATAGTATAAACATGTCAGAAATGGGAAGTCATTATTATTCTATCCACCACTCCACAATGTAAGGTTCACATGCCGGGACAAAGTTGATAAAGCAGTATTTGAATATAAATCTTCAATTTACTTTTTCTCTCTCTGTTTCTCTCTCTCCCCCCCCACTCCCTCTCTCCCTCTCTTCCCTCCTCTCTCTGAATAATGTGTGGCTGCTCCCATATGCTGTTGTAAGAAGTCGTTGACTGCACAAGGCAGTATAGTAGAATGCCATTAAGAAACATTTCATTATTTTTCCCTCCTGTCCTTTTTGTTTCTGCCATAGGACTTTGGGGTATCTAGTCTCTGTTCTTGGCCATGCATGTAGAATAGGTGACAGGTTTTCTCTTGTGGACTCAGCCTCAAGTTAAACCAATCATTAGTTGGACACGCACAGAAGTTATATGCCACCTTAAAGGCCAGAGAGATTGTAGAGGTACAGGTTTTTCTGGCTGTGTTGCAGTTGAGGTTTCTTTTTCTGCAACCTGGAGAGTACCTTCCCATGCTAAAGACTAGTCCTTAGGGGTGAAAGCTCCTTGCAGGTCCCAACTCAAATTCTGCATTCAATGAGCTGTGAGGATGATGTCCTCAGCATCAGGGGCCTGCTGTCTGTTTTCATGGAGATAGCCTTTGTCCTTGCATCAACCTGGGTTCTTTAGGGATCTCCATGGGGCTCTTTCACTTCTACTACCAATGGCCAAGCCTAACAATTCAATCGAGTGCAATTCAGTTCCACCTCTGAAAGCCTTGCCTGCCTAAAATTTATATTATTCTTCTGATTCTGTTTTTCTTTGCTCCAGTAGTGAGAACAAATCTGTAACTTTGCAGAATTCTTTATGTATCCCACCATCCTTAGTTTCAATTACAATTCCATTTTCAAGTATATCACCACAACTATCTTTAACTTCTAGAAGTCCTCTATGTCTATAGGTCATCCACATGATATACCATATGACAACATGGAGTACATTTTTCTGACTCTTCAGACACAATAGATGAGATCCTGCCCATGTTCATGTTAATGGAGAGAAGAAGTAAAATGACTATATAAAACCGTGCGAATTCTGTAAGGAAACAGGGACAGCCTAAGGGAATCAGATCTGCAGTGGGCCTAAGGAAGAGTATCTTGAGTAACAGATGGCTATATTAAGAAATGTATGAGGAACAGGATACAGGCAGAGGGTGAAGAGCAGTCTACCCAATCTACAGCATTTGCTGAGACTCCATTGTCGTCTGCTTTCATCCAGGATGGAGTGAGAACTATTGACTTATATTTTTATCTGACACCACCACAGCCAAAACAGAAGAGATCCTTATGTCCACAATATATAAGATAAGGGATTATCAGCAATGATGGTCATGATCACAAACCCTGCAAAGGGAAAGGACTGAAGTGAAAACAGGGAGATTATCCTACTGAGACCTTATTAAAAATTAAAAATTGTAGATGTAACTCAGTGGTAGAATATATTCTTAGCAAGGATAAGGCCAATTGTTTAATCCCTAGAACTTAAAGAAATAGAAAAGAAATAATACATTTTCAGTGTATTAACCAAAGATAAACATCTAACTAGCCTCTGTGAATATTTCCATCATGAAGATTTAGAACAAGCAATGGTGGTTAGGACATCTCAGAGGAAAATACAAAGGAAAGACAGGAAAATGTGCAGTGAGATAGGAGGAATCATTCCTAATGTCCCATATCACACAGAACAATAAGATCACTATGAATTACCACAGTTGACTGAATATTTCTAAATAGCAGAGTTGAGTGATGATGCTATGACAACAGAGAAATAGTAAATATATGAGCTGAGAGACATGACAGCCATTCACATTTGATCATTCCATTTTGATCACCATGTTGAACATATTCATGGATAAGTCATCCATATCATCTAATATAAAAATGTATAAACAGAATTTAAAACTATATGACAATATCAATAATAGAGGTAAATGTGTTAAGCAGATAAAGATCCATATACTAAAAACTACAGATCTACTGAGAAATCTGAATGAATCATCTGTAAGTAGTCATATGTTTTTTTTTTTCCCTAAGATCAACAGGTTAATTATTTAAATTTTAGTCTTCACCATTGTAGTTCCCTGAAGGCCATTTTCTCTATATTTCTTGTTTAAAATTATCCATTTAATGCATGTGTTTTCATATGTATAGGTGCATGTATGTCATGGAGAATGGGTGGAGGTCTGAAGACAGTTTGTGAGAGTTTGTTCTTTTCTTCCACTTTGAAGTTTTAGAAATCAAACTCAGGGCATCAAACTTGATGGTAAATGCCTTTACCTGATGCTTTAGTTTATTTCTGTTGCTGTGGTGAGACACTGGCAACAATGTAACTTATAAACTATTTAATTCTGGGCTCATGGTTCCATGACCATCATGGTGGTGAGAATGGCAGTAGATAGGCATGTGGGGGAGCAGTACCTGAAAGCTTGTATCACCTTGGTTCACAGCAGAAGGCAGAGAGAAGTAACTGATAATGACATGGGCATTTGAAACCACAAAGCCTACTCCCAAGGACACACCTTCTGCCACAAGGTCACACCTTTCCAAACACTTGCAGAACAAGGGACCAAACATTGAAATAACGTGAGCCTACGCGGACCTTTCTCAAATCACCACACTTGCAGACCCAAAGACTCCAGATCCTTTTAGTGGAAAATGTATTTATAAAATTCTTGTGGAGGCCTGAGAATATAGCTTTGTGAGAGAACACTTACATAATCATCACAATGCCCAGGTTTAACCCCCAGCACTGCAAAAATAACAAGTTAGAGAAATATAGACAAGCCAAAACTTCTACCCCACTGTTTTAGCTGCTGATATTAGTTCTGGTTTGTCACTCATCTAAGGACATAAAGGGTCACAATGTCCACACATTTACTCTCTGACTCACCTAAAAATCTCAGAAATCATATGTATTACAGGGACAGCTTGACAAGAATAAACCAGTCAATGGGAAGAAACTTGCCTCCACCCTTGTGTCCCCTTTCCCATCCCAGACCTGTAAAGGTACACTCTTCACCAAAGGACATGGCCTCTGCTGTTTGCTAAATACAAAGCAGCTGCTCTGCCATCTCCTCAACCTCATTATGAAGAAATTCATTGTCCTGTTCTCAAAAAGAATCCCTTACCTCTCCTAAGAGGAATTTCTCAGTTCTGCCTTTCCATTGGCTGGGTCAGTGTGCATCATCATCGTTGTCTAGCTGATCTTGGATACCAGAAGAACTTCCAGAAGGAGAAAAACTCACTACACAAAGAAGGATGCAGACTGTACACAGTGCAATGCTTCTTTACATCTAAGTACTATTTGCAGGCATGAGTACTTCACTGGAACTCACTGCAACAGCGGACTTCACAGACTTCTCACTGAGGTTTATTAGCTTCATGAGAACCCATTTGGTTCAAGACAAAACTTAACAGGAATTTTCCTGACAGAGGGAGCCCTACCACTCCAGACATGAGAATCAGTTCTAGACATTTCCCTCCCCCAGGAAACTGATTCCTAATGCATTTACCCTCCTCCTGCCATTCTCTGGCAACACCCTTGCTCAACACTATCATCTTTTATCTTCACAGAGGACAGCACAGCACCCCCTTAACAAAGTCACTTAGGACTGAAAAAACCAGCCTGGAGGAGGCAGACACTCCTCCAAACACCTGACTGCATACAATTGCTGGTTTATATTCAGGAACAGCTGTTTTTCATTTGATGGTATTTGTTCTGTAAGATTTAGACATGCAGGAAAATGATTTTCATCTCTAAAACAATGTGATGCCTCTAGTTCTGGTCTCAGGTCTCTTGAAAGCTTGAATGAATCAGTAGGGGCTTACAGAGAATACTTACTAATCAAGCAGGAAAAGCATCAATCATGAGGGATGAAATGTTTACTGCATTTATGTTCAAAATTGCATTTTTATGGCATCAATTTGACTTTTAATGATAGTCATCAATTTGTTAAGCATTTGAGAACTCTGTTCAGTGGGCTTAGTCAATGCCCCCACTTCCATTAATGTACAGGGAAGAACAGAAAGGAATTTGAGCCTGAAGAATAGGCATGGTGAGTCACCATATCACCAAGCCAGCACAGCCTGGACCCAAAAGCTTCTCCCTTGCTCATGTGGGGCAGAGCCTAGGCTGTTGTTCATAGTGGATGTAGTTCATTATAAACATAATAAACTCTGTTTATTAAACACTTTCAAAGAGCTGGAACAAGTGTATGGTGAAGGGAGGGGAGGGACATATGCCTTTCATAGGCCAATTTTAGTGAGCTTCCCCAGGAATGGTCACAGAGAAAGGGGCAGGCTCTCTGTGGACATCAGCTTTCCATGCTGATCTTTGTATTTTCATGTGGTCTTCTCTTACCGGGGAGCCCGCCGGCATTATGCTTTCTCCAGACTCTCCATCTTTCCTCCTCACTACTTCCTTTTTCTTCCTCGTCTCCTAGTCCTGCCTATCTTGCTTTCCTATTGGCCAACAGTGCTTCATTCATTAAACCAGTATGAGAAACATATGTACAGAATCGCATCTCCCATCAATTCACAGTTTCTGCCTTATAACAAGAAGTCAATGGATATAAGGCAGAAGAAAACAAAATCTGGGGAACCATTTATGTATATGCAATTTTCTCTCTGAAATCCTAATTTTCTCATATACACTTTAATGCTTATTGTTGCCTTTCCCTATATGCATACCTTAAAACTTGAATATTTTACTTTGATATTGATGTTTAAGTTTTCCACAAGGAATGATACCAATTCCTTACAGTAATCTTTGAACACTCCGAAAAGAAGATGGGGCCCCACTTTGACATTTCTACTTGACTCAACATGATGCATCTGGACTACAAAAATCACCCTAAAACTGGTTTGAGACTGTTTTTCTCAACACAACTCCTGATTAGCTAGCTGTAATGGTGCACCTTCTTATTCGCTCTGGCCAGAGTTTCAGATAGAACTCTAGTCAAGCATGTTCTGCCACACAGTGACTAGCTACATATATCACATCCAGTCCTGTCAAGAAATTTAGTTGCTAAAAATGTTCTTCCCATGGAACAATCATCATCCTATTTCTGCAGGAGATAATCTTAAGAAAACGACACCCCCTTTCCCTACTCTTGGAATTTAGGGATAATATTCATCTTCTGAGGGTTGGTTTTAGTTACTTGTTTTTCGGTATGGAAGGTGATGCTTAGACTTGGGTATCTTTTTTAGACAGGGATAGGGTATGGTGGGGAAAGGTATGGTTTAGAATGGATATAGGAAGATCTTCTTGTGAATTATTTAGTAATAGTGAGTCATTAGTATTATATAGCTTCCATTGTTTTATGTTCTTATTTGTGGTAACCTATGTAAAATCAAGTTTATATTCCCTTCCCAGAAGAATTGTATATTCTTTCCATTTATGATGTTTTAAGCACATTATCCTTACAATATTTTATGTATGTATACTTTTACTTATGTTCAAGACATTTTGTATATTGAAACAATTGAGGATATTTTTTATCATGCTGCCCTTTATAGTTCTACCTCTTGTCTAGACATTTCTACTCTACCTATATTTTAGGGATTTACACACACACACACACACACACACATATATATATGTATATATATAGTTATATTGTTCAGGTATTTGTCCCTGCTTTACTCAGAGAAGATTCAGTTTTTTAGCAAAGTTTGAGTATTACAGATTATCTTCACCCATGTTTCCTATACCTATGAGATTAGTCAGACATAGATGCTTAATCTTTAAATACTTCATAGACATGCAGAACATGGCATTTAAATGTTTTAATATTAGTACTTCATTGACATGAGACACTATTGCTCCTGACAGCACCGTGCATTTTCCCAAAATTATGTTGGACACTGTTGTTGCTCCTTCTGGAGTCTATCCTTGCTTCAGCTAATGGCCTTTTGGGCAAAGAACTGCCCCACCTTGACCACTGATTTGGAAGTGTGGTCCTATGTGCTTGCAGGAGACAAACATAGAAGACTGCTGAACCCTGCCAAGTCAGGGTAAGGCAGCATTTATACCTTCCTACTTTTGTTGTGGTCTATCAAGTACTCTTTGCCTTAGCCAAAACTGGTTGTACCAACATTGCTGTGAGACCTTGGGTGACTTTCCAGGTAGCGCATTGTTTCTGTCCTCGCTGATCCTCTTGGAAGTTGCCCATCCTCACTTCCTGTCTACCCTAGTATTGTTATTTTCCTTCTCAGGTCTTGATGAAGTTGACAATTAAACTCTGACAACTATTATTCTCTTCCTAGTTAGTTATATTAGGTACTAGGCTTAAGCTTTCCAGCTTAGGACAACTCTATTGTAAACTCTGTTAAGCCTTCACCCTAGGACTAGTTATGTAGGTATTAAGTTTGTATGTTCTTGATTTTCCTTTTCTTTGAACACACTTATTATTAACTGTGTTGCATATAGTTTTGTATCAAGTCTAAATCTTTTCTTTAGACTAAAAGGGGAATTGTAGTGAGACATTCACCTTGTCTGCATCTGTGGCACTGACCATGCCCATTGGGGGTGGAGACAGGGGAGGAAGTGACCTGGGGAACTGTATCTGAGGAGGAGCCCAGGAGGGCTCTCTGGCTGGCTAGAGGTGGAGAGGAGAGCATCCAATGGAACCTGCTGGTGTTCATTTGTCTATGTTGTGGGATATTTCTCCCTGAAGAAACATCTGTTTGTCCTATTTGTTTATCCTGATCCTTATGAAACCATGATAGAGGTGAGCAACCTTCCCTGTGGCAACAGATTGACAATGTTGCTGTTGACTGACTTGTATGACTTAAGACTTTCATGGGCACCAGTCCCTTCAGGGTCCCCTCCCTCCTTCTAAAACATTCGTAATCCACACCAGGTTTCTTCTTTCTGATACTTACTCCTTGACCCCCCCACACATTTTATTCCATGGCTCCACAACCCCCACCCAACACCATCACATTGCCTTACAGTTTCCATCTTTGAGGAACACTTGCTGCTGGCATCTTGAGCTGCTACCCTCCTTAGCTAACTCGTTGTGATTGACTCTCTCAGGGCCTCCAAAGTCTCACCTCCATTTCACCTAGTTTCACTCAGTTTCCTCTGAGTGTCAGCTGGAAAGTGTCCAAGCAGCTAATGGCATCCTCATGTAAAATTAGTGGCCTCCAGGCTGTTGAAATTCACCAGTTTTCTCCCCACTCAGAGTGAACATTCTTTGGTATTTATGAGAGAAATTCACAAATAGATCAAAGTCTTGGGTGCAATGTGTAGACAACCTGTGCACAGCTTCCCAATGACTTTGTCCCATCTCTGCACCTAGGATGACTGACTGACCCAGAAAAAGTACTATGTACCCAGCTATACACTAAAGGGACACTATCTGATTCCAGCATGTGGTTCTGTCAGACTTTATCCTTCTCCACATTCCCTCTATGTTGGTTAAAAAAAATCATTAGACTGCATTTCTGAAGCTGGCCTCAAAGGTCCATTGCCTTAATTGGCCAGTTCCTCTCTTTGGCTGAGGATGACTACCAAGGTCCAGCTATCAAAGTATTAAAATCCAGCAATCAAGTCTTCTTTGATTCAACTAACTAATATACTCAATTAAAAATTAAACACCTCATCTTGACACAAGATTTCCCATTTTACCTTGAAAGGAAATAATTAATAAAAGCCTAAGACTTAGAATAAAAAAACCTATAAAAGAAAAAGAAAAAATACTGCCATTGTGGATTTGCAAACAGTTTCATGTACAACTGGTATGTATAGAAAACAGTGTCCTAAAGAATGTAGAGTGTGGGGATCTGAGAAAAAAATTCCACAAAACCAATACAGTTTTACATGTTGTTACAGCTAATTTCCAAGATAAGTGGAGTTGCAGGCATATTAACAAGGGAAGCAGATCTTAGCTGCTCAACTACTTTTGAACTTTTAATAGTTGAGGTTTCTCAAAGATTTGTCCTTTGATGAGTAAACAACAAGATTCCAAATGAGTGATTATATATCTTCTGGATATTTAATTTCTCTGGTAATCTTTGTGGTTAAGTCCAAAAAATACTATTTACATAGTTAATTGAGCATGAAAGAAATGACAGCTGAGTGTGTGCAAGTCAGAGCCTGCTGAGTACTATGGAGAGCCAATAATTTAAAAGCCATTTCCTGCTTCTCCAGAATGAAATACACTCTTAGCTGGAAAGGTACTTGGTCAATAAAGGCTGGTGGCTGAAACTGAAAGGCTTCAAGAAGAAAACAACAGACTATGGGACCACTTCTGGAGACTCAGAATACCTTAATATTTTATGATTTGGGACGTTTCTTGCAACTAAAATAGACACAGAATCATTATTGTTTTCATGACCTTGACAGTGGATTTTTTTAAAAGGGGCAATTGGACTTTTTCACATTACTGATTAGTAATTATTTTGTTAGCATGATGACATCAGGTATGACTTATAAAAAATTGCTTGCATGTGTGATACATTTGAAGCTGTAGTTGTATAGTTGTCATTTCTGCTGCTGTGCTCTGTTTCTGAGGGCTTTCTACTCTGATTACCTAACTTTACATATGAAAAACTTGTAAAGGTTTGAAAAATTCAAAGGCTTTGCATCTGATTGTATAATGAATCAATGGTATGCAAAATCATACAGTAAGGTTTTAATCACCGTGACTCAACTTACAATCGATGAAAATTTATTGTAAGATACTAAATATCACAATATTGTTGCCATTTTTTCCTTGCAAGTGAGAAGCATAGATTATTTTTTCTGTGTTTTTGACCATTAAGTTTCTCTAGTTATAGTATGCTGCAAATATTATTTTTTTAATGCCTTACCATAGCATTATTTATATAGGTTCAGACTGAAAAGAAATTACACTTTGGAGCAGGTGGTCATACTCATCTGCATGCTGTGATCTACAGTTTGGGTGGACTGGATTATGAGAGCTGCTCATCCATTTACATTCTTGTTGCCTCTTGCCCAAAGATTTCAACTGTGTACTTCATATATATGTCTGTTGCCCAGTTTTGTTTTTGGGGATAAAACTGTTTACTAAAATGCAGTTTAGTTTGCTAACTTTATGGCTTTTAAAAGACATAGAAGGTGTAAGGATATAGTTAATAAATATAAACTTATGAATGATTATTTCCAAATACAAAACAAGAATATCACTTTCCAAGGTCATGCTGTGGTCTTTTCTTGGTGGATATGGCAGTATTATGATTTGTAACAAATTTCCTTATATGTCACTCAAACAAGATTACAATGCAGATGTACTTTGTCTCTATACCATATTCAATCTATTAATATTTTCCTACTCTCTCTCTCTCTCTCTCTCTCTATATATATATATATATATATATACAGACATAATTATTAAAAGGGATGTGATAAAGCAATTTAGTAATTATATGTGTATAGATGAAGCCCTTGTGGATTTAAATGATGAATATAGTAAATACTTTTTTGTATTAAAATATAGTCAATCTTCACTGATATAAATGATCAATGTCAGGAATAAAATAAATCACATATTCTACAAATATTTCTGATAAAAAATTGCCAACTGTGAAAACTGATTAGTTCTTTCATATATTTAAAGAAAACACCAAGTTCTGAGCAAGTGCTTGAAGCACTGTAAAATCAGGGAGTGATACCCAACTCACAAAGGCCAGTATCCCGACATGAATACAGACAATTCCACATCATGTTTCATTAGTTCAAATCCAGCAGTCTGTTAAAAGGTGATACAGCCAAAGGAGATTCTCAAGAACGCAAATTTGGGATAATGAGGAAATATAACAGTCTATCACAAAGCAAATGTTCTTTTGGTTGTTGCAGAAACAACATTTGATAAAGCCAATGTTCACTGCTGATTTAAAACTCAGATGCAAGTCAGTACACAAAAACCTCTTTTCTATATAATTAATGAGAAAATTGCATGACACATAGAATAATTGAGATAGAGAGATGTTGATGCACTTCACAACCTGGACATCTGGCCAGTGTCTGGGAGTGCATGTGCATACTGGAACATGTATTTGGATAATTGCCAAGGACTGGTCTTGAGCTACCTTTGTTCATGAGGCATAAAAAGTTGTCTCAGAATGCCTCTAACTGCTGCTGTTTCAACCCAGGAGAAACATGCAGTCAGACAAATGGAAAGTTTGTGTCCATGATGATTACTGAAGACCCACACAGCACAGACCTTCACGTTCCCACTCAGGAAAGGCGACGCCCCAAATCACTCATGAGAAGTGGTCTTGATGTAAAAACATGAGGTCTTTTATATTCCAAGTGCATTGGGGTCCTAAGTCATGTGCCCCGCAGGGGTAGAGGTTGAGGACTATGAGGGCAGAAGTAAGATAGCTTTTATAGGATTAAAACAAAGCCCGGCATTTTAAACCAATCATCTCATAGGATCCAGAGCCCACACAGTGTGGACCAATCAATTTAAACCATCCAAGCCCGCCTCCCATAAACCAATCAGTTTCCTATAGCCCCAGAGGTCTGCCTTTATGTGGCTCCTGGGTTACAGGTCCTGCCATAAACAGCAAAGAATGTGACTTTTCTCCTATTTACTAGCTGAGAGCAGGGTCTGGAATTTAAGGTTTAAACTTCCAGCTTCCTGTGGTCAGTGGGGAGTTAGGTTGTATTTTTCCATTCTTACATACAAGTGATGATGCATATTCCCATGTACTAATCCGGTGCTGTATGAAACTCGTGCCTGTGATGACTACTATATATGTATTCCCATGTATTCCAGTGCTGGAATACATGGTAATTCAGGATGAAGTCTCCTCTCTTAGGGGCTTCCTACTCTATTTCCTTGTTTTAATTAAGCTTCCCACTCTGTTTCTTTACCTTGATTAAGCTCCTTGTAGAATAAATTTCTCTTTATCAACTAATTTCGTGGCTCATGGCAGTTCTTTCTCACAGCAAAGTGGCTAAAACTACTTGCCCTTACAAAGTGACAATGTTGGCAGGATCCATAAGAGAACAAAACAATGTCTCCTTTTAAAAAAGACAACTGACATTGGTGGGAATATTCCAGGTTTTCTTCTCTTGTGCCAGAATGGGCATATTGCTCTGGCTTGGTTGAAAACTGGGATGTAATGCTCAGTCTCCCCAGGTGAATGAGAGCTCATTTTCTTGGTTTGCATTTTGACTGTTACTATGTTGTTTTTCTGTTTTATATGTTCATGTCTCTGTAAAGCTTAAGCTATTTATTATGCCATGTGGATTCACTGATTGATGGCAGCCAGCCTGTGGGGTTTAGAGACATCTGGAGCCCCCTGTAGGAGATTAAGTCTCCCTACTTTCCTTCCTAAGACAAATTCTTCTTCACTATGATAACAGTCAAGGTCTCTTCTGCTGGCCTTCCCACCTTAACACTTCTCTGTCCTGATACTGCTTGAAAAAAAAATGTTGAATTATGCCAGTCTTTATACTTTGGGAAGCTTTGACTTGAAAATAAAAATCAAAGACACATTGTGTTTTTGAAAAACTTGTGCTTTTGTTTCCACAGGAAAAGAAAGTTATACAGGTTTTAATGATTTAAATCCATTAGGGTTACATATACATGTCATCATTTTAGGAAATTGGATATATATATTAATATTATTACTGATTATGATAATGAAAATTGTTGGAAACTGAGACTGGATCTATGATCAGTTAGGGAGCGAACCTTGGCTGAACTCTGGCTTTCTCTTGGCTGTACATTTAGAGCCTTCATATTCCGCAAAAGTCTGATGATTCAGTAACTAGCCCTATTTAGCAAGATCAGCCTAGCATATAACCACTAGCCCCATCATAGTAACCTTTCTTGTTCTCATAATTCCTGATCTTTCCACCCATGTCAAAGTCCATTTTTTGTGATTTTCTATATTCTGCTTGCAAGAACACCTGGTCTTCAAATATTCTTCTTACCTCCCCTGCCCCTTTCCTACATCCTTGCTCTGCTGACTATATAAGCTCTGGATAGAAAAATAAAATTTGCCATTTGATCAGAATCCTGTCTTGTGGTCAATTACCCTGCATCTCTTGCTCCCATCCCCTTCTTGGGTTTTTGGGTTCTAGGTTGAAGTCTCATGGGTCGAGGCAGGAAGTTGCTGCTAGTTTCAAATGTTTCACATTGGTGCCCGTTTTTATATTATGATGGAAATTTAAGCTATTATTATGATATGAACATATATGTGTGTATGTACGTATGCATGCATGCATGCATTATGGCTCTTGATTGATATGCTAAGGAATTTGTCTAAGCCTGACTAAACAGGAGAAACACAGACAGGGAGAAATGGATCTAATGATATATTGACATTGGTTAGAGGGGATATGAATTATACTGAATTTGAAATGGAAACTATAAAATATGTTGGGAATTTAATCATGTTGGATTAAGTCTTGTTGGTTTTCTTCTTCTTCTTCTTCTTCAAAAAAAAAAACCCCTGATGATTCTTCACTGTCTAATGTTTATGTTAAAATGGAATTATGCTCTTTAAAGGAAAAAGAAGACTGAGATTCAAACTGCAAGTCAATAATTAATCATCCTATTGCAATCCTCTAGGTTGCAGTATTCCATATGATTGTTCTCTTTTGAAATGACAAGGCTAACACTCTTAGTTACCTATTTCAACTTTCATAGAGAAGTTCAAAATGTTTCTTAAAGACTGTCAACATCACATCTATGGTGTGTAAATAAAAATTGTAGTCTAACTGCTCCTATAATGTCTATAAATCAGAAAAATGCTCACATAATAAATAAACATATATATTATGTGTAAACATAAATTCTAAGGTCTAGGAATTTAAATTATTACAGATGACTTTAAATATATTGTAAAATACAAGTATTAGAAACCTGAGGACATAAGGGCTTGGACTAAAAGGGTCTAAAATTCTAAATGAGTTCATAAGTTTTCACTTCTGTTCCTAGCTTGTATCTGTCTTAACAGATTTCTGCTTTCATGACCAATATTTGCAAGCATCAATTGGTGACAACAACCTGCTCTGAATGTCAATAATCCCTGAACTTGCTGTAAATGCTGCTTCTTTGGCTGATCAATAAGTCAGAATTCTTATAAGCTCCCTCATAGCCTTTAACTAACATTCTAGCTTTTTAGGGCCCCGAGAACAACATCCTAAGATCATCCCGGAGGGAATTCACTGCCCTTGTTTCCACTCCCCCCGTCCCCACCCCTGGGAATTTTAGATCAATAGAGAGGTTCTTGTCATAAAAAATGAGACAGAGTACCGATGTCTTTAATAAATGATAACTCCTCTCTAGGTACCATTGAGCTAAGGTGCTAAAAGCCAAGTATCAGCCTTTGGATGAAACCCATCTCAAGGATTTGAGATGATGCAGTATCCTGAGCAGGGAATTGTTTAAATGGCACATGGGATTCTTAAGACATAAATGGGGGAGTTATATCCATAATATGCCTTATTTGCTTAAAAATGGTTTAAAAAAATTTAGATGTGAATGCTCCTGGAAAATCTGCAGCAGCCAGCGTTGGCATGGAGTCAAAAGCACAAAATTTGCCCAAGTGAAATGGAAAGATTCATGTACTGGTTTATGGAAAGGCCCCAGGTCATGGGGGTGAGGGCATATTTGGTTTTTCATGGAATAAAATGAGGCTCCACGGTTGCTAGAATAGCTGTTATGTTCTTTGGAGGAGACATATGCTGATCCTGATGATGTTGGTGATAATCCAGAAAAACTAGAATGAGATTTATGGGCCTATGTTCCTCATCCATCAATTTTATATCCTGCCATCTGGGAAGGTATAGAAATTGTGGTTGTAGTCAGCAATACACAACTTTTCGATTAATCTGCTACTCAAGAAGTTCAGTTTTCTTGGAATTTCCTATTTGGGGGGTTTGATAAAGGAATTATTGTATGTTTTATAAAGAATATTACTTTGGAGGGATGTCTTGGAGTGTTTCCAAAACTAATAATGGAACATGATAAGCAATGCCCTAATTATACCAAGTTATTGCTTCCTCAAGGTAATTGTATAAATGACATTTCACTGATGGGGTATGTTCTTTTGTATATATTGTATATATTCTTTTCTTATTCATTAATGAATAAAACACTGATTGGCTGATTGGTAATACAGGAAGTGAAGTAGCTGGGCAGCAACATGACACTAGCTAACCATAGAGGTCTGGAGGTCTGTACACACAGACAGGAAGTGATGTAGCTGGACAGAATCAGAATAAAAGCACAGAGAAACAGGAAATCACTCTCTTCTCTGCAGAGATGCTTAGCAGTTGCCATGTGAGCCATCAAAGGTATTAGAGGTCCAGACCCTTCTCCAGTAAGATAAGACCACATGGAAATGGTTAGATTAATACAAATAGGTTAGTAGTTAAAACAAAGATAGCAAATAAGACACCCAAGTCCCTGGCTAACAGTTTCATAATTAATAAAAGCATCTGTGTGATTATTTGGTACTGATGAGGCTCAGGGACCAATCTTGTAGAAAGAAGCATCCATAAGACTTCCCCCTCGATGATTTCCTCCATGCTTGAACTAATTTTGAGAATCTAACCAAACTTTGTTATGGAAGTGGTGTACTGGCATTATTCCCTTTAAGGTACAACACCACAGGGACATCACAGTACATTCTTGACTGGTCTGTATGTCAAAATAAGTCATAGTGACTTTTATCCTGTGTCTGCAACAGAATCTTGGGACCAGGAACTGTCTGCTGTAATTTGGAATTCTAGCATGAGATTTTCATAAATTAGTGTTTGGAAACTTGCTATCTCTATTGGAACAGTTTCAGGACAATCCAGTTCTTCAAACCATGCTTGCCTTCTGAAAGGAGGGTTTTAGCCTGTCTGAAGATGCCAAATTGTATTTCTTGAGTAGATGATTATACCCATGTTTAAGTAACCTCATTTTGTAATGTTGCCAATGTATGCATATGATCCATGCTTTGGTGACAAAGGGTTACAAGCATTTGAAGAATTTAAGAAAGCTTTAAATAGACAGAAATGTCTTGTCAGATTAGTTATAGCAGGAATTACAACGCTTGCTGTTATGCTTATGACTACTATGTTTGCTTCAGTGACTTTGTCTCAATCCATT
Source organism: Phodopus roborovskii (assembly GCF_943737965.1). Taxonomy (NCBI): domain Eukaryota; kingdom Metazoa; phylum Chordata; class Mammalia; order Rodentia; family Cricetidae; genus Phodopus; species Phodopus roborovskii. Next base: position 786,543 of record NW_026126962.1, read on the forward strand.
AGTAATCAGAGTTTGTTAATAAATTATCCAAGGAAGTTTCTATAACATTAGAGACACAAGAAGAAATAAAAATAAAAATGAAGTATAAATTGAATGCCTTGCAATGCTGTGGCACAATTTTTAGGAGATAAGCCCCAGAACCTGAAAAGCAGAGTGCATTTAAAATGTCATGCTATGTATGATTGGATTTGTGTTACATCTTCTGTATATAATGAAAGTGCTATTGAATGGTGAACGTTTAAGGCACCTCTTAAAAGGAATTTGACATGATTGTTATGAATCCTTACATTTGGCTAAATTACATCAAGAAATTATGAATATAAAAAGAAGGCTAGAATAGATTTTCATTCAGCAAAAACAGCTGAAGATTTTTTGGAACAGTTTAAAAAGTCTATTCTATCATGGTCAGCATTTACTTCACTTCTTAGTAGTATTGCAGTTATTGGAGCATGTGTCTTATTGGGCATACATTTGTTTGTCTGTAGTTTGCAAGCTGATTATGAAACTACTGTAGAAAGTGGGCTTGGAACTTCATGGAGTAAAACTCTACACATTCCCATAACCTGACACCAGAGTCTGGTAGCCAAAGATGAATAAGTTCTCTTTGCCTTCTTTTAACCTTAGGCAAGAAATGAATGATGGAATTCATGCTCCCATAATGGGTAACACTGCAGTGTGAAAAGGACAACCAAGACAGGCACAGTCATCTGAGAGACTCTATGGAGTCTTAAAAAATTAAATGTTATAGGGGGATTTGTGGTGGCCCATGTTTGACTCAATTTCCACACAAGTCAATTCAGAATTAGAGGTCAAGTTTGCATGCTCCAGTTTCCTTGAGAGCAATGAGAAAATTCTGATTAAGCCCATGGGATAGAGTATATTATCTCTCTAGTAAGCTACTGATGGCAGTTGCAGGTACACAGATGGAGCTGCTTGCTGCTAGTAGGACCCACATGATAGTGAGCCTGGGTGTTCCTAGATTCAAGGACAGTTCATGGAGTTGGTTAGCCGATGATGCTGCTCTTCATTCTACTTTGATTCTATTCTGTATATAAACTAAACTTGGAGATGTCTGGTGTGCTGAAAAGCATGGACCGGGCAGTCTTCCTGAATCTATCCTGTGTTTCTGTCTTTTTCTTTATCTTCCATTTCTCAGTCCTTATGCCCCTTCTCAGGTAACTCAGCTCATTGGAGCAGGCTCTGACTCATCATTAGGTACAGCTTCCCACTGGGACTAAAAGCAGTATTTCCTTTCTATTTCTGCAAAATAGAAGCAAACTCTACTCTAAAAATGTGAGGATTTTACTTGTGAATGGTTCCTGTGATATACTTGCAGCTATATGATTTTGAGAAAGTGACTATCTGATTATCATTATATTTTCTCCCTCTTTTCAATAAAGCAGCATGATCTGGTTACCTACCAGGCAGGGCCAAACAGGTTTGCTGCTCCTGGCAAGGAGAGGCTAGGCCAGGTGAGATAAGGTGAGAAGAGGCAAGGTTTGAAACAGAACAAGAACTGTTGGATGGTAGGTAGACAGCTGTAGTGGCATCTTTCCTTGCCAGTGAATTTGTAGTGGCTGCCACACCCTTTGGGCATAGTTTCAGGTGCAGATGTGACCTAGTATATGGTAGAGGAGGGGCTGGATCATGAGCTCTGGGGTTTCAGACAGAGTACATCATAAGGGCAAAGACTGCATCATCTGTAGCAGGAAGATCATAGTGGTTATATACTCTTACCTGTGTAAGTGCTTCCCTTATGAACACATATTTATAATTTATCTTGTGTCTGGTGAACTCATGTACACCCAACCTTCATGCAGCTCTGGACCCAAGCCCTCTCCCTCTTCTGTTACTAATGACTAAACAGGAGGGTCTGAACACATTTGTCCTGTGATGAGCTGGCAGTGTGCATTGTGCAGACCAACATTTTTCAGATGATCTACAATATTTGTACACTTTGAGACACTCCTAGCCTTTCCCATCAAAATCACCTCATACCACCTAAAGTGCCAGCCTCCAAATAGAGCCACAATCCACACATCCAATTATAGATGGCATCTTGGGTTTAAGTCTGCCATAAGATTCTATGGGCCAATGAACATCCAGAGACTGTTTATCTCCCTTCTCCACCTTGTGTTTCTGTCTGGAACTTGAGCATGCTCAGTCTAGATGCAATTAAAGAACTGCTGATGAGCTGCTCAGGCATTGAGGAATATGTCTTTGGAGTTCATCATGGTGAGAGCAACACCTGAAAGGGTTACCAGACTCAGTCTCTAAGGGGTGGGGCCCCACATGTGGGAGACCATCATCTCCTCAGAGTCTAAGCTTCCTCACAGCACTGGTTCTTTTCAGACTGAGGTGAAGGCAAAGCAGGATTCTCCTAGACCAGAAGCTCCAGTGAGGGCCAGGATAGTCTTCTCAGAGCCTGGTGACTCCTCACAGCCCAAGTTCTCATGAGGCTGAGATGCCTGCTCTGAAGTTCAGGGTGGCAGAATGCAGTTCTGAAAGAAATATTATAAGCTTTAATACAAACTTCTTATTCATGAGCTTAATGTGGTCCATACTTCTTTACTCCATCTTAGTACCTGTGGGATCTGCAGCATCCTCTTTCTCTTTTCCTATGGAGTAACTTTAATATTCTTTTCTTTTTCTTGAGCTAGTGTGCCTAGAGACTTATCAGTGTTATAAAGATATCAATATATTTTTTCTCTTACATCTCATCATGTTTACTTTCAATGTATTTAATGTTTCAAAATTGATTAGGACCTTCTTATTGACTTTTGTTTTTATTTTTATATAAAAATTTATGTCACAGATTACAAGTCTACTTAACTCAGGTGTTAAATAAACCATGCCTATAATCCATGCCTCAGGTAAACAGGATTCCTTTAATTTGAGAAGAGACCAGGCTCCACAGAGAGTTCTAGGTAGATTGGGCCCTGCTACAGAGTAAGAACTTACTGTAGAATATACGAACGAAGATGAAAATGGATTCAGTTTCACATGAAATAACTTAATGTTTTATTGTTTTCTAATCGTTGGTTAGCTTTATTCTAGAAATTTAAATGTTTTATTTTCAATTTGAGTCAAAATATTTTTATTTTTAATGTAGTGATTATTTTAGGAATAAAATGTTTAATTTTCGTGTACCGGGAGTCATAGAGATACTATTTTGTTATTAACTTACATTTTAATTTCCCTGTAGTCAGATTGTACATATTGCTTTATATCAGTTCTTTATATTTTTTAACTTGTTTCATAGTCTGAAACATGGAACATGTTGTAGAGTGTCCTGTGTGTACTGGACATGATGTCATAAGCTGTCATCTAATGAAGTGTTCTGTAAATGTTAGGTCAAATTGCTTGAAAGCAGTGTTCATGTTCTCCTTGTACTTAATGACTTTCTCTGCTTTTCTTTCTTCCTCTCTCTCTTTTTTTTAAATAAAGGAACTCAGTTAATTCAGTTTTAATTTTAAATGTTTCTCATCACCAAATCTTACCTGGTGGATGTATCAAAAGGTAAATGGAATTTACTGTTCCAAATACATTTTGAAGCCTTGTTGCACACTAATGTCTGTTCCTATGTCAAAATTACACTAAATTATTCAATATATTCATAATTTTTAAAAGAATAGTACCTCATTCATCTGACAACTTCTTGTCATTTAGTTCATATTAACAAATGGAAGAAACTGAAATTTGATATTTACTCTACACACTTTCTATTTTTAATGATTTTTTTGGGAACTTCACAACATGCACTCCAATCCCCCTCATCCCCCAGTCCCTATGTATCCACTTCTCACTCTTGTGGTGTCCTCTGACAAAGAGAATAAAAGTAAGATAAAAGTACATAGTAATAAAAAAAAGAAAATGAAAGAAATAAAGACACTTTTCTCCCATTTTTCTCATCTCTTCAATCCTCCTAGTGTCACTGAGAGCTGCTGTGTACCATGTAGGTCCACTATTGAGGGAGTACAACAGCCAGAGGCCTTGATCTGACCAAAATATCATTAGACAATGACCATTTGCAAGTAAAGCTGTTCAGACTTTCTCTGCTTTTATTCTGTAGATTCCAAGCTCCATTATTAATTTTAGATTTCTAAGGTTCTATCCACCTTAAATCCTCTTTTGAGGATTCATAGTTAAGTACTTTTTAAGAAGAGTGTTCTGTCTGCCTGGAAATTTGATTCCCATTCATCACCTACATGTAAATCATACTGTTATTCATAATAGCTATTGTCCCTAGTATAGCTTATTTTTCTGAAGTTTACTTTGGCAGTAACATTGGTACTAAAGAATTTTAGAGAACTCTTATTTTCCTGACTCATTAATATGTTACTCTGGATTTTTTTTTCCAACTAGGTTCCACTGCTTCTTGCCACAAATAAACACAAGGATGCTATAGTAATTATAAAACTGTTGGTCAATAACTAGGGCTTCTTATTGGCAGCTCTGTCTTAATTATTAAACCATTTCTGTAGTGAGATATTCACCTTGCAGCACCTGTGGCATAGACCATGCCCATTGGAGATGGAGACAGGGCTGAGGTTTAATAAGGATCAGGAGAAACAAATAGGCTGAAGAGATGTTTATTCAGGGAGAAATAACTCACAACATAGACAGATGAACACCAGCAGGTTCCTGGTCCTAAGGATGCCTCTGGATGTATGCCTGCCCCTGTGCTGCAAGCAAGAGAGCAATTTGAGCCACCTCCTCAGCCTTAGATCCCCCAGGTCCCTCCCAGGGCTTTTGACAGCTACATTGTGTCTCTTGCATACCTTTCCCAGAATTGTCCTCATCTTTTAGTCCCACCTATCTTTCTGCCCCTATTGGGTAAATAGTGTTTTATTCATCAACCAATATGAGAAACATATATACAGAAGGATATCCCCCATCATCATACTTTTATTTTATATTTAGCATAGAATGAAATCATGTGTGGTTGTTTAATCTGGCTATTACTCCCTTCAACACCTGTACATTTAATGAAAGTTCATGGTTAGCTTGAGTCTTCTATCTTGACCATTTTAACTTGCAAGACTCTCAGAATGAGGAGTCTTCCAGTTTCGGTCAGTACCCCAAGAACTCAATGTCCAGTCCAGTTGCTGCAACATGCAAGAGGCTTTAATGAACAGGAAACATTTGCGCAAATGGGCCCCTCCAGCACGCAGGCTGGAGAGATGCCCCCTCCCCTGGGCCCAGGTGTTTGTAAAGGCAAATCCACAAGCTTAGGGAGGGGGTGGGACCCTCTGTCCATTGAGTACATGACCCTTGGGGCCTCGGGGGTGTGCTAATTAATTTTGTCTGGGCAAATCAGTGTTGCAGCTATCTCTTTGTTTCCTAAGGACCATATTCATCACCTGTTGACTCACAGGAAAGGGGGGGCAGAAAGGAGGGGCAGTGTGAATTCTTGTCATCTCAGGGCCTGGTGAGAGGAAGCTAGCAAATTCCAAGGAACAGATATTGGTTTCCAGGTCAGTCCTTCATTAACTTTTCTCTTTTGTCCTTCATTCCCCTCTTTTTCTTTCTGCAAGATTTTAATCTTAAAGTCTTAAGGGACCTCAGTGTTCGGTATAGCCTGATACTGTTGAGTAAGGACAAGGGCTTGAGTAATGGATAATCTTTCTCAAATAAACCTTAAAAGTCTGTTGAGGAGACAGGGGCCAAATGTTAGGAGCAGAAGGAGTATGAGCAGAGGTCCTATCAGAGTTGAACCTAGGGTGGTCAGCCATGGGGTACTGTTGAACCATCCTTCAAATCATGCCTTGACATCCCTTTGTCTTTGGGGTAGTCTCTCCCTGAGGTTAGCCATGGAATTTCTAATTACTCCTGAGTGATTAACATAGAAACAGCATTCCTCTCTGAGGGTGGAACAAAGTCCTCCTTCTTGTAGGAACAATAAATCCAGTCCTCTTCGGTTTTGCAGGGCCACCTCTGCTAGGGTGGCTAACGATTCTTCCAGTCTGGTCACTGACTTTTCTATTACTTTTACGTCCTCTGTCATAGCATATCTGAGTTCACTATATTGTTGTGACCCTTGAACTAAGGCCACAGTCCCAGTGCCAACCCCTGCAATAATCCCTACTCCTAGTAGAAAGGCTAAAGTCAGGGATATAGGTTCTCTCCTGTATTGGATTGGGTGAGAACTATATATTTCTTCCAGGTATTCTGTGGTAAATTATACGAGGCAACAGTTGAACCAGCACACAAAAGACTTTGGTTAGGTCAAGGGCCCCTGTATGTATGCAAGGGGTGAGTCCCGTATCACAGGCCCACCATAGGTCAGGGTCAGGTATTAGGTATGTGGGGCTCATACTGGCCTGAGACAGTGGAAGAGTGTTTTTGCAGAGATCCTGGTGAGACTGAGGAAAAATCCTAAACAGGTGCCTCTTCCTGTGACTTGGGTGAGAGTTAGCTTATGGTGTGTTCCCCAGTCACATTGGGATGGTTCAGTGGTGTTAGTAAATGCCCCATTAGTGGCTATGCCCTCGTAATAAGGAGGCGCTGAGGTAAGGCATAGCCAGCAAGGGTTAGTTATATCTAGCCTTGTTTGATTGAGGGCAAAGAAGGCTCCTCGGATTAATTCAAAGGCCCGCTGGCCTCTTGACGGGGTATCTTTTCCCTGAGGGGGACTGATGGTGATTGGTACTGGGGTAGCGACTGAAGTCAGGACTCTAGGTATGGGGGGTTTAGGCGTCCCTGGGTTTCTAAGAACTGGGTTGGGCTCTATGGCTTGTGGAGCAGGGTCCCAAACTTCTAGGCAAATCTTAAAGATATCCCCTATATTCGGCCCCTGTAAGTACCATCTCAGTCCCCAAATCTTGCCTTTTAGCCAGGCAACATAGTCTTTTCTCCCATGGATGGTGAAGTCAATTCTCAAGGGGAGACAAGGGCCCGACTCACAGGTCCAACTCCCCCAGTAGGCTGGAGAGGTGCAGCCAGATCTGCCCAAAGAGGGGCAAGTATAATTTCAGCGCACAGTTATTAGATCCCAAGATGAGCTTAGGTTCCAATAGGCACACCCAGTAGTTTCACTTCCCCATTTTTACAAAAATATTCTTGGTATCCCCTGCATCCCAATCCCCTAGGTTGATCCTGCTGAGGGCAGACATAGAAGTCTAATTGAGCCAAGTAGCATCGGGCCCTGGGGTTGCTACAGACCCGAGACCGTTTATCCCCTAGGTCTATACTAGGCATTGTTTTCTTAAAGGACTCCACATCAAAAGTAGGAATGTCCCAAGTTTCCAGTCCAGTGGCCAGTTGACAAAAATCAGGGGTGAGGCTAGGCCACCAGGTGCCAGGTGGATAATAGCCAGAGGTGGACCAGACAACCTCACCCATCTGGGAAATCACTTGCCAGATCAATTGCTGAGGGGCATGTGGGTTTCCCTTAATAGGGGCCAGGAAATGGGGGAACAGTATGCAAAGCAAATCAATTAGGTATTGCGGGAAAATCTTAGCTTGAGCGGGTTTTGGGTGCATTGCAGTCGCCATCCCTGTGTCTCGTCCCTCTTCTGATCTCCAATGGCACAGGCCTTCTTGGCTGCGATTCCCTCTACCTTGAGTGCCATGGGGGTGGTAGGGAGCACGGTGTAAGGTCCCTTCCAGTGAGGCTCCAGAGTCTTGGACTGGTGACTCCTGATGTATACTGAGTCCCTAATCTAGAATGGGCATGGGACGACAGGGCCTCTGGCCTGGTATGCTGCAGTCAGTGGCTTCCAGATCTGGTTCTTGAATAATCTGAAGAGCATGCAGCCAGGCCTGGAGGGGTTGGGAATCAGTGAGGTGATTAGGATCTGGGGGGAGCATGTTCATTATGGATGGAGGTCCTCCGAATAAGATCTCAAAGGGTGTAAGCCCATGTATTGAGGGTGTGTTCCGGACCCAGAACAGTGCCATGGGCAGGAGCTGCACCCAGTCTCTAGTGCCAGTCCTTATGGTCAATTTAGTTAGGGTCTTTTTAATTGTTCTATTCATTCTTTCTACCTGTCTATATGCACAATGTAGCTTCCAATTAATCCTCAATATTTTGGCCACCAACTGACTTACCTGGGAGACAAAGGCGGGTCCATTGTGGGACTCTATTATCTTAGGCAGTCCAAACCACGGGAAGATTTCCTCTAGTATTTTCTTGACCACCCCTTGGGCAGTCTCACGCTTAGTAGGAAAAGCCTCAGTCCATCCTGGAAAATTGTCTATGAAAACTAGAAGATACCTTTTCCCAAAAATACTGGGTTTGATCTCCGTAAAATCAACCTCCCAGTTGGTCCCTGGCCATTCCCCTCTGTCTCTGATTCCCTCTGGCAGCTTGCATTGCCCAGCGTTCACCTTTGCACAAGGAACAGAGGTGGTAGTGATCTGCTGGAGGAGGGTGTTGAGGTTATGAATATAATAGGTATGTTCTTCTCGCTGTAGGAGGATTTTGAGCTTCTTGCTTCCGAGATGGGACCCTCTATGTAGCTGGGACAAAAGCTCTTTAGCCTCTATCTGGGGTAGTAGAATTTTGCCTTGGTAGTGCCATACCTTTGCTTCTGGGTCATATTGAGCCCCCAAGCTCTGGACTGTATTTAGGTCCTGGTCAGTGTACTCAAATTCCTGTGGTGTATGTGGGGGCTGGATCAGAAGTCTTTAAGGGGAGAAACTGTGGTCCCAAAGCTGCTTTTCTGGCCTCCTCATCAGCCATCCACTTCCCTTTGTCTTTTGGGTCATTTCCTTTATGGTGTCACGGGCAGTGCATGATGCTCAGCTTCTGTGGCAGAAAGAGAGACTGCAAGAGACCCAGGATTTCAGTCTTGTTTTTGATGCCCTTTCCTGCAGAGGTCGATAGGCCTTGTTGTCTTCGGTAAATTTCTCCATGTATGTGGGCAGTGGTGAAGGCGTAGCGGCTATCAGTGTAGATGTTAACTTTGTGGCCCTCTGCCATCTTGAGTGCTTGGGTTAGATTGATGAGCTCTGCTCTTTGGGCGGACATTCCTGGTGGCAATGCACTGGACCATATTGTGGTTCATCCATCTACCACCTCTGCTCCAGATCGTCTTATGCCATTTTGCAAGAAGCTGCTCCCGTCCATGAACATAATGGTCGGCTCTGGGCAGCGGTTTGTCCCTTAGGTCTTCTCTGGTTCCACAGGTCTCGGCCAGGATCTGGTGGCAGTCATGGGGTGGGGCTGTGTCTGCATCGACTTCCAGAAGAAGAGTGGCTGGTTTTAGGGACTTGGTTGTCCCGAATTTCAGCCTGTCTTGATTAAAGAGTAGAGCCTGGTAACGGGTCATTTGTGCATTTGAAAGCCATCAGTCAGGGGGCTGCTGGATTACAGTCTCGATTGCATGAGGGCCTATTACAGTAAGTGGCTGATCCAGAGTCAGTTTGTCTGCATCCTTGATCAAGACTACCACAATCCAGAGGCAAGGGGGCCGTCCTGTGGCCACATTGTCTAACTTCTTGGAAAAGCCTGAGCTGCCTGCCTTTTCATCCACTTAAAGGGTGAAAGGCTTGTTTACATCAGGGAGGCTCAGTGCTGGAGCTGAATAGCAAGGCTCTTTTGATTTTATCAAAGGCCTTTTGATGTTCTTTTGTCCATGCAAAATGGGTGTTAGTCTTGGTTAGGGGGTATAATGGGGCTGCCAGCTCTGCAAAACCCTGAATCCAAAGGCGGCAGAAGCCTGCACTGCCTAGGAACTCACGTGCCTCTCAGCGGTTTTTGGGCAATGGGGTCATGAGGATCTGGGCATACAGGATGAATCATAAACTTGGAGTTACATCCTGACTCCAGAATATTTCTCACACTGGACCATAGAGGATGCTTCTGCCTCTGTTAGTGTAGATTCTGAGAGTCCCAGCACATCCAGAGAGAAGAATTCATTCCCAAACTCATTACCAGCTTCAAAACATTTCCTTATGGTGATCAGGCCTGGAAGAGTACAAGACTTAGTACTCTTCCACAAGAAGTGGTTTTGAATAGCCAAGACATACAGCAGCAGCTGCTGCCAACCCAAAGCTGTTGAAGACAAAACTGGGTCAGCAGGAAATGAAGGTTCTCATCTCTGCTATAGCCTGAGTACCAAAGTATGTTCAAATCTCAGGTTCATCTACTGAGGAGCTCTGCCTAGGAGTCCTTCAAGTTTGGTCACTCTTATATATCTGGCAATATGTCTTTATCATATGAGCCCCTCTCATCCCTGTATTAAGAACCCTTGGTTCAGGCCACAAAACTGTTGTATCAAGGAAGATATGGCCTTGCAGACAATGGCCAAGTCACGTTGTTACCCCTGAGAGACATGCTGTTTTTTGAAGGTAAACAGAGGATGAGTGGATCAAACAGAGAAGTCAGGTAAGGGAAGGGACCTGGGAGGTGAGTAAGGAGAGGAAACTGCAGTCAGGATGTAGAAGAAAGGAATAAATAAAAGAGAAAAACAATCCTCATAGAGTTTTCTTTTCGCTTTCCCTTTTTTTCCCTTTCTTTCTTTCTCTTCCTTTCTTTCACTCCTTTCCTCCCTTCTTTCTTCCTCTCGTCTTTCTTTCTTTTTTTATTTTTTATTTTTTTGAGTTTTTGAGACAGCTCTAGCTGTTGTTGAACACACTCTGTAGAACAGGCTGGCCTTGAACTCATAGAGATCTCTCAGGCATCTGCCTCCTGAGTGTTGGGATTAAAGGTGTGGTATTGCCAACTGGTTCTAGAGTTTCCTTTTTCCAATGGATTTGGGTCAATTTGTGGTATGGAAAAAATTATGTAGCGTTTCCTTATGCAGCCCAGGCTGTTCAGCAGGTTGTGGCAGTAGGCATCATACTTCCAGAGTGGCGAGATACTAAACTTGTGCTAAATGCCTGTGTTGTAGCTGTTATGCTCAGGTCACAAGAAACCCATAGCCTTCCAGACAAAAGACTTTCATAAACTGCAATTAAGCAAAGTTCTTTTTCATTACAAGCCAAGGTATGGACCCTCTACGGGAAAACTGCCACAGCAGCTTCCAGGAGAAGTGGTGCTTGACTTCAATTGTAAGGGGTTTTTAAAGGAAAACACACACACACACACACACACACTGGTAGGAGCGAGCCTTGGATGTTCAGGATTAGGTAGGAGTAGGTGACCTTTGGATTATTGGTGTGGGACCTAGGGGAATTTCAAAATTGTTACTAAGAGTTGCTCATAAGTAAAGTTGTGACAAGATGTTATTTACCAAAATTAATCATTGCCTGCCCACCGGGATGGTAACTTTGTCCGGGGGGTGGGGGGGTGGCACAGTTTGGGTACTTCTTAGACTTGTTCATAATTATTTGGCTGGAGCTGAATCAACTTTGTGCCATGTAGCAAATTTCTCAAGGTGACTTTTTCTAAGGTTGAAGTTGTAAAGATTCAGTTCAGACATTAGGCTGGCCTGCCTCTATCACCTGGCAGAATGCACTCAGCCAGTCCTCTGGTCAGCCCAGGGTTTCATGAGTACTAGTCTGCAGAAAGGTATAAACGACCCCCTTTAAAAGACATACCCCTGCCCACTTTTGCTCTCTTTGCTTACACTTTGCTCTCTTTCTGACCTTACTGTTCTTCTCTGCTCCCAGTTCACCAACACCTGACCTCCCCACCCCTTTTATTTCCTCCACCAGTAAACTCCACCTGGGCATATTGAGTCTCATGTTCCTGTTTCATTGTCTTTGTGCTTTATAGGCACAAATCTAACCTACGAAGTTAAAATAAGTTACAGACTCTCACCCTCTCAGCTTGGATCAATTTTTCCAGACAGCTCCTACACTAACGTTATCGTAGCCATAATAAGTATAGATTAATTAATTGCAGGGATAAAGCCTTAACTAGCCATCTACATGCTTGTGACAAGAAACTAAAGACAATTTTGTCTGCTGAGATATACTAAACAGACAGACATTTCTCAAGTGCTCAGAGATCTAGAGAATATGGTATTTAAAATGTTTTATTAAAAAGCTTTCCCTGACTGAGAGACAGGCTAGCTGCTGGCCCTACCTCATTTCCTCCAGGAAGACTGGTGGACATTGAAGAAACTCCACCCACAAAAGTGGCAATGCTAGCCACTGAGAAATCCTGTCTTTTACCTCAACTGCTGCCAAGGACTCTAAGGACCATGGACAAGAGGGAGATGGAATTATCTTTCTCCAAGTTGCTTGGGCCAATGGTAGGTAAGCCTTTCAAAAAGCTCCTAACCCATAGGTCTCATGCTATCAGCAGAATGTGGGTGTCCTTAAAGCCTTTGACCTTAACAACTGTGGAGGATCTGGGGGTGGCTGTCCATGCTGCTAGCCAATAAATCTCTATTACTCTCTAATCATTAATTTGGGTAAGATTTTATCCTTTCCAAGAACTCTGATGCTTTTGATGACTGGTAGCTGTGCCAGCTTAAAGCATAAGCCAAGGTACCAACTGTTACAAAACAGATTTCAGGAACAGGTGTTTTGAGGTTCATCTATGGAAAGATGGGAAAGTATAAGATGTGTGAAGGTATAAGAATGTAAGTAAGTTATGATTGTCTGAGAATGGTAAGGTCTAACAAGGTGAATAAATGCAAGTTATGAAGGTCTGAGGATGAAAAGATCTAAGATGATTAAGTAAGGTATATGAATTCAAGTTATGAAGGTTTGAGGATAAAAAGGCTTTGGTGATGACAAAAACGTGATATGAGACATTTAAATGAGTGAAACACATTACAGATTTCTCTCTCTCAATATGTTAGCATTCACAGTAATAACATTAACCAATAAAGTTTTAATGAGTTATTAATCCACCTCTGACAGGGTATTAAAATTATACTATACCATAACTGTGACTACAAGCTCAAAATTAAGGTGCTTTTCTTTGTGCTAAAGTTATCTGTCAGTTTTAAAGTGTTAATGCTTTCAGCCAAATCACTTCTGATATGAGTATACTGCAAATGTATCTAATATTTATGTTTTTACAGACTCAAAGGATTCTTGTCAGTTACAGGGAGCCAAATTGAACACACACAAACAGGGCATATTCACCCCAAATAAATATTATTCAACTTTTCTCTGAACATGGGACTCCTTTCCCTTATCTTGAGACCTCCATCAGGAACCCCTCCCTCATCTTACAATCTTCCCCATCAAGCACTAGGACCTAAGAAATTGTTTTTCCTGTATTTAAATTTGTCCTCTTCTCTGCCAATATCTTGCCAGGTCTAAGAGGTTCCACAGAGTTCCATAGAGCCTGGTCTGTGATTAAACAGCCAGCTACCCCAGGACATGGCAGCACCCCAGCATTCTCAGGTCCCCTAGTGAAGGCGAATGCCTCCCATGTCAGCAAGAATTAGTCTTGAGAACTGGACATACTTACTCCCTAACAATAGGTTATCATCTTTTGTAAGACTAGTACTTTACAGTCAGATATAACTTGAAATTTTAATGCTTTGACATTCCCCCCCCCCATGTAACGGTGATCCCTTATTACAAAAATTTCCTGTTGTTATTAATGTAAACATCTGACATACAGGTGGTCATAGGCTATCCTTGTAAAAAGATCTTAAACCTCTAATGGGTTGAGACCCATGGGCTTAGAAGCTACTCCAGGCCTTTTTTTTCAGACTTAGGTCATAGTGGTACTGTATTACAAGAAATGAACATCTTAATTTCTGGTGAGCATATGATGCTTATACCTATGACTCTTAATTTTAGCTTTTTAATTTAGGCAGAAATATCTCATAACCTTATGGATTTAATTTAAAATCTCTCAGTGCCTTTCTGTAATACCAAAAATAAAGTGCCCTTTATGCCTTTAAAACCATTATCACCACAAAGGAGACCTGACTATCCATGTGGGACCACCCTTAATTTCCACCAGCTTGGTCTCTGACCCCAACGCCAATCCTCTGCTGGAGTCCCAGGCCCCTCCCAGAGATCCGCCTGTCTCTGCAGGTCCACTCACTCTGATTTCCTGCAGGAAAGATTCTTGACCCCAAATCCTGACCTCTGCCAAAGAAAGAGGTCTCAGCTGGAGAGCTCCAGTTTGCAGTGAGATCTGACTATTCTGCAAAACCTTCTCAAGTTCCAGCTCAGCCCTTGCCCTCTTCTGCCAGCTATTGGCCAGAGCTATTGGCCAGAGGACCACTGTGAGTACCTGCTGGCATCTTCTTCTGGATCCTCATCATTGACCCCATCCCTGGATCCCTGTCTGTCAAGAAACCTCCTAGAGAGATTGGACCACACAGAGCTACAGATATTGAATATTAGACACACATAAGCCCATCGGGAAGTACCATAGAGAGAGGGGGAGACCCCACCAACACGTACTGGAAGAAGCTATGGGAAAAAGGCAATACAAGAGAACACCTAACAACAGAAAGACAAGCATGACAACACCAGAATCTAGGGAATCTACACCAACTAGAATGGAACATAACAACAAAGCAGAGGAACCAGAAGGGTACGACTATAAATTACCATCATAAAAAGGATAGCGGCCCTCAAAGAAGATGTGACAAAATCCCTTAAAGAAATGGAGGAAAAAGCAAACAAAAAGTGGAAGAAATGAACAAAATCCTTAAGGAAAGTACAGAAAGCCAAGAAAAAAAAAATTAAGCAGGTGAAGGAAACAGTTCAAGACTTGAAAACTGAAATAGAGAAAAGAAAGGCAACACAAACTTAAGGAATGCTGGAAATTGAAGAGCTGGGCAAAAAAACAGCAACTACAAACACAAGCATAACCAACAGAATTCAAGAGATGGAAGAGAGAATCTCAGGCGCAGAAGATAAACTAGAAGAAATAGATTAATCGACCGAAGAAAATCATAAATCCAACAAATCCTTAACATAAAACATCTAGGAAATGTGGGACACCATGAACAGGCCAAACCTAAGAATAATAGGCATAGAGGAAGGTGAGGAAGGCCAGTTCAAAGTTGCCGAAAACATATTCAACAAAATCATCGAGGAAAACTTTCCAAATCTGAAGAAGAACAAGCCCATGAAAGTACAAGAAGCATACTGAACCCCAAATATGCTGGACCAAAGAAAAAAGACCCCTCGACATATAATAATCAAAACACCTAGCATACAGAATAAAGAAAAAATATTAAGAGCAGCGAAGGAAAAAGGACAGGTAACATATAAAGGCAGACCTATCTAAATTTCACCTGAATTCTCCATGGGAACCTTCGAGGCCAGAAGGTCTTGGATAGATGTTCTAAAAGTATTAAGAGAACACGGATGCCAGCCTAGGCTACTATATCCAGCAAAACTCTCAATCAATATAGACGGAGAGAACAAGATATTTAATGACAAAACCAGATTTCCCAATACATATCTACAAACCCAGCCCTACAGAAAGTATTGGAAGGAAAACTCCAACCCAAGGAAGGTAACTATGCCCACAAACATGTAGGCAACAGATAATCTACACCAGAAACCAAGGGTGAAGCAGAACTAATATACTCACAATAACACTGACAACAACAAACCTAAATCAAACAAGCATCAACAATCAATGGTCCTTACTCACCCTCAACATTAATGTTCTTAACTCAACTATAAAAAGAAACAGGCTAACGAATTATACGAAGACACAATCCATCCTTCTGATGCATACAAGAAACACATCTAAGCTTCAAAGATAGACATTACCTCAGGGTAAAGAGTTGGGAAAAGATTTTCCAATCAAATGGAAATAAGAAGCAAGCAGGCGTAGCTATCCTAATATCTAACAAGTTAGAATTCAAACCAAAATTAATCAAAAGTGATAAAGACAGTCATTTCATATTCATCACAGGAGAAATCCATCAACACAAAGTCTCAGTTCTGAACATCTATGCCCCTAATACAAAGTCACTCACATTCATAAAAGAAACACTTCTAAAACTCAAAGCTCATATAAAACCTCACACACTTATAGTGGGAGACTTCAATACACCACTCTCAACACTAGACAGGACCACAAATCAGAAACTCAACAAAGAAACAAAAGAATTAACAGAACTTATGTCTCAACTGGGGTTAATAGACATCTATAGAACATTCCGTCCAAAGACAAAAGAATATACCTTCTTTTCTGCTAAACATTGAACCTTCTCTAAAATCAACCTCATACTAGGTGACATAACAAACCTCAACAGATAGAAAGAGAATAGGAATAGTCCCCTGTATCTTATTGGCCCACCATGCTTTAAAATTTGAATTCAACAACAACACAAATAGCAGAAAACCTGCAAACTCATGGAAACTGAACAATGTGCAATTGCACCACTCCTGGGTCAAAGAAGCAATAAAAAAAGAAATTAAGGACTTTCTAATATTCAACGACAATGAGGATACAACATACCCGAACTTATGGGACACCTTGAAAGCAGTGCTACGAGGGAAGTTCATTGCACTAAATGCCCATATGAAGAAAACAGAGGATATCACATAAGAGAATTAACAGTGCAACTGAAAACCTTAGAACAGAGAGGAGCGAATTCACCCCGCAGGAGTAGACGCCAGGAAATAATCAACTTGAGGGCTGAAATCAACAAAATAGAAGCCAGGAAAACAATACAAAAAAATCAATGCAACAAAGAGTTGTTTTTTTTGAGAAAGTCAACAAGATAGACAAACCTTTTTCCAAATTAACGAAAAAGCACAGAGACAACATGCAAATTAACAAAATCAGAAACGAAACGGGGGACATGACAACAGACAGAGAGGAAATCCAGACAATTTTCAGGTAATACTTTGAAAATCTGTATTCCACAACAATTGAAAATTCAAAGGAAATGGGCAAGTTTCTGGATAACTATCACTTACCAAAATTAAGTCAAGAACTGATAAACAACTTAAATAGACCTATAACCAGCAATGAAATAGAAGCAGTCATCGAAAGCCTTCCAGCCAAAAAAAGTCCAGGGCCAGATGGATTCAGCGCAGAATTCTACCACACATTCTAGGAAGAAATAATACCACTACTCCTCAAACTATTCCACAAGATAGAAACAGAAGGTTCATTGCCAAACTCTTTTTATGAGGCCACAATAACTTTGGTACCCAAACCTCACAAAGACACAACTAAGAAAGAAAATTACAGACCAAAATCCCTGATGAACATCAATGCAAAAATACTCAATAAAATACTGGCAAACCGAATTCAAGAATACATCAGAGAAATCATCCACCATGACCAAGTGGGCTTCATACCTGTGATGCAGGTATGGTTTAACATACGAAGATCTATCAACGTGATACACCATATAAACAAACAGAAAAAGAAAAATCATATGATTATCCTCCTAGATGCAGAAAAAGCCTTCGACAAAATTCAACACCCTTTCGTGATAAAGGTCTTGGAGAAGTCAGGGACAACATACCTAAACATACTAAGAGCAATATACAGCAAACCAACTGCCAACATCAAACTGAATTGAGAGAAACTTAAGGCAATTCCTCTAAAATCAAGAACAAGTCAAGGCTGTCCTCTCTCTCCATATATATTCAATATCCTACTAGATGTTCTAGCTAATGCTATAAGACAACAAAAGGAGATCAAATGGATCCAAATTGGACAGGAAGAAGTCAAACTGTCTCTATTTGCAGATGATAGGATAGTTTACATAAGCGACCCAATAAACTCTACCAGGGAACTCCTACAGATGATAAACACCTTCAGCAAACTAGCAGGATACAAGATAAACTCAAAAAAAAAATCAGTAGCCATACTTTTTTCAGACGACAAAGAGACAGAGAAAGAAATCAGAGAAACATCATCCTTTACAATAGCCATAAGCAACATAAAGTCAATAGAGGCCATATGCTGAGACCATCAGTCCAGCCAAAGGATCAAAGTAGATATTAGAAGAATATGTTTTCAGCAGAACCTGGAATGGAGAGCCTTTCAATAGACTTGAAATTCTTTTTTTTCCTTCTTGACATCAAACACCAAAGATAGCTACAGGAGTTGGCAGATCAACTACTGAAGTCTGAGGAGTCTGCAGTACTGACAGTGCCTGACCACTGTGATGTCAGCATTCTGAGGCATGTAAGTGATGAAATCACATGTTCCTTTCCCTCATCTGTTTTTTATCAAGTTATAATTTTAGGTTCAAAAACAGTTTTAGAGATGAACAGAGATGCTATGATGACATATATTTGTACAAGAGATATTACTATTCCTTCCTGTCAAATGTAACATGTATCCTCATGCTATGATGACAAATTTGCACAATATACTTTTATTCTCAAGAGATCCCATTTTCTTCAATCTTAGTTAGAGAACAAACTTTCACAACCATATTCTTGGGGAAACAGAATTTAGTACATAATGCACATCACATTGGGACTGAAAATTATATTATTTGGACTTGTATCTTTAAAATTATAACTAGAGGCAGCTAAGTATTAACATTACAGCCAGGTAGGAATGGTAATTGTCTTTAATCTCATCACTGTGGAGGCTCAGGCAGATGGGTCTGTGAGTTCAAGGCCAGCCTGATCTGCATCATGAGTTCCAGGACAGGTTTCAAAGCTATGCAGAGAAACACTGGCTGAAAAAAATTGATACAACTTTTTCTACCAGGGTATTTTGCAGAATATCATCACTTTGTTTGAAATTGAGGAAATGTGATAATGCAAATGGTAGTGTAGAAAAGGTACAATTTTTAATATAAATCCTACTAAGTACATTCAGACAAAAAAAAATAAAAAAAAGAATTAAAATAACTGTGTTGGAAGGGAACTTTGCAAAATCTGGTTATTGAGTGATACTGTCAATACATATAAAAGTCATCTATTTTATGCTACATTATTAAATTATCATATAAATTTACTCTCCACTGGTGAAAATATTAATCAATAGGAGCTGGAGGAGCATGAAATAGATGACACCTACATTGAAGATGCTACTGATGTGAATGCTCAAAGCAGGCCATATGAGATGCAGAGTATATAAAAGAAATGAACTGAACCCAAGTATTAAAAAAGTTGAATGGTGTAGCAAAGAGGAGGAAAAACTCTTACACTTGGCCAAGTTGATGCCAACAGAGTGGGGGATCATCATTCCAATTACTGGAAGAATAGCAACCCATTGCTTGGAACACTACAAATTCCTCCAGGACAGAGCTACCAAAGGGACAATAAAGAGGAAAAAACTGATGACTTCCCCACAAACTTTAACCTGGGGAGATAGATCCAAATCCAAAAAACAAGCAAACAACAACAACAAGAAAATAACCCAGCTCTGCCTGATCCATTTGCTATGAATGAGGGTGAACTTGGGATGTTTTCTGAGCCTCAAGCCTACTTGGCCAATACACAAGAAAAGGATAAAAAGAAAGCAAGAGGGAAGCATCTGGAAGAAGCAAAGCACCTTGTTGTCCTCCAGAGAAGATGAGAGATTCAAGCAGCTGGCATAGTAATTCAGAAGAAAAGGAAAGCAAAGAGATGAATTGATTATAATGCCAAAATCCCATTTGCAGAATAGCCTGCTGTTGGTTTTTATGATATTTTGGAAGATAGTTATCAGGCTTGGGATGCAGAATTCAGGAAATTATGGTAGCAGGATCTTGATGGGAAACTAAAATCTAAAATAGAAGAAAGACCTACAAGGAAAGACAAACAACACTTAAAAAGGAAAAAGGAATCTGATTTACCATTAGCTATTTTTAAATCTAGTGGTGTCTGCATTTACTAAAAAGAGAAACAAGTTACTGCTTCCTTCCCTGCAGATTTCAGATGCAGAACTCCAGGGAATTGTCAAGTTAGGGCAGGTCAGTGTAGTTGCTCTGCAGACTGCACAGGAGTGTGAAACTACAAACTCTATTTCTAATGATGTCAAGATAAAAAGTAGAAGGGGAGGTGGCCACAGGATGTGGCCCTTCTAATAAACAACTTTCTCCCATAGCTGGTTACCTATGTTATATTATAGTGGCTAAGAGGGCAGGACTCCACTCCTCCAAGTTTCCCTCTGACATCTACATGCCTGTAGTGCTTATGAGTACTGGTAGAAAAAAAATAAAAAAGAAAGAAAAGAAAATGAAAAAATACTTAAAAAAAAAAAGAAAACCTGGTATATACTTCTATGGTGGGGTGCTTTATAGCTGTTATCAAATAGATATATTTCTTTATATTATGTGATTGAATATAGTGCTGACCTATACGAACACCAGGTTTATCCAGCGTCTCTACAACTAAATTTATACCATAGAGTGAGGCAGTTCCAATTGGTGCTCCAAGCTTGGGTATGTGCAATGATCAAAATGTTATTGGAAGGGATACTTTTGTTTACTGCTTCTTCCTTGGATCCTTGGGGTCAACTTGATGGGTCAACATATATATCTGAAGGCACTATAGGGCCTAGGTAACTGTCACAACTAGAACTCACTGAGAAATTTGAGTGCATCTGGTAACTATAGTACACTTATGGGATTCCCAATGTTAGGGAACCTGAATGTATTGGGATACATTTTTTCATGGTTCTAAGAATATTTGGGGACCTAGTACCTTCCTATTCTATTGAAGTCAGGAATCAGGAATTGGAAAGTGTAGCTCCTCAATCTCCAGGGTTTACTCATCATTTTTTCAAGACTTCCTATGCAGCAGGGATGATATTATTGCTTCATTTCTCTCTACCTGTGTAAGTTTTCTAAACAGTGAAATATATACACAAAGAGCTCCTGTGTTAAGACAAGACAGCAAGCCCAGGAAGGCTAGCAATGGAGAGGAACTTCACCCAGAGTAAACAAATCCCAGGTTCTTGTTTCTTTTCCTATTATGCCCTCTATCTCCCTAGGAAGAAGTGAATGGGCCTTGGGTCAGGTACTCCCAGGTGTCCACACCCAACCCTCATCATTAGCACAGGAACTGTTGTGACCAGATCACTCTGGGTTGAACAGCATGCTCTCCATCTTGATATGATCCAAGAACCTGATCTTAAAAATCTTCTCCATCAAGGAGCCTCATCGCCTCTCAGTCCTTTATCCCCTCACATCCAGCAGACCCTCCCACACTGTGGGCCCAACAGTATGGGTCCAGTTGAGGACATCTTTCTTTATTAGGCAGATTTACAAAAAGCTAGCTTCCCCGGAAACTAGCAAACAAACATGGCCTTAACTAAATCTTTGGATTCCTGCCCTCCTATGGCAGGGGGATTTAACTGTACTCAGTCTGTACTAAGGAAACCTTAGTTTGATTCCCAGGACCCAGAAACGCCCAACTGTAGAAATATAAAATCTCATTATGGAAGAATTGTGCTGGGGTTTTGATGTGGATTGCATCCAGTAGCTGATAGGAGCAGAAGAAGAGATCCACATCTAAGAACTGAGCCAAACTTTTGGAATCTAATTGTAGAGAGGAAGGGCTGATGAGTAGAGGGGTCCAGGCCATGCTGAAGAAACCTACATAAACAGTTGACCTGAGCAAGTGGGATCTCAGAAAGCCCAGTCAGATAGCTGGGAAGCCAGCATAGGACTGAACCAGGCCCACAAAAGTGAGTGTCAGTTAGGAGTCCTGGCTGTGGGGCCTCTGGCACTGGAACCAGTATTTATCCCTAGTGCAAGAATGGACTTTGGGAGCCCATTCCCCATGGAGGGATACTCTATCAGCCTAGATACATGGGGGAGGGCCTAGGCCCTTCTCCAAATGACAGACTTTGATAATCAACCATGAAAGGGCTCACTCTCCTTGAGTGGAAGGGGGATAATATGGGGGTGGTGCATGGGTGGATGGAAGGGAGAGGGAAATGGTATTGATATGTAAAATACAATTTTTTTCTAAATTAAATTTAAAAACTAAATAAAAAAGAATTAGGTCAATGAAGAACTGAAGAAAAAAAAAAAGAAAAAGGAAAAAGGAAAAAAGAAACATAGAATTTCCAACTGACCTTTTCCTTGTTCAGGAAATCTGGTTCAGGGAAGACATCTTTTTACTGGGCCAAATACTAGGACACTTTCTTGACATTTAAAGGTGATTTTCGTTAAGTACAAAATCAATTGCAAATTTAACCAAGCTAGAACAGTTGAGGTTCACTAAGTACTTGTCAAACTTTTTGAAACTTCAATAGTTAGGTCCATTTACTGCCTCTTCCCACCAGGTTGGTACACAATGACTGTATTGCCTTGGAAATGGAGAAAGGAGTATCAAGACATGAAGGCCAGCCCTGATTATATAGCAACTCCAAAGATTGCCTAGATTCTAGGAGACACTGTCTCAAAAGGAAAAACAAAACAAAACAAAAAATAACAAAAAACATCAATAAACAACAGACATTATCTCTATGTGAGTATTTAGGTGTCCAATGAGATGAATTATCATACACTCTTACTGTTATTAAAGCCTATATGAGAGTAAAACCCATGGGGACAGACCTGTAAGCCCAGATATTTGAGAATCTGCACCAGGAGAACTGCAAATTCAAGCATAGCCTGGCTTCAGAGTAACTGTGAGGTCAACCATGTATATGTGACAAAAACTCTACATGTAAAAAAGATGTGATGAAGACAAGAAGTTTATATGAGTAGGATGCCTTTTTCCAATTTTGCAGTGAACCTGTATCAGATTCAATGGACTGGAGTCTCTGTTATTTGGGCTGTTAACAGAACCAGATCTTCTTCCAGAAGACCTGTGGTCATTTCACAGCACCCACATTTACCTCATAATTGTTGGTAACTTTAATACTGAGGATAAAACAACCTTTCCCAGACATACCCAGAAGCAATACACCAATGGAATATAAGTAAATCATTAAAAAAAATGGGAATAAAATTGTGTATTGAATCCCAATATAAAACCTAGATCAAATCGTACTTCCGTGGCATGTGAGGGGTTTTTGTTTGTTTGTTTGTTTGTTTGTTTGTTTGTTTTGTCACAGGTTCCATATCTGGACTAAATAGACATGTGTTTCACATCTCTACAGGAAAACTTTGGTCATATAGCAGGATCTGACAGTGGTGTAATATTTAGAATATACAATGAAAAATGTAGTTATGTTTGTTTATTTTCAAGACAACATTTCTCTGTGTATGAGACCTTGCTCTCCTGAAACTTGCTTTGTAGAAAAGGGTGGCCTGGAACACACTGAGAGCTGTCTGCCTCTCCATCCAAATGCTGGTATTAAAGGCATGGGCCACCAACTCCTGGACTTTTTTTAAACAAAGTACAAGAACAAGCATATCTAAGAGGGCATGGTGACACACACTGCTTTTATCCTAGACCTAGGGAGGTAGAGGCAGGTGTATCCTTGTCATTTCTAGACCACCCAGATCAGATGTAAGAAGAAAACCAATGATACAATAAGATACCAGATATGAAAAAAGAATAAGAGAATGAAAAGTAGTAGTCATTTTTTTCTTTTAAAAATGTAATTTCTTTTCCTGAAGCCATTGGCATTGGTATTTTGCCTGCATCTGCATGAGGGTGCCAGGTCTTAGACTTGGAGATATTTGGTAGTTGCCTTTTGGGTGCCTGGAATTGAACCTGAGTCCTCTGGATGTTGGGGACCATCACCATTCTCACTACCTCAGGCTTCTGAGATAGAAAATTACTGCCTCTTAAGAAGTCAGCAGAATGTTCAGCAGGATATCCCTAGATACAGGCTTGTGGTTTTACAACCAGTTAAATAAACACCCAGGATATTCTTCTGTTGTAGCTTTTCAGCCAGTTAAAGAAAAGCTCAGGATATTCTTCCTGTTGTAGCTTTACAGTCAGTTAAAGAAAAGCTCAGGATATTCCTCCTGCTACAGCTTTACAGCCAGTTAAAGATGAATTCAGGGCATTCTTTCTACTGACCCTTTCATCTTGTCTACGTGCAAACCCTGCTCACATCCTGCCTATGGTCGCATATAAGACTCCCCTGAGAAAGTAAAACTTGTCAGCTTCATCAGAATATTGTTTTGCTGTACCTCTTCCTTGTTCTTCTTCCCCCCTTAGGTGTTCCCCAGTTTGTTGTTTGACTGCCCCTCAAGTCGGTGCATCTGGAAGAGTGTTCATTGTTCTTAACCACTGAGCCATCTCTCCAGCCAGATAGTGATTTCTTTTTTCAAGTGGAGTATAGAACTAAAGAAAAATTTTCAAAAGATAGAACACACATGCCTGAGCAAATATTTTGAATAATGTTAATGATGCTGCATAGTGAGATATTCATCCTGCCCACACCTAATACACTGAACAAGCCCTTTGGGGCATGGGCACAGGTGTGGATGTGACCTTTGGGGAAGCTAGGTCTGGGGTCCCAGATCCCAGCTCACTCTCTTACTTCCTGGTCGAGTGGCAAAGAGCATCTGGGGCATCCTTGGAGCTGGAACCTGAGGCAGTCATGTGTTTCAGGTGTAAGTGATTTCTCCACAAATAAACATAACTCAGAGTATATATTGTGTCTGGGTAAATCATATTTCCCACATGATGTCTGGTGTCAGATAGGTGTGATCAGTATAACAGGTGCAGGGGGGATGGATATCTCACTACAATGCAGGGTGTGGTGACTTACTGCTTTGATCTCAGCACTCACAAGGTAGAAACTCACAAGAACGATCTTTGTGGAGGTCACCCAAGCCTGATCTTCATAAAGAGCTCCAGAATAGCCATGCCTATTTGTTGTAGAGAGACTTTGTCAAAAAAGCAAAACAAACAAACAAAAGAAACCAAACATAAAACAGATGGGTTTCACAAGACACCCATGGTTACACATAGAATTATATCATATATATATATATATATATATATATATAATATTAACAATAAGTGTAATACAATTGAAACTACATTAAGATATTATCTTACCTAGCTGGAGTGGCCAAAATAAATAGACGAGGACATCTTATGCTGGTGAAAATGTGGACATTTACGTCTTGCTGTGAGGAGAGAAAACTGGTACCGCTACTCTAGAAATTATATAGATTTTCTTTCAAGTCAGTGAAGAATTGTGCTGGGATTTTGATGGGGATTGCATTGAATCTGTAGATTGCTTTTGGTAAGATTGCCATTTTTACTAAATTTATCTTACCTATTCAAGAACATGGGAGATCTTTCCATTTTCTGGTATCTTCCTTAATTTCTTTCTTTAGAGTCACAAAGTTCTTGCTATATAGGTCTTTCACTTGTTTGGTAACTGTTACCCCAAGATACTTTATGTTGTTTGTGGCTATTGTAAAGGGTGATGTTTCTCTGATTTCTTTCTCTGGCCCTGTGTCATCTCTATATAGTAGAGCTACTAATTTTTTCTTTTCTTTTCTTTTCTTTTTTTTTTTTTTTTTTTTGAGCAAATCTTGTATCCTGCTAATCTTTTGAATTTCAAATGAAATCGTAGATGGTCAGAAGAAAGCCATTGACGGTAAGAGGAAATTATAAACTATGTTTGCTAAGGTTTCTCAATTCTGCAAATGCTGAATTTTAAAAATTGGTAATATAAGTTAGAATGTTGACCATATTGGGTTAATTCTAGTTAAAAAGTTTGTCTATTTATCAAGAATATCATGTATGCTTGTTCTGATAAAAAGTTTTGTCTGTGTTTTCTGATGCACACCTCTATAGACAATAATGCTAAACTTTGTAAATTAAAAATCACCCAGGTTATAATGGGTCTTTTTTATTAATTTATTTTATTTTATTTTATATAACAAAGTGCAATTAAATGAAAACAAACATTTATAAACAATATTTGGGAATTTGGGCATCGTTCTTTCCAAACTACTTCCTGCTGGGAAGGGGCGTGGTCATGGGGGATTCGAAGAAGATTCAGAAATCCTGGCTGTACTCTGTAAGGCTGCTTTGTCCAGCAGTTTTAAATACAGGATCACCTTGTACTCTGTTTCAGGCGGTCTGGCTTGATCAAACCACATTAGTCTGGAAGGAATCCACATCTTTTCATTTTCTGTGGAAATAAAAATAGAAATCCTTTTCCCCAGCAACTTGTCCTTGAACTAAAATTTTGGAGTAAAATCATTTTTTTTAATTTAATTTATTATTTTACGTGTCAATCCCAGTTCCCTCTCCCTCCCTCCCTCTCTCCATCCCTCCCTTTTTCCCTCTCTGCCCTCTCACATGCACTCTAACCACCCTCCCCTCCCATCCCTCCACCCAAATTCCTTATGTAGGGGAATGCCATCCAGTTGGGGTCATGTAGATCTGACAGGTCCTGTGAAGTAGGGACTAGGGCTTCTCTCCTGTCTCTAGATTAAGGCAGTTATCGCTCCATGGGGGATGTGTTCGCAAAGTCTTTTTGTGAACCAAGGATACATCTTGGCTCCACTGTCTGAGGTCTCTTAGATTGCTCAGTCCTTCTGGCTGAGACCCATATTCAGGGGGACCTGAGTCAGTCCCATGCTGGCTTCCCAGCTATCAGTCTAGTGGCCATTAGCTCCTCCTTGTTCAGGTAAGCTGTCTCTATGTGCTTCTACCGCATGGTCTTGTCCTCTCCATCTCCATCTGGGTTCTAGTTCGACTCAGTGTTTATGTATGGGTGTTTGATCCTGTTTTCAAAAGGCATTAGTTGAGGGCTCCATGGAGAAGTTAGTTGTTGATTTCACTCTCCTGGAAGGGCATTTATGATAGCCCTTCCACGGAAGCTCAAATTGTTAGTAGGGAGCAGTCTTGTAGTTCTCCAGACCTTTCTTTGGGTTCAATTTTATATTCAAACCAATATTGGCACCCTCTTTTATGTTCTCTCTCTCTGTCTCTGTCTCTCTCTTTCCTATCTTCTATTCCTAACCAGGCTCAATCCTCCTGGTCGCACATGTCTTCCTTTCCTCCCCCTCATTTTCTCCTACTTTATCTCTCCATTCGCTGCCCCCCCCCACTACACCTGAGCTCTGGGGCACTTGTCCCTTCCCAGTTCTGTGAGGGACTTTATATGAATCTCTTAGAATACACCTTGTATCCTAGTTTCTCTGGTGATGTGAATTATAGGCTGGTGATCCTTTTCTCTAGGTCTCAAATACATATATGAGTGAGTAAATACTGTGTACCTCTTTTTGTGACTGTGTTACCTCATTCAGGATGGTTTCTTCAAGTGCCATGCACTTGCCTGCAAATTTCAAGATACCATTATGTTTTTTTCTGCAGAGTAGTATTCCATTGTGTAGATGTGCCACATCTTCATTAACCATTCTTCAATTGAGGGGCATCTAGGTTGCTTCCAGGTTTTTGCTATTACAAAGAGTGCTGATATGAAAATAGTTGAACAGATGTATTTGTTGCATGGATGTGACTCCTTTGGGTATATGCCTAAGAGGGGGAATTGCCAGGTCCTGTGGTAAACTAATTCCCATTATTCTGAGGAACAGCCATACTGATCTCCAAAATGTCTGTATGAGTTTGCACTCCCACCAGCAGTGGAGGAGTGTTCCACTTTCTCCACATCCTCTCCAACATAAGTCATCACTGGTCTTTCTAATTTTAGCCATTCTGGCAGGGGTAAGATGGTATCTCAAAGTTGTTTTGATTTGCATTTCCCTGATAGCTAAGGATGTGGAACATTTTCTTAAGTGTCTTTCAGCCTTTTTTATTTCCTCTATTGAGAATTCTTTCTTCAGTTCTGTACCCCATTTTTAAATAGAGTTATTTGGTGTTTTGTTGATTAGTTTCTTGAGTTCTTTGTATATTTTGGAGATCAGCCCTTTGTCGGATATAGGATTGGTAAAAATCTTTTCCCAGTCTGTGGGCTGCCGTTTGGTCTTGTCCACTGTGCCCTTTGCATTACAGAAGCTTCTAAGTTTGAAGAGGTTCCATTTATTAATTGTTTCTTTCAGTGTCTGTGCCCCTGGAATTATGTTCAAGAAGCGGTTTCCTATGCCAATTTGTTCAAGGGTACTTCCTACTTTCTCTTCTAAGAGGTTCAATGTGGCTGGATTGATGTTGAAGTCTTTGATCCATTTGGACTTGAGTTTTGTGCATTGAGACAGACATGGGTCTATATGCAGTCTTCTACACACCCTCATCCAATTGTGCCAGCACCATTTGTTGAAGATGCTGTCCTCGCCCCATTGTATAATTTTAGGTATTTTGTCGAAAAGCTGGTGTTCATAGATGCATGGATTAATATCAGGATTTTCAATTCAATTCCATGGTCTACCTGTCTATTTTTATGCCAATACCAGGCTGTTTTCAGAACTATAGCTCTGTAGTAGAGCTTAAAGTCAGGAATGGTGATGCCTCCTGAAGTTCTTTTATTGTATATGTTTTTTTTTTTTGGTCTATCCTGTATCTTTTGTTTTTCTATATAAAGTTGATTATTATCCTTTCATGGTCGGTGAAGAATTGTGGTGGGATTTTAATGGGGATTGCATGGAATCTGCATTGAGTTTGGTAAGATTGCCATTTTTACTCTGTTTATCCTACCTATGCAAGAGCATGGGAGATCTTTCCATTTTCTGGTATCTTCTTTAATTTCTTTCTTTAGAGTCACAAAGTTCTTATTATATAGGTCTTTTACTTGTTTGGTAAGTGTTACAGCAAGATACTTTATGTTGCTTATGGCTATTGTAAAGGATGATGTTTCTCTGATTTCTTTCTCTGTCTCTTTGTCGTCTGAAAAAAGTATGGCTACTGATTTTTTTTTTGAGTTTATCTTGTATCCTGCTAGTTTGCTGAAGGTGTTTATCATCTGTAGGAGTTCCCTGGTAGAGTTTATTGGGTCGCTTATGTAAACTATCCTATCATCTGCAAATAGAGACAGTTTGACTTCTTCCTGTCCAATTTGGATCCATTTGATCTCCTTTTGTTGTCTTATAGCATTAGCTAGAACATCTAGTAGGATATTGAATATATATGGAGAGAGAGGACAGCCTTGACTTGTTCTTGATTTTAGAGGAATTGCCTTAAGTTTCTCTCAATTCAGTTTGATGTTGGCAGTTGGTTTGCTGTATATTGCTCTTAGTATGTTTAGGTATGTTGTCCCTGACTTCTCCAAGACCTTTATCACGAAAGGGTGTTGAATTTTGTCGAAGGCTTTTTCTGCATCTAGGAGGATAATCATATGATTTTTCTTTTTCTGTTTGTTTATATGGTGTATCACGTTGATAGATCTTCGTATGTTAAACCATACCTGCATCACAGGTATGAAGCCCACTTGGTCATGGTGGATGATTTCTCTGATGTATTCTTGAATTCGGTTTGCCAGTATTTTATTGAGTATTTTTGCATTGATGTTCATCAGGGATTTTGGTCTGTAATTTTCTTTCTTAGTTGTGTCTTTGTGAGGTTTGGGTACCAAAGTTATTGTGGCCTCATAAAAAGAGTTTGGCAATGAACCTTCTGTTTCTATCTTGTGGAATAGTTTGAGGAGTAGTGGTATTATTTCTTCCTAGAATGTGTGGTAGAATTCTGCGCTGAATCCATCTGGCCCTGGACTTTTTTTGGCTGGAAGGCTTTCGATGACTGCTTCTATTTCATTGCTGGTTATAGGTCTATTTAAGTTGTTTATCAGTTCTTGACTTAATTTTGGTAAGTGATAGTTATCCAGAAACTTGCCCATTTCCTTTGAATTTTCAATTGTTGTGGAATACAGATTTTCAAAGTATTACCTGAAAATTGTCTGGATTTCCTCTCTGTCTGTTGTCATGTCCCCCGTTTCGTTTCTGATTTTGTTAATTTGCATGTTGTCTCTGTGCTTTTTCGTTAATTTGGAAAAAGGTTTGTCTATCTTGTTGACTTTCTCAAAAAAAACAACTCTTTGTTGCATTGATTTTTTTGTATTGTTTTCCTGGCTTCTATTTTGTTGATTTCAGCCCTCAAGTTGATTATTTCCTGGCGTCTACTCCTGCGGGGTGAATTCGCTCCTCTCTGTTCTAAGGTTTTCAGTTGCACTGTTAATTCTCTTATGTGATATCCTCTGTTTTCTTCATATGGGCATTTAGTGCAATGAACTTCCCTCGTAGCACTGCTTTCAAGGTGTCCCATAAGTTCGGGTATGTTGTATCCTCATTGTCGTTGAATATTAGAAAGTCCTTAATTTCTTTTTTTATTGCTTCTTTGACCCAGGAGTGGTGCAATTGCACATTGTTCAGTTTCCATGAGTTTGCAGGTTTTCTGCTATTTGTGTTGTTGTTGAATTCAAATTTTAAAGCATGGTGGGCCAATAAGATACAGGGGACTATTCCTATTCTCTTTCTATCTGTTGAGGTTTGTTATGTCACCTAGTATGAGGTTGATTTTAGAGAAGGTTCAATGTTTAGCAGAAAAGAAGGTATATTCTTTTGTCTTTGGACGGAATGTTCTATAGATGTCTATTAACCCCAGTTGAGACATAAGTTCTGTTAATTCTTTTGTTTCTTTGTTGAGTTTCTGATTTGTGGTCCTGTCTAGTGTTGAGAGTGGTGTATTGAAGTCTCCCACTATAAGTGTGTGAGGTTTTATATGAGCTTTGAGTTTTAGAAGTGTTTCTTTTATGAATGTGAGTGACTTTGTATTAGGGGCATAGATGTTCAGAACTGAGACTTTGTGTTGATGGATTTCTCCTGTGATGAATATGAAATGACTGTCTTTATCACTTTTGATTAATTTTGGTTTGAATTCTAACTTGTTAGATATTAGGATAGCTACGCCTGCTTGCTTCTTATTTCCATTTGATTGGAAAATCTTTTCCCAACTCTTTACCCTGAGGTAATGTCTATCTTTGAAGCTTAGATGTGTTTCTTGTATGCATCAGAAGGATGGATTGTGTCTTCGTATAATTCGTTAGCCTGTTTCTTTTTATAGTTGAGTTAAGAACATTAATGTTGAGGGTGAGTAAGGACCATTGATTGTTGATGCTTGTTTGATTTAGGTTTGTTGTTGTCAGTGTTATTGTGAGTATATTAGTTCTGCTTCACCCTTGGTTTCTGGTGTAGATTATCTGTTGCCTACATGTTTGTGGGCATAGTTACCTTCCTTGGGTTGGAGTTTTCCTTCCAATACTTTCTGTAGGGCTGGGTTTGTAGATATGTATTGGGAAATCTGGTTTTGTCATTAAATATCTTGTTCTCTCCGTCTATATTGATTGAGAGTTTTGCTGGATATAGTAGCCTAGGCTGGCATCCGTGTTCTCTTAATACTTTTAGAACATCTATCCAAGACCTTCTGGCCTCGAAGGTTCCCATGGAGAATTCAGGTGAAATTTAGATAGGTCTGCCTTTATATGTTACCTGTCCTTTTTCCTTCGCTGCTCTTAATATTTTTTCTTTATTCTGTATGCTAGGTGTTTTGATTATTATATGTCGAGGGGTCTTTTTTCTTTGGTCCAGCATATTTGGGGTTCAGTATGCTTCTTGTACTTTCATGGGCTTGTTCTTCTTCAGATTTGGAAAGTTTTCCTCGATGATTTTGTTGAATATGTTTTCGGCAACTTTGAACTGGCCTTCCTCACCTTCCTCTATGCCTATTATTCTTAGGTTTGGCCTGTTCATGGTGTCCCACATTTCCTAGATGTTTTATGTTAAGGATTTGTTGGATTTATGATTTTCTTCGGTCGATTAATCTATTTCTTCTAGTTTATCTTCTGCGCCTGAGATTCTCTCTTCCATCTCTTGAATTCTGTTGGTTATGCTTGTGTTTGTAGTTGCTGTTTTTTTGCCCAGCTCTTCAATTTCCAGCATTCCTTAAGTTTGTGTTGCCTTTCTTTTCTCTATTTCAGTTTTCAAGTCTTGAACTGTTTCCTTCACCTGCTTAATTTTTTTTTTCTTGGCTTTCTGTACTTTCCTTAAGGATTTTGTTCATTTCTTCCACTTTTTGTTTGCTTTTTCCTCCATTTCTTTAAGGGATTTTGTCACATCTTCTTTGAGGGCCGCTATCCTTTTTATGATGGTAATTTATAGTCGTACCCTTCTGGTTCCTCTGCTTTGTTGTTATGTTCCATTCTAGTTGGTGTAGATTCCCTAGATTCTGGTGTTGTCATGCTTGTCTTTCTGTTGTTAGGTGTTCTCTTGTATTGCCTTTTTCCCATAGCTTCTTCCAGTACGTGTTGGTGGGGTCTCCCCCTCTCTCTATGGTACTTCCCCGATGGGCTTATGTGTGTCTAATATTCAATATCTGTAGCTCTGTGTGGTCCAATCTCTCTAGGAGGTTTCTTGACAGACAGGGATCCAGGGATGGGGTCAATGATGAGGATCCAGAAGAAGATGCCAGCAGGTACTCACAGTGGTCCTCTGGCCAATAGCTCTGGCCAATAGCTGGCAGAAGAGGGCAAGGGCTGAGCTGGAACTTGAGAAGGTTTTGCAGAATAGTCAGATCTCACTGCAAACTGGAGCTCTCCAGCTGAGACCTCTTTCTTTGGCAGAGGTCAGGATTTGGGGTCAAGAATCTTTCCTGCAGGAAATCAGAGTGAGTGGACCTGCAGAGACAGGCGGATCTCTGGGAGGGGCCTGGGACTCCAGCAGAGGATTGGCGTTGGGGTCAGAGACCAAGCTGGTGGAAATTAAGGGTGGTCCCACATGGATAGTCAGGTCTCCTTTGTGGTGATAATGGTTTTAAAGGCATAAAGGGCACTTTATTTTTGGTATTACAGAAAGGCACTGAGAGATTTTAAATTAAATCCATAAGGTTATGAGATATTTCTGCCTAAATTAAAAAGCTAAAATTAAGAGTCATAGGTATAAGCATCATATGCTCACCAGAAATTAAGATGTTCATTTCTTGTAATACAGTACCACTATGACCTAAGTCTGAAAAAAAGGCCTGGAGTAGCTTCTAAGCCCATGGGTCTCAACCCATTAGAGGTTTAAGATCTTTTTACAAGGATAGCCTATGACCACCTGTATGTCAGATGTTTACATTAATAACAACAGGAAATTTTTGTAATAAGGGATCACCGTTACATGGGGGGGGGGGAATGTCAAAGCATTAAAATTTCAAGTTATATCTGACTGTAAAGTACTAGTCTTACAAAAGATGATAACCTATTGTTAGGGAGTAAGTATGTCCAGTTCTCAAGACTAATTCTTGCTGACATGGGAGGCATTCGCCTTCACTAGGGGACCTGAGAATGCTGGGGTGCTGCCATGTCCTGGGGTAGCTGGCTGTTTAATCACAGACCAGGCTCTATGGAACTCTGTGGAACCTCTTAGACCTGGCAAGATATTGGCAGAGAAGAGGACAAATTTAAATACAGGAAAAACAATTTCTTAGGTCCTAGTGCTTGATGGGGAAGATTGTAAGATGAGGGAGGGGTTCCTGATGGAGGTCTCAAGATAAGGGAAAGGAGTCCCATGTTCAGAGAAAAGTTGAATAATATTTATTTGGGGTGAATATGCCCTG
Source organism: Phodopus roborovskii (assembly GCF_943737965.1). Taxonomy (NCBI): domain Eukaryota; kingdom Metazoa; phylum Chordata; class Mammalia; order Rodentia; family Cricetidae; genus Phodopus; species Phodopus roborovskii. The sequence continues at coordinate 819,705 of NW_026126962.1, forward strand.
TTTGTGTGTGTTCAATTTGGCTCCCTGTAACTGACAAGAATCCTTTGAGTCTGTAAAAACATAAATATTAGATACATTTGCAGTATACTCATATCAGAAGTGATTTGGCTGAAAGCATTAACACTTTAAAACTGACAGATAACTTTAGCACAAAGAAAAGCACCTTAATTTTGAGCTTGTAGTCACAGTTATGGTATAGTATAATTTTAATACCCTGTCAGAGGTGGATTAATAACTCATTAAAACTTTATTGGTTAATGTTATTACTGTGAATGCTAACATATTGAGAGAGAGAAATCTGTAATGTGTTTCACTCATTTAAATGTCTCATATCACGTTTTTGTCATCACCAAAGCCTTTTTATCCTCAAACCTTCATAACTTGAATTCATATACCTTACTTAATCATCTTAGATCTTTTCATCCTCAGACCTTCATAACTTGCATTTATTCACCTTGTTAGACCTTACCATTCTCAGACAATCATAACTTACTTACATTCTTATACCTTCACACATCTTATACTTTCCCATCTTTCCATAGATGAACCTCAAAACACCTGTTCCTGAAATCTGTTTTGTAACAGTTGGTACCTTGGCTTATGCTTTAAGCTGGCACAGCTACCAGTCATCAAAAGCATCAGAGTTCTTGGAAAGGATAAAATCTTACCCAAATTAATGATTAGAGAGTAATAGAGATTTATTGGCTAGCAGCATGGACAGCCACCCCCAGATCCTCCACAGTTGTTAAGGTCAAAGGCTTTAAGGACACCCACATTCTGCTGATAGCATGAGACCTATGGGTTAGGAGCTTTTTGAAAGGCTTACCTACCATTGGCCCAAGCAACTTGGAGAAAGATAATTCCATCTCCCTCTTGTCCATGGTCCTTAGAGTCCTTGGCAGCAGTTGAGGTAAAAGACAGGATTTCTCAGTGGCTAGCATTGCCACTTTTGTGGGTGGAGTTTCTTCAATGTCCACCAGTCTTCCTGGAGGAAATGAGGTAGGGCCAGCAGCTAGCCTGTCTCTCAGTCAGGGAAAGCTTTTTAATAAAACATTTTAAATACCATATTCTCTAGATCTCTGAGCACTTGAGAAATGTCTGTCTGTTTAGTATATCTCAGCAGACAAAATTGTCTTTAGTTTCTTGTCACAAGCATGTAGATGGCTAGTTAAGGCTTTATCCCTGCAATTAATTAATCTATACTTATTATGGCTACGATAACGTTAGTGTAGGAGCTGTCTGGAAAAATTGATCCAAGCTGAGAGGGTGAGAGTCTGTAACTTATTTTAACTTCGTAGGTTAGATTTGTGCCTATAAAGCACAAAGACAATGAAACAGGAACATGAGACTCAATATGCCCAGGTGGAGTTTACTGGTGGAGGAAATAAAAGGGGTGGGGAGGTCAGGTGTTGGTGAACTGGGAGCAGAGAAGAACAGTAAGGTCAGAAAGAGAGCAAAGTGTAAGCAAAGAGAGCAAAAGTGGGCAGGGGTATGTCTTTTAAAGGGGGTCGTTTATACCTTTCTGCAGACTAGTACTCATGAAACCCTGGGCTGACCAGAGGACTGGCTGAGTGCATTCTGCCAGGTGATAGAGGCAGGCCAGCCTAATGTCTGAACTGAATCTTTACAACTTCAACCTTAGAAAAAGTCACCTTGAGAAATTTGCTACATGGCACAAAGTTGATTCAGCTCCAGCCAAATAATTATGAACAAGTCTAAGAAGTACCCAAACTGTGCCACCCCCCCCACCCCCGGACAAAGTTACCATCCCGGTGGGCAGGCAATGATTAATTTTGGTAAATAACATCTTGTCACAACTTTACTTATGAGCAACTCTTAGTAACAATTTTGAAATTCCCCTAGGTCCCACACCAATAATCCAAAGGTCACCTACTCCTACCTAATCCTGAACATCCAAGGCTCGCTCCTACCAGTGTGTGTGTGTGTGTGTGTGTGTTTTCCTTTAAAAACCCCTTACAATTGAAGTCAAGCACCACTTCTCCTGGAAGCTGCTGTGGCAGTTTTCCCGTAGAGGGTCCATACCTTGGCTTGTAATGAAAAAGAACTTTGCTTAATTGCAGTTTATGAAAGTCTTTTGTCTGGAAGGCTATGGGTTTCTTGTGACCTGAGCATAACAGCTACAACACAGGCATTTAGCACAAGTTTAGTATCTCGCCACTCTGGAAGTATGATGCCTACTGCCACAACCTGCTGAACAGCCTGGGCTGCATAAGGAAACGCTACATAATTTTTTCCATACCACAAATTGACCCAAATCCATTGGAAAAAGGAAACTCTAGAACCAGTTGGCAATACCACACCTTTAATCCCAACACTCAGGAGGCAGATGCCTGAGAGATCTCTATGAGTTCAAGGCCAGCCTGTTCTACAGAGTGTGTTCAACAACAGCTAGAGCTGTCTCAAAAACTCAAAAAAATAAAAAATAAAAAAGAAAGAAAGACGAGAGGAAGAAAGAAGGGAGGAAAGGAGTGAAAGAAAGGAAGAGAAAGAAAGAAAGGGAAAAAAAGGGAAAGCGAAAAGAAAACTCTATGAGGATTGTTTTTTCTCTTTTATTTATTCCTTTCTTCTACATCCTGACTGCAGTTTCCTCTCCTTACTCACCTCCCAGGTCCCTTCCCTTACCTGACTTCTCTGTTTGATCCACTCATCCTCTGTTTACCTTCAAAAAACAGCATGTCTCTCAGGGGTAACAACGTGACTTGGCCATTGTCTGCAAGGCCATATCTTCCTTGATACAACAGTTTTGTGGCCTGAACCAAGGGTTCTTAATACAGGGATGAGAGGGGCTCATATGATAAAGACATATTGCCAGATATATAAGAGTGACCAAACTTGAAGGACTCCTAGGCAGAGCTCCTCAGTAGATGAACCTGAGATTTGAACATACTTTGGTACTCAGGCTATAGCAGAGATGAGAACCTTCATTTCCTGCTGACCCAGTTTTGTCTTCAACAGCTTTGGGTTGGCAGCAGCTGCTGCTGTATGTCTTGGCTATTCAAAACCACTTCTTGTGGAAGAGTACTAAGTCTTGTACTCTTCCAGGCCTGATCACCATAAGGAAATGTTTTGAAGCTGGTAATGAGTTTGGGAATGAATTCTTCTCTCTGGATGTGCTGGGACTCTCAGAATCTACACTAACAGAGGCAGAAGCATCCTCTATGGTCCAGTGTGAGAAATATTCTGGAGTCAGGATGTAACTCCAAGTTTATGATTCATCCTGTATGCCCAGATCCTCATGACCCCATTGCCCAAAAACCGCTGAGAGGCACGTGAGTTCCTAGGCAGTGCAGGCTTCTGCCGCCTTTGGATTCAGGGTTTTGCAGAGCTGGCAGCCCCATTATACCCCCTAACCAAGACTAACACCCATTTTGCATGGACAAAAGAACATCAAAAGGCCTTTGATAAAATCAAAAGAGCCTTGCTATTCAGCTCCAGCACTGAGCCTCCCTGATGTAAACAAGCCTTTCACCCTTTAAGTGGATGAAAAGGCAGGCAGCTCAGGCTTTTCCAAGAAGTTAGACAATGTGGCCACAGGACGGCCCCCTTGCCTCTGGATTGTGGTAGTCTTGATCAAGGATGCAGACAAACTGACTCTGGATCAGCCACTTACTGTAATAGGCCCTCATGCAATCGAGACTGTAATCCAGCAGCCCCCTGACTGATGGCTTTCAAATGCACAAATGACCCGTTACCAGGCTCTACTCTTTAATCAAGACAGGCTGAAATTCGGGACAACCAAGTCCCTAAAACCAGCCACTCTTCTTCTGGAAGTCGATGCAGACACAGCCCCACCCCATGACTGCCACCAGATCCTGGCCGAGACCTGTGGAACCAGAGAAGACCTAAGGGACAAACCGCTGCCCAGAGCCGACCATTATGTTCATGGACGGGAGCAGCTTCTTGCAAAATGGCATAAGACGATCTGGAGCAGAGGTGGTAGATGGATGAACCACAATATGGTCCAGTGCATTGCCACCAGGAATGTCCGCCCAAAGAGCAGAGCTCATCAATCTAACCCAAGCACTCAAGATGGCAGAGGGCCACAAAGTTAACATCTACACTGATAGCCGCTACGCCTTCACCACTGCCCACATACATGGAGAAATTTACCGAAGACAACAAGGCCTATCGACCTCTGCAGGAAAGGGCATCAAAAACAAGACTGAAATCCTGGGTCTCTTGCAGTCTCTCTTTCTGCCACAGAAGCTGAGCATCATGCACTGCCCGTGACACCATAAAGGAAATGACCCAAAAGACAAAGGGAAGTGGATGGCTGATGAGGAGGCCAGAAAAGCAGCTTTGGGACCACAGTTTCTCCCCTTAAAGACTTCTGATCCAGCCCCCACATACACCACAGGAATTTGAGTACACTGACCAGGACCTAAATACAGTCCAGAGCTTGGGGGCTCAATATGACCCAGAAGCAAAGGTATGGCACTACCAAGGCAAAATTCTACTACCCCAGATAGAGGCTAAAGAGCTTTTGTCCCAGCTACATAGAGGGTCCCATCTCGGAAGCAAGAAGCTCAAAATCCTCCTACAGCGAGAAGAACATACCTATTATATTCATAACCTCAACACCCTCCTCCAGCAGATCACTACCACCTCTGTTCCTTGTGCAAAGGTGAACGCTGGGCAATGCAAGCTGCCAGAGGGAATCAGAGACAGAGGGGAATGGCCAGGGACCAACTGGGAGGTTGATTTTACGGAGATCAAACCCAGTATTTTTGGGAAAAGGTATCTTCTAGTTTTCATAGACAATTTTCCAGGATGGACTGAGGCTTTTCCTACTAAGCGTGAGACTGCCCAAGGGGTGGTCAAGAAAATACTAGAGGAAATCTTCCCGTGGTTTGGACTGCCTAAGATAATAGAGTCCCACAATGGACCCGCCTTTGTCTCCCAGGTAAGTCAGTTGGTGGCCAAAATATTGAGGATTAATTGGAAGCTACATTGTGCATATAGACAGGTAGAAAGAATGAATAGAACAATTAAAAAGACCCTAACTAAATTGACCATAAGGACTGGCACTAGAGACTGGGTGCAGCTCCTGCCCATGGCACTGTTCTGGGTCCGGAACACACCCTCAATACATGGGCTTACACCCTTTGAGATCTTATTCGGAGGACCTCCATCCATAATGAACATGCTCCCCCCAGATCCTAATCACCTCACTGATTCCCAACCCCTCCAGGCCTGGCTGCATGCTCTTCAGATTATTCAAGAACCAGATCTGGAAGCCACTGACTGCAGCATACCAGGCCAGAGGCCCTGTCGTCCCATGCCCATTCTAGATTAGGGACTCAGTATACATCAGGAGTCACCAGTCCAAGACTCTGGAGCCTCACTGGAAGGGACCTTACACCGTGCTCCCTACCACCCCCATGGCACTCAAGGTAGAGGGAATCGCAGCCAAGAAGGCCTGTGCCATTGGAGATCAGAAGAGGGACGAGACACAGGGATGGCGACTGCAATGCACCCAAAACCCGCTCAAGCTAAGATTTTCCCGCAATACCTAATTGATTTGCTTTGCATACTGTTCCCCCATTTCCTGGCCCCTATTAAGGGGAAACCCACATGCCCCTCAGCAATTGATCTGGCAAGTGATTTCCCAGATGGGTGAGGTTGTCTGGTCCACCTCTGGCTATTATCCACCTGGCACCTGGTGGCCTAGCCTCACCCCTGATTTTTGTCAACTGGCCACTGGACTGGAAACTTGGGACATTCCTACTTTTGATGTGGAGTCCTTTAAGAAAACAATGCCTAGTATAGACCTAGGGGATAAACGGTCTCGGGTCTGTAGCAACCCCAGGGCCCGATGCTACTTGGCTCAATTAGACTTCTATGTCTGCCCTCAGCAGGATCAACCTAGGGGATTGGGATGCAGGGGATACCAAGAATATTTTTGTAAAAATGGGGAAGTGAAACTACTGGGTGTGCCTATTGGAACCTAAGCTCATCTTGGGATCTAATAACTGTGCGCTGAAATTATACTTGCCCCTCTTTGGGCAGATCTGGCTGCACCTCTCCAGCCTACTGGGGGAGTTGGACCTGTGAGTCGGGCCCTTGTCTCCCCTTGAGAATTGACTTCACCATCCATGGGAGAAAAGACTATGTTGCCTGGCTAAAAGGCAAGATTTGGGGACTGAGATGGTACTTACAGGGGCCGAATATAGGGGATATCTTTAAGATTTGCCTAGAAGTTTGGGACCCTGCTCCACAAGCCATAGAGCCCAACCCAGTTCTTAGAAACCCAGGGACGCCTAAACCCCCCATACCTAGAGTCCTGACTTCAGTCGCTACCCCAGTACCAATCACCATCAGTCCCCCTCAGGGAAAAGATACCCCGTCAAGAGGCCAGCGGGCCTTTGAATTAATCCGAGGAGCCTTCTTTGCCCTCAATCAAACAAGGCTAGATATAACTAACCCTTGCTGGCTATGCCTTACCTCAGCGCCTCCTTATTACGAGGGCATAGCCACTAATGGGGCATTTACTAACACCACTGAACCATCCCAATGTGACTGGGGAACACACCATAAGCTAACTCTCACCCAAGTCACAGGAAGAGGCACCTGTTTAGGATTTTTCCTCAGTCTCACCAGGATCTCTGCAAAAACACTCTTCCACTGTCTCAGGCCAGTATGAGCCCCACATACCTAATACCTGACCCTGACCTATGGTGGGCCTGTGATACGGGACTCACCCCTTGCATACATACAGGGGCCCTTGACCTAACCAAAGTCTTTTGTGTGCTGGTTCAACTGTTGCCTCGTATAATTTACCACAGAATACCTGGAAGAAATATATAGTTCTCACCCAATCCAATACAGGAGAGAACCTATATCCCTGACTTTAGCCTTTCTACTAGGAGTAGGGATTATTGCAGGGGTTGGCACTGGGACTGTGGCCTTAGTTCAAGGGTCACAACAATATAGTGAACTCAGATATGCTATGACAGAGGACGTAAAAGTAATAGAAAAGTCAGTGACCAGACTGGAAGAATCGTTAGCCACCCTAGCAGAGGTGGCCCTGCAAAACCGAAGAGGACTGGATTTATTGTTCCTACAAGAAGGAGGACTTTGTTCCACCCTCAGAGAGGAATGCTGTTTCTATGTTAATCACTCAGGAGTAATTAGAAATTCCATGGCTAACCTCAGGGAGAGACTACCCCAAAGACAAAGGGATGTCAAGGCATGATTTGAAGGATGGTTCAACAGTACCCCATGGCTGACCACCCTAGGTTCAACTCTGATAGGACCTCTGCTCATACTCCTTCTGCTCCTAACATTTGGCCCCTGTCTCCTCAACAGACTTTTAAGGTTTATTTGAGAAAGATTATCCATTACTCAAGCCCTTGTCCTTACTCAACAGTATCAGGCTATACCGAACACTGAGGTCCCTTAAGACTTTAAGATTAAAATCTTGCAGAAAGAAAAAGAGGGGAATGAAGGACAAAAGAGAAAAGTTAATGAAGGACTGACCTGGAAACCAATATCTGTTCCTTGGAATTTGCTAGCTTCCTCTCACCAGGCCCTGAGATGACAAGAATTCACACTGCCCCTCCTTTCTGCCCCCCCCTTTCCTGTGAGTCAACAGGTGATGAATATGGTCCTTAGGAAACAAAGAGATAGCTGCAACACTGATTTGCCCAGACAAAATTAATTAGCACACCCCCGAGGCCCCAAGGGTCATGTACTCAATGGACAGAGGGTCCCACCCCCTCCCTAAGCTTGTGGATTTGCCTTTACAAACACCTGGGCCCAGGGGAGGGGGCATCTCTCCAGCCTGCGTGCTGGAGGGGCCCATTTGCGCAAATGTTTCCTGTTCATTAAAGCCTCTTGCATGTTGCAGCAACTGGACTGGACATTGAGTTCTTGGGGTACTGACCGAAACTGGAAGACTCCTCATTCTGAGAGTCTTGCAAGTTAAAATGGTCAAGATAGAAGACTCAAGCTAACCATGAACTTTCATTAAATGTACAGGTGTTGAAGGGAGTAATAGCCAGATTAAACAACCACACATGATTTCATTCTATGCTAAATATAAAATAAAAGTATGATGATGGGGGATATCCTTCTGTATATATGTTTCTCATATTGGTTGATGAATAAAACACTATTTACCCAATAGGGGCAGAAAGATAGGTGGGACTAAAAGATGAGGACAATTCTGGGAAAGGTATGCAAGAGACACAATGTAGCTGTCAAAAGCCCTGGGAGGGACCTGGGGGATCTAAGGCTGAGGAGGTGGCTCAAATTGCTCTCTTGCTTGCAGCACAGGGGCAGGCATACATCCAGAGGCATCCTTAGGACCAGGAACCTGCTGGTGTTCATCTGTCTATGTTGTGAGTTATTTCTCCCTGAATAAACATCTCTTCAGCCTATTTGTTTCTCCTGATCCTTATTAAACCTCAGCCCTGTCTCCATCTCCAATGGGCATGGTCTATGCCACAGGTGCTGCAAGGTGAATATCTCACTACAGAAATGGTTTAATAATTAAGACAGAGCTGCCAATAAGAAGCCCTAGTTATTGACCAACAGTTTTATAATTACTATAGCATCCTTGTGTTTATTTGTGGCAAGAAGCAGTGGAACCTAGTTGGAAAAAAAAATCCAGAGTAACATATTAATGAGTCAGGAAAATAAGAGTTCTCTAAAATTCTTTAGTACCAATGTTACTGCCAAAGTAAACTTCAGAAAAATAAGCTATACTAGGGACAATAGCTATTATGAATAACAGTATGATTTACATGTAGGTGATGAATGGGAATCAAATTTCCAGGCAGACAGAACACTCTTCTTAAAAAGTACTTAACTATGAATCCTCAAAAGAGGATTTAAGGTGGATAGAACCTTAGAAATCTAAAATTAATAATGGAGCTTGGAATCTACAGAATAAAAGCAGAGAAAGTCTGAACAGCTTTACTTGCAAATGGTCATTGTCTAATGATATTTTGGTCAGATCAAGGCCTCTGGCTGTTGTACTCCCTCAATAGTGGACCTACATGGTACACAGCAGCTCTCAGTGACACTAGGAGGATTGAAGAGATGAGAAAAATGGGAGAAAAGTGTCTTTATTTCTTTCATTTTTTTTTTTTATTACTATGTACTTTTATCTTACTTTTATTCTCTTTGTCAGAGGACACCACAAGAGTGAGAAGTGGATACATAGGGACTGGGGGATGAGGGGGATTGGAGTGCATGTTGTGAAGTTCCCAAAAAAATCATTAAAAATAGAAAGTGTGTAGAGTAAATATCAAATTTCAGTTTCTTCCATTTGTTAATATGAACTAAATGACAAGAAGTTGTCAGATGAATGAGGTACTATTCTTTTAAAAATTATGAATATATTGAATAATTTAGTGTAATTTTGACATAGGAACAGACATTAGTGTGCAACAAGGCTTCAAAATGTATTTGGAACAGTAAATTCCATTTACCTTTTGATACATCCACCAGGTAAGATTTGGTGATGAGAAACATTTAAAATTAAAACTGAATTAACTGAGTTCCTTTATTTAAAAAAAAGAGAGAGAGAAGAAAGAAAAGCAGAGAAAGTCATTAAGTACAAGGAGAACATGAACACTGCTTTCAAGCAATTTGACCTAACATTTACAGAACACTTCATTAGATGACAGCTTATGACATCATGTCCAGTACACACAGGACACTCTACAACATGTTCCATGTTTCAGACTATGAAACAAGTTAAAAAATATAAAGAACTGATATAAAGCAATATGTACAATCTGACTACAGGGAAATTAAAATGTAAGTTAATAACAAAATAGTATCTCTATGACTCCCGGTACACGAAAATTAAACATTTTATTCCTAAAATAATCACTACATTAAAAATAAAAATATTTTGACTCAAATTGAAAATAAAACATTTAAATTTCTAGAATAAAGCTAACCAACGATTAGAAAACAATAAAACATTAAGTTATTTCATGTGAAACTGAATCCATTTTCATCTTCGTTCGTATATTCTACAGTAAGTTCTTACTCTGTAGCAGGGCCCAATCTACCTAGAACTCTCTGTGGAGCCTGGTCTCTTCTCAAATTAAAGGAATCCTGTTTACCTGAGGCATGGATTATAGGCATGGTTTATTTAACACCTGAGTTAAGTAGACTTGTAATCTGTGACATAAATTTTTATATAAAAATAAAAACAAAAGTCAATAAGAAGGTCCTAATCAATTTTGAAACATTAAATACATTGAAAGTAAACATGATGAGATGTAAGAGAAAAAATATATTGATATCTTTATAACACTGATAAGTCTCTAGGCACACTAGCTCAAGAAAAAGAAAAGAATATTAAAGTTACTCCATAGGAAAAGAGAAAGAGGATGCTGCAGATCCCACAGGTACTAAGATGGAGTAAAGAAGTATGGACCACATTAAGCTCATGAATAAGAAGTTTGTATTAAAGCTTATAATATTTCTTTCAGAACTGCATTCTGCCACCCTGAACTTCAGAGCAGGCATCTCAGCCTCATGAGAACTTGGGCTGTGAGGAGTCACCAGGCTCTGAGAAGACTATCCTGGCCCTCACTGGAGCTTCTGGTCTAGGAGAATCCTGCTTTGCCTTCACCTCAGTCTGAAAAGAACCAGTGCTGTGAGGAAGCTTAGACTCTGAGGAGATGATGGTCTCCCACATGTGGGGCCCCACCCCTTAGAGACTGAGTCTGGTAACCCTTTCAGGTGTTGCTCTCACCATGATGAACTCCAAAGACATATTCCTCAATGCCTGAGCAGCTCATCAGCAGTTCTTTAATTGCATCTAGACTGAGCATGCTCAAGTTCCAGACAGAAACACAAGGTGGAGAAGGGAGATAAACAGTCTCTGGATGTTCATTGGCCCATAGAATCTTATGGCAGACTTAAACCCAAGATGCCATCTATAATTGGATGTGTGGATTGTGGCTCTATTTGGAGGCTGGCACTTTAGGTGGTATGAGGTGATTTTGATGGGAAAGGCTAGGAGTGTCTCAAAGTGTACAAATATTGTAGATCATCTGAAAAATGTTGGTCTGCACAATGCACACTGCCAGCTCATCACAGGACAAATGTGTTCAGACCCTCCTGTTTAGTCATTAGTAACAGAAGAGGGAGAGGGCTTGGGTCCAGAGCTGCATGAAGGTTGGGTGTACATGAGTTCACCAGACACAAGATAAATTATAAATATGTGTTCATAAGGGAAGCACTTACACAGGTAAGAGTATATAACCACTATGATCTTCCTGCTACAGATGATGCAGTCTTTGCCCTTATGATGTACTCTGTCTGAAACCCCCAGAGCTCATGATCCAGCCCCTCCTCTACCATATACTAGGTCACATCTGCACCTGAAACTATGCCCAAAGGGTGTGGCAGCCACTACAAATTCACTGGCAAGGAAAGATGCCACTACAGCTGTCTACCTACCATCCAACAGTTCTTGTTCTGTTTCAAACCTTGCCTCTTCTCACCTTATCTCACCTGGCCTAGCCTCTCCTTGCCAGGAGCAGCAAACCTGTTTGGCCCTGCCTGGTAGGTAACCAGATCATGCTGCTTTATTGAAAAGAGGGAGAAAATATAATGATAATCAGATAGTCACTTTCTCAAAATCATATAGCTGCAAGTATATCACAGGAACCATTCACAAGTAAAATCCTCACATTTTTAGAGTAGAGTTTGCTTCTATTTTGCAGAAATAGAAAGGAAATACTGCTTTTAGTCCCAGTGGGAAGCTGTACCTAATGATGAGTCAGAGCCTGCTCCAATGAGCTGAGTTACCTGAGAAGGGGCATAAGGACTGAGAAATGGAAGATAAAGAAAAAGACAGAAACACAGGATAGATTCAGGAAGACTGCCCGGTCCATGCTTTTCAGCACACCAGACATCTCCAAGTTTAGTTTATATACAGAATAGAATCAAAGTAGAATGAAGAGCAGCATCATCGGCTAACCAACTCCATGAACTGTCCTTGAATCTAGGAACACCCAGGCTCACTATCATGTGGGTCCTACTAGCAGCAAGCAGCTCCATTATCTATCTGTGTACCTGCAACTGCCATCAGTAGCTTACTAGAGAGATAATATACTCTATCCCATGGGCTTAATCAGAATTTTCTCATTGCTCTCAAGGAAACTGGAGCATGCAAACTTGACCTCTAATTCTGAATTGACTTGTGTGGAAATTGAGTCAAACATGGGCCACCACAAATCCCCCTATAACATTTAATTTTTTAAGACTCCATAGAGTCTCTCAGATGACTGTGCCTGTCTTGGTTGTCCTTTTCACACTGCAGTGTTACCCATTATGGGAGCATGAATTCCATCATTCATTTCTTGCCTAAGGTTAAAAGAAGGCAAAGAGAACTTATTCATCTTTGGCTACCAGACTCTGGTGTCAGGTTATGGGAATGTGTAGAGTTTTACTCCATGAAGTTCCAAGCCCACTTTCTACAGTAGTTTCATAATCAGCTTGCAAACTACAGACAAACAAATGTATGCCCAATAAGACACATGCTCCAATAACTGCAATACTACTAAGAAGTGAAGTAAATGCTGACCATGATAGAATAGACTTTTTAAACTGTTCCAAAAAATCTTCAGCTGTTTTTGCTGAATGAAAATCTATTCTAGCCTTCTTTTTATATTCATAATTTCTTGATGTAATTTAGCCAAATGTAAGGATTCATAACAATCATGTCAAATTCCTTTTAAGAGGTGCCTTAAACGTTCACCATTCAATAGCACTTTCATTATATACAGAAGATGTAACACAAATCCAATCATACATAGCATGACATTTTAAATGCACTCTGCTTTTCAGGTTCTGGGGCTTATCTCCTAAAAATTGTGCCACAGCATTGCAAGGCATTCAATTTATACTTCATTTTTATTTTTATTTCTTCTTGTGTCTCTAATGTTATAGAAACTTCCTTGGATAATTTATTAACAAACTCTGATTACTAATGGATTGAGACAAAGTCACTGAAGCAAACATAGTAGTCATAAGCATAACAGCAAGCGTTGTAATTCCTGCTATAACTAATCTGACAAGACATTTCTGTCTATTTAAAGCTTTCTTAAATTCTTCAAATGCTTGTAACCCTTTGTCACCAAAGCATGGATCATATGCATACATTGGCAACATTACAAAATGAGGTTACTTAAACATGGGTATAATCATCTACTCAAGAAATACAATTTGGCATCTTCAGACAGGCTAAAACCCTCCTTTCAGAAGGCAAGCATGGTTTGAAGAACTGGATTGTCCTGAAACTGTTCCAATAGAGATAGCAAGTTTCCAAACACTAATTTATGAAAATCTCATGCTAGAATTCCAAATTACAGCAGACAGTTCCTGGTCCCAAGATTCTGTTGCAGACACAGGATAAAAGTCACTATGACTTATTTTGACATACAGACCAGTCAAGAATGTACTGTGATGTCCCTGTGGTGTTGTACCTTAAAGGGAATAATGCCAGTACACCACTTCCATAACAAAGTTTGGTTAGATTCTCAAAATTAGTTCAAGCATGGAGGAAATCATCGAGGGGGGAAGTCTTATGGATGCTTCTTTCTACAAGATTGGTCCCTGAGCCTCATCAGTACCAAATAATCACACAGATGCTTTTATTAATTATGAAACTGTTAGCCAGGGACTTGGGTGTCTTATTTGCTATCTTTGTTTTAACTACTAACCTATTTGTATTAATCTAACCATTTCCATGTGGTCTTATCTTACTGGAGAAGGGTCTGGACCTCTAATACCTTTGATGGCTCACATGGCAACTGCTAAGCATCTCTGCAGAGAAGAGAGTGATTTCCTGTTTCTCTGTGCTTTTATTCTGATTCTGTCCAGCTACATCACTTCCTGTCTGTGTGTACAGACCTCCAGACCTCTATGGTTAGCTAGTGTCATGTTGCTGCCCAGCTACTTCACTTCCTGTATTACCAATCAGCCAATCAGTGTTTTATTCATTAATGAATAAGAAAAGAATATATACAATATATACAAAAGAACATACCCCATCAGTGAAATGTCATTTATACAATTACCTTGAGGAAGCAATAACTTGGTATAATTAGGGCATTGCTTATCATGTTCCATTATTAGTTTTGGAAACACTCCAAGACATCCCTCCAAAGTAATATTCTTTATAAAACATACAATAATTCCTTTATCAAACCCCCAAATAGGAAATTCCAAGAAAACTGAACTTCTTGAGTAGCAGATTAATCGAAAAGTTGTGTATTGCTGACTACAACCACAATTTCTATACCTTCCCAGATGGCAGGATATAAAATTGATGGATGAGGAACATAGGCCCATAAATCTCATTCTAGTTTTTCTGGATTATCACCAACATCATCAGGATCAGCATATGTCTCCTCCAAAGAACATAACAGCTATTCTAGCAACCGTGGAGCCTCATTTTATTCCATGAAAAACCAAATATGCCCTCACCCCCATGACCTGGGGCCTTTCCATAAACCAGTACATGAATCTTTCCATTTCACTTGGGCAAATTTTGTGCTTTTGACTCCATGCCAACGCTGGCTGCTGCAGATTTTCCAGGAGCATTCACATCTAAATTTTTTTTAAACCATTTTTAAGCAAATAAGGCATATTATGGATATAACTCCCCCATTTATGTCTTAAGAATCCCATGTGCCATTTAAACAATTCCCTGCTCAGGATACTGCATCATCTCAAATCCTTGAGATGGGTTTCATCCAAAGGCTGATACTTGGCTTTTAGCACCTTAGCTCAATGGTACCTAGAGAGGAGTTATCATTTATTAAAGACATCGGTACTCTGTCTCATTTTTTATGACAAGAACCTCTCTATTGATCTAAAATTCCCAGGGGTGGGGACGGGGGGAGTGGAAACAAGGGCAGTGAATTCCCTCCGGGATGATCTTAGGATGTTGTTCTCGGGGCCCTAAAAAGCTAGAATGTTAGTTAAAGGCTATGAGGGAGCTTATAAGAATTCTGACTTATTGATCAGCCAAAGAAGCAGCATTTACAGCAAGTTCAGGGATTATTGACATTCAGAGCAGGTTGTTGTCACCAATTGATGCTTGCAAATATTGGTCATGAAAGCAGAAATCTGTTAAGACAGATACAAGCTAGGAACAGAAGTGAAAACTTATGAACTCATTTAGAATTTTAGACCCTTTTAGTCCAAGCCCTTATGTCCTCAGGTTTCTAATACTTGTATTTTACAATATATTTAAAGTCATCTGTAATAATTTAAATTCCTAGACCTTAGAATTTATGTTTACACATAATATATATGTTTATTTATTATGTGAGCATTTTTCTGATTTATAGACATTATAGGAGCAGTTAGACTACAATTTTTATTTACACACCATAGATGTGATGTTGACAGTCTTTAAGAAACATTTTGAACTTCTCTATGAAAGTTGAAATAGGTAACTAAGAGTGTTAGCCTTGTCATTTCAAAAGAGAACAATCATATGGAATACTGCAACCTAGAGGATTGCAATAGGATGATTAATTATTGACTTGCAGTTTGAATCTCAGTCTTCTTTTTCCTTTAAAGAGCATAATTCCATTTTAACATAAACATTAGACAGTGAAGAATCATCAGGGGTTTTTTTTTTTGAAGAAGAAGAAGAAGAAAACCAACAAGACTTAATCCAACATGATTAAATTCCCAACATATTTTATAGTTTCCATTTCAAATTCAGTATAATTCATATCCCCTCTAACCAATGTCAATATATCATTAGATCCATTTCTCCCTGTCTGTGTTTCTCCTGTTTAGTCAGGCTTAGACAAATTCCTTAGCATATCAATCAAGAGCCATAATGCATGCATGCATGCATACGTACATACACACATATATGTTCATATCATAATAATAGCTTAAATTTCCATCATAATATAAAAACGGGCACCAATGTGAAACATTTGAAACTAGCAGCAACTTTCTGCCTCGACCCATGAGACTTCAACCTAGAACCCAAAAACCCAAGAAGGGGATGGGAGCAAGAGATGCAGGGTAATTGACCACAAGACAGGATTCTGATCAAATGGCAAATTTTATTTTTCTATCCAGAGCTTATATAGTCAACAGAGCAAGGATGTAGGAAAGGGGCAGGGGAGGTAAGAAGAATATTTGAAGACCAGGTGTTCTTGCAAGCAAAATATCCAAAATCACAAAGAATAGACATTGACATGGGTGGAAAGATCAGGAATTATGAGAACAAGAAAGGTTACTATGGTGATGGGGCTAGTGGTTATATGCTAGGCTGATCTTGCTAAATAGGGCTAGTTACTGAATCATCAAACTTTTGCGGAATATGAAGGCTCTAAATGTACAGCCAAGAGTTCAGCCAAGGTTCACTCCCTAACTGATCATAGATCCAGCCTCAGTTTCCAAAATATTCCACCTTTCTTAATTAGTATGCACCCAAAATTTTACACCAGAGGGGGACAGTGGCCAACCCCCCTTATTGGCTTAGATAGCAATCTATTGCGTCTGCATCAAGGGTGGGACTGTCCGATGTTGTTTTTGCAGGAGACAACGGTATGGAACATCAACCTCGATGCACAAGGGCATATTCCTCAGAAGGTTGAGACCTTCCTGCAGTACCATCTAGGTCTGCACTTCTGAACCTGGCTGAAGCTAGTTCCATCTGGGACTATTGGTTATTGTGGGATTTGGGTCATTCTCCTCTGAGGCCAGTTGATGGGAGATGTCATTCTGTATATATGTTTCTCATACTAGTTAATGAATAAAGCACTGTTTGCCAATAGGAAAGAAAGATAGGAGGGACTAGGAAACAAGGAGGAAATAGGAAGTAGTAAGGAGGTGTCAGGATGGAGAGTCTGGAGAGAATAGAAGAGCCATTCCTCAGCTCTCGGTAAGACCACGTGGAAATACATAGAAATGGGTTAATACTTAAGACAGAGCTAGCCAATAAGAAACAAGTACCTGGCAACAGAATTGTATCTAATACAGAGTCTCAGTGTGTTAATTGGGGCTGATGTGGCAGCAGGACAAGACCAGGTGGCTGGAGGAAAAACCGTACTCCTTACAGCCAGTTTATGGTAGTTAACCTGTATAAGTCATGTGGCAGACTCTACTTGCTGTTTGACAAAGGCTACTAATTTATGAAAGGCCCATGAGCCAAAAGAGACCAAAAGCAGGAGTCCTATAAGAGGCCCAAGCAGGGAAGGCAGTAAAGTACTCAACCAAGAAGATATAGAGAACCAATTTTGATACCAGGATTCCTGTTATTCTCAAGCCTTTTGGAGTTTTTCTAATCCGTCTCTAACCCTTGCCATACTGTCTTTGATGACTCCTGAGCAGTTAACATAAAATCAACATCTTTCCTTGAGTGCAACACAAAGGCCTCCCTGCTGCAGAAAAAGTAAGTTAGGCTCTGCTCTATTCTGGAGGACTAACTCAGTCAGGTACTGAAGAGAGTCCTCTGGGTAGCTGACCTGATGCTGAAGTTCCTCAGCATCTCTATCTATGGTAGCACTTAGCTCTGAATAGCTAGATTGACCTATAATAAGGGTGGATGTCCTGGTGCCTGCACCTACCACTCCAAGTCCTAAGAGGATAGCTATAGTAACTCTAGTAATGGGTTACCTGAGGGAGCATATAAGGGGGTGTTTCCTTGGGTCTGTTGGCAGAAGTGAAAGAGCTCATCATGGCAATAGAAAGTTAGGCAAGGGACAATCTGTACCATGGTGCAGAAGCCAACATCAGAGAAATAATGTGTAGACAGGCAATGGGTGAGTCCATCAAGACAAACCCACCAGGTATCATTGGGAGGAATAGCATAATGATCGTAGGTATTAAGAATTATCGTGGTATTGCATAGCTGGGTATATGAGGGTGGGGAAAAGGGGTGAGTCAGTGAGGTAAGGCAGAGTCCTGAGCCAAAAACTTGCTGTAGGGTGAGACTGGCTACTAAGGCAGGTTTCCAGCGACAGTAATTAGAGTGATTGGTGGTGTGAAAGGGTGAAGAAATAACAATTCCTTCTTAGAAGGGTGGGGAGGAATGATAGCAAAGCCAACAATCTTCAACTAGTTTGGGGGTAATGGAATTTAGTGCAAGGAAAGTCTGGTTGATGAGGGTCACAACAATGTCCTGGGATTTGTCCATGTGGGGACCTGTGTTGTTCTCCTGTGGGGGAGTAAGATTAGGTGGTCTGGTGCTATCTGGTTTTGGATGTGAGCCTGTTGAGAGATGAAGTATGGGTGATGGTGGTAGCTGCCCCCCTCCCAAAATAACATTGGAACAAATAGCAACAGTGGGGGTTGTAATTGGGGTTTCTTTAAGGAGCTTAATTAGAAGGTGATTCCCTCATCATAGCCCTCTTTATAAAAGTGAAGGCCCCAGTTGTATCCTTGACACCAATTAGGCCCATGATAGCTCAGAGCAGTAAAGGTAATTTTAAGAGGATTTTGTGGGAGACGATGTATGGCATTCCTCAGGGGTCTGGATAGTGTAAATTGATTCATAATGTTTGCTAATGTAGGAATCGTAGATATGCGGGTATCCAGCAGTGATTGTGATGTAATCCCAACTGAACACTCCCATAGGTGTCACCTGTGGTTTCACAGCCCCAGTTTTTGCAGAAATAATCACAGCAGTCTCCACATTTATGTAGGAGGCTGCGGTCCCTATGGGGGCCCTGGCATACGCAAAAGGTGTATCTCCACATGACTGCCCGTCGGCTTGAATGGGAACATCCAGCATAGAGGGAAGCCCTCAAAGTTGATGTCGATGGATGTTATGGCTGACTGATCAAAAAGGCCCTCAGTACCCTTGGGGCAGCAGCACCTAAGGCTAGTTTGCACAGATCAGGGTTAAGTTGTTTAGGCCACCAACCATATTGTGGACAGGAGAGGCAGACCAGATTATGTCTCCTCTTTCAGAGAGGACCACCCAAGAATAGTTGCAAGGGATATGGAAGCTCAGTCTGTTTATGGAAGGCCTTAGAGGAAGGGTGCCAGCATGAGGCTGAAAGGGAGTCAAAAGAAGAAAGAAGATGGGCAAAAGGGAGTTAGACATCCATCCAGGTGAAGTTTGCCAAGCTGATGGTGGAGTCTTCATCACCATCATCATTCTAAGGAGCATGTTTATCCAGATTAGCAGCATCTGTGTGAGAAGAGGAAGGGGTCTTAGGTGGAGGCAATTGCTCCTGTCTGGACATTAGGTCATTAGAGGGGATGGTGGTAACTTGTTTAACAAGCCTCTCTGGCAGCCGTCTGGGGGCAATATGTTGTTGATCATAAATGCAGGCTGAACCTAGTTCACAAATTAGGATGAGGTCTGGGCCAATACATTGCCAGTAAGAGGATTTCTCCACTTTACTAAACCTTGTGACTTAGTTTACGGGGTGAGAGAGGATAAGAGTCACCATTTAACAAATTAGAGAGGGGCTTAAGAGCATCAGGGGGAGCATTAGGTATGGCCTCAAAAATTGAAGGTTCCCTACAAGGTGTTGGGGAGCATGGAGCATGGGGAGGGAGGAGAGGTGAATCTCTAGCTTGGGAGTGAATATCTGTTGGCTTTTTAATTCATACCCCAGATACATGTAGGGATCATTTAGTTGGAACTTTTCAGGGGCAATAATGAGGCCAAAATTTGTAAATGAGGCCTGTAAACCCTGGAAGCATTTAAAGATTTCTTTTTTGGTGGAGCAGGCCAACAAGACATCATCCATGTAATGGAGGATGTATGCTAATGGCCATTTGTTCTGGATGGGCTGAATTGCATGAGCCATACATTTTTGCCAGGGCAGGACTGTTAGTCATGCCCTGAGGTAGAACACAAAATTGGTATCTTAACTTGAGTCCTTGAAAATCGACTTGAGGCAGGCTGAAGACAAAGTAAAAACAATCCCCAGGATGAAGAGGGATAGTAAAGAAGCAATCTTGTAGACCAGTAATAATTTCAAAATAACCCTGGGGAATGGTGCTGGGGGAAGATGTCCCAGGTTGAAGAGCACCCATTGGTATCATGACCTTATTTATAGCTCTCAGATCCTGAAGGAGACTCCATTTTCCAGATTTTTTTTTTATAACAAAAATAGGAGTATTCCATGGAGAATTGGAGGGGACAGTTGTAAATGTAGCCAATTGCTCCTGTACTAGCAGAGTGGATGCAGTCAGTTTTTCTAAAGTTAGAAGCCACTGATCTACCCAGACTGGGCATTGGTTTTAATCGTGGACTGTATGGGTTCCTGTTGTCCATGTGAGTGTTTACCCAGACCCTGTCCTGGAAGAAAGCTATGAACAAGCATCTGTTTGGTGACCACCTCATTAGGGGAGCAAATGATGACATTCATTTCTGAAAAAATATCTTACCCCCAAAGGTTAAAGGGCAATCCAAGAATAAGGAAAGTTTGAATTTGTCCCTGATTTCCTTCCTCATCCTGCCAGGTGAGAACATTAGAGCTTTGTTTAGGATTAGAAGCCTGGCCAATTTCCTGTAAATGGTTGAGTGTATCTTTGAGAGGCCAGGCCATGGCAAGTGTGATTGGGAAGCCTCAGCCCCAGAATCTAAAAGACCTGTGAAGGGTTTCCCATCCAGACTTAGCCTGTGGGCGGGGAAGCAGTAATTTCTTTGGCCCAAAAGCATCAATGGAGCCTATTTGATCTAAATCTCTATTGAGCTTTTTAAAATTTGAATTTAGGGGCAATATAATAAGCTGAGCAAGCTTTTGTCTTTAAAAAGAGAATAGCATAATAAATTGCTTCAGTTTTACAGAGACATGAACATATAAAACAGAAAAACAACATAGTAACAGTCAAAATGCAAACCAAGAAAATGTGCTCTCATTCACCTGGGGAGACTGAGCATCACAACCTTTACGATCCCAGTTTTCAACCAAGCCAGAGCAATATGCCCATTCTGGCACAAGAGAAGAAAACCTGAAATATTAGCAGATTTGGACTCAGCTAAAGTCCTTCTTCAATGTGAGAGACTACTCTCTCATTCTAACAGAGTGCATTCTCAATGTGGGAGAGTGCTGCGACGGTAACTCAGCATCGTTCTGTGACAGAGTAAGAGAAAGTAAATCTACATTGCTGCTAACCCTAACCCTAACCCTAACCCTAACCCTATCACTATCCTGACATTTACGCAAAACTGAAACCGAAACCTAGTGGGAATACTATTGCGATCCTAACACTAACAGTAACACTAGCACTAAAACTTACGCTAAAACGAACACGTTCTCCTCACCCCACACCCTTCCTACACCTAAGCATGATTTTGGATACCGTGAAAATGTTTGAGAGGGCAGATAGAGAGTGGGTGACAGATATTTCTTTCTGTTCTTGAGTACATTTCCAGAAGAAGAACACTATGTGATTTCATGCAACACAGGATCAGAACGTGAACACACTGTGCCAAAATGAGGCTATTAGCGTCAGTGATGGAAATCACATTATGAGTGCATTGTTAGTGGTAGTCTTTCATATCACTGTGCCACAAAGCTCTGACGCTGACAGATTCTCTGTGACATTACTGTTGACTGTTGGGAAGTAACGCTTCAGTATTGGGATATTCCCTGTGTGTTTGCACACAACGTACGTGAGTTAGGAAACAATGTAGGTGAAATGTGACATTGAACGAGAAATAAGTGACATTACGTTAGTTGTCTAACATAGTGACTGTGAGGGAGTGACCCAAGTGTCAGTGGTTCACACACTGTAGCACTGTTAAAACTTTGTGTGTTTGTGCTCTGACAGCGAGAGTGCTTTTTCACTTTGTCTTTGTGCTGAAACAAGTTTGATATTGTTGTGACACGGAGCGTCAGATTTGGACTCAGCTAAAGTCCTTCTTCAATGTGCGAGACTACTCTCTCATTCTAACAGAGTGCATTCTCAATGTGGGAGAGTGCTGCGACGGTAACTCAGCATCGTTCTGTGACAGAGTAAGAGAAAGTAAATCTACATTGCTGCTAACCCTAACCCTAACCGTATCACTATCCTGACATTTACGCAAAACTGAAACCGAAACCTAGTGGGAATAGTATTGTGATCCTAACACTAACAGTAACACTAGCACTAAAACTCATTCTTAAACGAACACGTTCTCCTCACCCCACACCCTTCCTACACCTAAGCATGATTTTGGATACCGTGAAAATGTTTGAGAGGGAGAGATCCGCCTATCTCTGCGGGTCCACTTGGAGTTCCTGCAGGCAAGATCCTTGACCCACAAATCCGGGCCCCTGCCAAAGAACGAGGTCTCAGCTGGAGAGCGCCAGTTTCCAGTGAGATCCCACTACCCTGCAAAACCTTCTCAAGTTCCAGCCCAGCCCTTGTCCTCTTCTGCCGGCTATTGGCCAGAGGTGAGTCTGGGCCCAATCGGGGCTGCCTGTCCCCTTCAACCTCTTTCCCCCCTCCCCCGCCTGAACTCCCTGGATTGGCCCCTGATCCTGCTGCTCCTGTCTCCAGTCCCCTTTGAGAGCACCCTTGGAGCTCTGATACACCCCCACCCATCCCAACCTCCAGCCTACCCCCCCCCTACCCTGTGCCCTACCCCACCTACGGTCCTGCCGCTCTGGTTGAGCACTGGGACAGAGGGTGGAGCCAACAGTCCACCCTACTTCGGAGACCTCTTGGAGCAACTCCGAACAAAGGAGACCTGACTATCCACGTGGGACCACCTGTAATTTCCACCGGCTTGGTCCCTGACCCCGCCTCCAGTCCTCTGCTGGAGTCCCAGGCCCCTCCCAGAGATCCGCCTATCTCTGAGGGTCCACTTGGAGTTCCTGCAGGCAAGATCCTTGACCCCCAAATCCGGGCCCCTGCCAAAGAACGAGGTCTCAGCTGGAGAGCGCCAGTTTCCAGTGGGATCCCACTACCCTGCAAAACCTTCTCAAGTTCCAGTCCAGCCCTCGTCCTCTTCTGCCGGCTATTGGCCAGAGAGAAGCCTCCTAGAGAGCTTGGACCACACAGAGATACAGACATTGAATCTTTGATCCAAATAAGCCCATCTGGGAAGGACCATAGAGAGAGGGAAGAGACACCACCAACACCTACAGGAAGAAACTATGGGAAGAAGGCAATACAAGAGAACACCTAACAACAGAAAGACAAACATGACACCACCAGAATCTAGGGAATCTACACCACTAGAATGGAACACAACAACAAAGCAGAGGAAGCAGAAGGGTACGACTTAAAAATCACCATCATAAAAATGATAGAGGCCCTCAAAGAAGATATGAGAAAATCCCTTAAAGAAATAGAGGAAAAAACAAACAAAAAAGTGGAAGAAATGAACAAATTCCTTAAGGAAAGTACAGAAAGCCAAGAAAAAACAATTAACCAGGTGAAGGAAACGGTTCAAGATTTGAAAACCGAAATTGAGAAAATAAAGGCAACACAAATGGAAGGAAAGCTGGAAATTGAAAAGCTGGGCAAAAAATCGGAAACCACGGACACAAGCATAACCAATAGAATTCAAGAGATGGTAGAGAGAATCTCAGGCGCAGAAGATAAACTAGAAGAAATAGATTCATCGACCAAAGAAAACCATAAATCCAACAAATCCTTAACACACAATATCCAGGAAATGTGGGACACCATGAAAAGGCCAAACCTAAGAATAATAGGCATAGAGGAAGGTGAGGAAGCCCAGCTCAAAGGAGCTGAAAACATATTCAACAAAATCATCGAGGAAAACTTTCCAAATCAGAGTGCATTCTCAATGAGGGAGAGTGCTGCGACGGTAACTCAGCATCGTTCTGTGACAGAGTAAGAGAAAGTAAATCTACATTGCTGCTATTCCTAATCCTAACCCTAACCGTATCACTATCCTGATATTTACGCAAAACTGAAACCGAAACCTAGTGGGAATACTATTGCGATCCTAACACTAACAGTAACACTAGCACTAAAACTCATGCTTAAACGAACACGTTCTCCTCACACCACACCCTTCCTACACCTAAGCATGATTTTGGATACCGTGAAAATGTTTGAGAGGGCAGTTAGAGAGTGGGTGACAGATATTTCTTTCTGATCTTGAGTACATTTCCAGAAGAAGAACACTATGTGATGTCATACAACACAGGATCAGAACGTGAATACACTGTGCCAAAATGAGGCTATTAGCCTCAGTGATGGAAATCACATTATGAGTGCATTGTTAGTGGTAGTCTTTCATATCACTGTGCCACAAAAGCACGAACGCTGACAGATTCTTTGTGACATTACTGTTGACTGTTGGGAAGTAGCGATTCAGTATTGGGATATTCCACCTGTGTTCGGACACAACGTATGTTAGTTAGGAAACAATGTAGATGAAATGTGACATTGAACGAGAAAAAAGTGACATTACGTTAGTTGTCTAACATAGTGACTGTGAGGGTGTGACCAGTGTGTCAGTGGTTCACACACTGTAGCACTGTTATATCTTTGTGTGTTTCTTCTCTGTCAGAGAGAGTGCTTTTTCACTTTGTCTTTGTGCTGAAACGAGTTTGATATTGTTGTGACACGGAGCGTCAGATTTGGACTCAGCTAAAGTCCTTTTTCAATGAGCAAGACTACTCTCTCATTCTAACAGAGTGCATTCTCAATGTGGGAGAGTGCTGCGACTGTAAATCAGCATCGTTCTATGACAGAGTAAGAGAAAGTAAATCTACATTGGTGCTAACCCTAACCCTAACCCTATGACTATCCTGACATTTACGCAAAACTGAAACCGAAACCTAGTGGGAATACTATTGCGATCCTAACACTAACAGTAACACTAGCACTAAAACTCACGCTAAAATGAACACGTTCTCCTCACCCCACACCCTTCCTACACCTAAGCATGATATTGGATACCGTGAAAATGTTTGACAGGGCAGTTAGAGAGTGTGTGACAGATATATCTTTCTGTTTTTGAGTACATTTCCAGAAGAAGAACACTATGTGATTTCATGCAACACAGGTTCTGAACGTGACCACACCGTGTCAAAATGAGGCTATTAGCGTCAGAGATGGAAATCACATTATGAGTGCATTGTTAGTGGTAGTCTTTCATATCACTGTGCAACAAAGCTCTGACGCTGACAGATTCTCTGTGACATTACTGTTGACTGTTGGGAAGTAACGCTTCAGTATTGGGATATTCCGTGTGTGTTTGCACACAACGTACGTGAGTTAGGAAATAATGTAGATGAAATGTGACATTGAACGTGAAATAAGTGACATTACGTTAGTTGTCTAACATATTAACTGAGTGGGAGTGACACAGTGTGTCAGTGGTTCGCACACTGTAGCACTGTTAAAACTTTGTGTGATTCTGCTCTGTCAGCGAGAGTGCTTTTTCACTTTCTCTTTGTGCTGAAACGAGTTTGATATTGTTGTGACACGGAGCGTCAGATTTGGACTCAGCTAAAGTCCTTCTTCAATGTGCGAAACTACTCTCTCATTCTAACAGAGTGCATTCTCAATATGGGAGAGTGCTGCAACGGTAACTCAGCATCGTTCTGTGACAGAGTAAGAGAAAGTAAATCTACATTGCTAATAACCCTAACCCTAACCCTAACCCTAACCCTAACCCTAACACTATCCTGACATTTACGCAAAACTGAAACTGAAACCTAGTGGGAATACTATTGCGATCCTAACACTAACAGTAACACTAACACAAAAACTCACGCTAAAACGAACACGTTCTCCTCACCCCACACCCTTCCTACACCTAAGCATGATTTTGGATACCGTGAAAATGTTTGAGAGGGCAGTTAGAGGGTGGGTGACAGATATTTCTTTCTGTTCTTGAGTACATTTCCAGAAGAAGAACACTATGTGATTTCATGCAACACAGGATCTGAACGTGACAACACTGTGACAAAATGAGGCTATCAGCGTCAGTGATGGAAATCACATTATGAGTGCATTGTTAATGGTAGTCTTTCATATCACTGTGCCACAAAGCTCTGACGCTGACAGATTCTGTGTGACATTACTATTGACTGTTGGGAAGTACGCTTCAGTATTGAGATATTCCGTGTGTGTTTGCACTCAACGTACGTGAGTTAGGAAACAATGTAGATGAAATGTGACATTGAACGAGAAAAAAGTGACATTAAGTTAGTTGTCTAACATAGTGACTGTGAGGGAGTGACCCAGTGTGTCAGTGGTTCGCACACTGTAGCACTGTTAAAACTTTGTGTGTTTGTCCTCTGACAGCGAGAGTGCTTTTTCACTTTGACTTTCTGCTGAAACGAGTTTGATATTGTTGTGACACGGAGGGTCAGATTTGGACTCAGCTAAAGTCCTTCTTCAATGTGCGAGACTACTCTCTCATTCTAACAGAGTGCATTCTCAATGTGGGAGAGTGCTGTGATGGTAACTCAGCATCGTTCTGTGACAGAGTAAGAGAAAGTAAATCTACATTGCTGCTAACCCTAACCCTAACCCTAACCGTATCACTATCCTGACATTTACGCAAAACTGAAACCGATACCTAGTGGGAATACTATTGCGATCCTAACACTAACAGTAACACTAGCACTAAAACTCATTCTTAAACGAACACGTTCTCCTCATCCCACAACCTTCCTACACCTAAGCATGATTTTGGATACCGTGAAAATGTTTGAGAGGGCAGTTAGAGAGTGGGTGACAGATATTTCTTTCTGATCTTGAGTACATTTCCAGAAGAAGAACACTATGTGATGTCATGCAACACAGGATCAGAACGTGAACACACTGTGCCACAATGAGGCTATCAGCGTCAGTGATGGAAATCACATTATGAGTGCATTGTTAGTTGTAGTATTTCATATCACTGTGACACAAAGCTCTGCCTCTGACAGATTCTCTGTGACATTACTGTTGACTGTTGGGATGTAACGCTTCAGTATTGGGATATTCCGAGTGTGTTTGGACACAACGTACATGAGTTAGGAAACAATGTAGATGAAATGTGACAATAAACGAGAAAAAAGTGACATTACTTTAGTTGTCTAACATAGTAACTGAGTGGGAGTGACACAGTGTGTCAGTGGTTCGCACACTGTAGCACTGTTAAAACTTTGTGTGATTCTGCTCTGTCAGCGAGAGTGCTTTTTCACTTTGTCTTTGTGCTGAAACGAGTTTGATATTGTTGTGACACGGAGCGTCAGATTTGGACTCAGCTAAAGTCCTTCTTCAATGTGCGAGACTACTCTCTCATTCTAACAGAGTGCATTCTCAATATGGGAGAGTGCTGCAACGGTAACTCAGCATCGTTCTGTGACAGAGTAAGAGAAAGTAAATCTACATTGCTAATAACACTAACCCTAACCCTAACCCTAACCCTAACCCTAACCCTAACACTATCCTGACATTTACGCAAAACTGAAACTGAAACCTAGTGGGAATACTATTGCGATCCTAACACTAACAGTAACACTAACACAAAAACTCACGCTAAAACGAACACGTTCTCCTCACCCCACACCCTTCCTACACCTAAGCATGATTTTGGATACCGTGAAAATGTTTGAGAGGGCAGTTAGAGGGTGGGTGACAGATATTTCTCTCTGTTCTTGAGTACATTTCCAGAAGAAGAACACTATGTGATTTCATGCAACACAGGATCTGAACGTGACAACACTGTGACAAAATGAGGCTATCAGCGTCAGTGATGGAAATCACATTATGAGTGCATTGTTAATGGTAGTCTTTCATATCACTGTGCCACAAAGCTCTGACGCTGACAGATTCTGTGTGACATTACTATTGACTGTTGGGAAGTACGCTTCAGTATTGAGATATTCCGTGTGTGTTTGCACTCAACGTACGTGAGTTAGGAAACAATGTAGATGAAATGTGACATTGAACGAGAAAAAAGTGACATTAAGTTAGTTGTATAACATAGTGAGTGTGAGGGAGTGACCCAGTGTGTCAGTGGTTCGCACACTGTAGCACTGTTAAAACTTTGTGTGTTTGTCCTCTGACAGCGAGAGTGCTTTTTCACTTTGACTTTGTGCTGAAACGAGTTTGATATTGTTGTGACACGGAGGGTCAGATTTGGACTCAGCTAAAGTCCTTCTTCAATGTGCGAGACTACTCTCTCATTCTAACAGAGTGCATTCTCAATGTGGGAGAGTGCTGTGATGGTAACTCAGCATCGTTCTGTGACAGAGTAAGAGAAAGTAAATCTACATTGCTGCTAACCCTAACCCTAACCCTAACCGTATCACTATCCTGACATTTACGCAAAACTGAAACCGATACCTAGTGGGAATACTATTGCGATCCTAACACTAACAGTAACACTAGCACTAAAACTCATTCTTAAACGAACACGTTCTCCTCATCCCACAACCTTCCTACACCTAAGCATGATTTTGGATACCGTGAAAATGTTTGAGAGGGCAGTTAGAGAGTGGGTGACAGATATTTCTTTCTGATCTTGAGTACATTTCCAGAAGAAGAACACTATGTGATGTCATGCAACACAGGATCAGAACGTGAACACACTGTGCCACAATGAGGCTATCAGCGTCAGTGATGGAAATCACATTATGAGTGCATTGTTAGTTGTAGTATTTCATATCACTGTGACACAAAGCTCTGCCTCTGACAGATTCTCTGTGACATTACTGTTGACTGTTGGGATGTAACGCTTCAGTATTGGGATATTCCGAGTGTGTTTGGACACAACGTACATGAGTTAGGAAACAATGTAGATGAAATGTGACAATAAACGAGAAAAAAGTGACATTACTTTAGTTGTCTAACATAGTGACTGTGAGGGAGTGACCCAGTGTGTCAGTGGTTCGCACACTGTAGCACTGTTAAATTTTTGTGTGTTTCTTCTCTGTCAGCGAGAGTGCTTTTTCACTTTGTCTTTGTGCTGAAACGAGTTTGATATTGTTGTGACAGGGAGCGTCAGATTTGGACTCAGCTAAAGTCCTTCTTCAATGTGCGAGACTACTCTCTCATTGTAACAGAGTGCATTCTCAATGTGGGAGAGTGCTGCGATGGTAACTCAGCATTGTTCTATGACAGAGTAAGAGAAAGTAAATCTACATTGGTGCTAACCCTAATCCTAACCCTAACCGTATCACTATCCTGATATTTACGCAAAATTGAAACCGAAACCTAGTGGGAATACTATTGCGATCCTAACACTAATAGTAACACTACCACTAAAACTCATGCAAAAATGAACACGTTCTCCTCACCGCACAACCTTCCTACACCTAAGCATGATTTTGGATACCGTGAAAATGTTTGAGAGGGCAGTTAGAGAGTGGGTGACAGATATTTCTTTCTGTTCTTGAGTACGTTTCCTGAAGAAAAACACTATGTGATTCCATGCAACACAGGATCAGAACTTGAACACACTGTGCCAAAATGAGGCTGTTAGCGTCAGTGATGGAAATCACATTATGAGTGCATTGTTAGTGGTAGTCTTTCATATCACTGTGCCACAAAGCTCTGACGCTGACAGATTCTCTGTGACATTACTGTTGACTGTTGGGAAGTAGCGCTTCAGTATTGGGATATTCCGTGTGTGTTTGCACTCAACGTACGTGAGTTAGGAAACAATGTAGATGAAATGTGACATTGAACGAGAAATAAGTGACATTACGTTAGTTGTCTAACATCGTGACTGTGAGGGAGTGACCCAGTGTGTCAGTGGTTCGCACACTGTAGCACTGTTAAAACTTTGTGTGTTTGTCCTCTGACAGCGAGAGTGCTTTTTCACTTTGACTTTGTGCTGAAACGAGTTTGATATTGTTGTGACACGGAGGGTCAGATTTGGACTCAGCTAAAGTCCTTCTTCAATGTGCGAGACCACTCTCTCATTCTAACAGAGTGCATTCTCAATGTGGGAGAGTGCTGAGATGGTAACTCAGCATCGTTCTGTGACAGAGTAAGAGAAAGTAAATCTACATTGCTGCTAACCCTAACCCTAACCCTAACCCTAACCCTAACCCTAACCCTATCACTATCCTGACATTTACGCAAAACTGAAACCGATACCTAGTGGGAATACTATTGCGATCCTAACACTAACAGTAACACTAGCACTAAAACTCATTCTTAAACGCACACGTTCTCCTCACCCCACACCCTTCCTACACCTAAGCATGATTTTTTTGGATACCGTGAAAAGGTTTGAGAGGGCAGTTAGAGAGTGGGTGACAGATATTTCTTTCTGTTCTTGAGTACGTTTCCTGAAGAAAAACACTATGTGATTTCATGCAACACAGGATCAGAACTTGAACACACTGTGTCAAAATGAGGCTATTAGCGTCAGTGATGGAAATCACATTAGAGTGCATTGTTAGTGGTAGTCTTTCATATCACTGTGCCACTAAGTTCTGACGCTGACAGATTCTTTGTGACATTACTGTTGAC
Source organism: Phodopus roborovskii (assembly GCF_943737965.1). Classification (NCBI taxonomy): domain Eukaryota; kingdom Metazoa; phylum Chordata; class Mammalia; order Rodentia; family Cricetidae; genus Phodopus; species Phodopus roborovskii. The sequence continues at coordinate 850,089 of NW_026126962.1, forward strand.
TGTTGGGAAGTAGCGCTTCAGTATTGGGATATTCCATGTGTGTTTTGACACAATGTATGTGAGTTAGGAAACAATGTAGATGAAATGTGACATTGAATGAGAAATAAGTGACATTAGGTTAGTTGTCTAACATCGTGACTGTGAGGGAGTGACCCAGTGTGTTACTGGTTCGCACACTGTAGCACTGTTAAAACTTTGTGTATTTCTTGTCTGTCAGCGAGAGTGCTTTTTCACTTTGTCTTTGTGCTGAAACGAGTTTGATATTGTTGTGACAGGGAGCTAAAGGGTTGGACTCAGCTAAAGTCCTTCTTCAATGTGCGAGACTACTCTCTCATTGTAACAGATTGCATTCTCAATGTGGGAGAGTGCTGAGACGGTAACTCAGCATCGTTCTGTGATAGAGTAAGAGAAAGTAAATCTACATTGCTGCTAACCCTGACCCTAATCCTAACCCTAACCCTAACCCTAACCCTAACCCTAACCCTAACCCTATCACTATCCTGACATTTACGCAAAACTGAAACCGATACCTAGTGGGAATACTATTGCGATCCTAACACTAACAGTAACACTAGCACTAAAACTCATTCTTAAACGCACACGTTCTCCTCACCCCACACCCTTCCTACACCTAAGCATGATTTTTTTGGATACCGTGAAAAGGTTTGAGAGGGCAGTTAGAGAGTGGGTGACAGATATTTTTTCTGTTCTTGAGTACGTTTCCAGAAGAAGAACACTATGTGATTTCATGCAACACAGGATCAGAACGTGAACACACTGTGCCAAAATGAGGCTATTAGCGTCAGTGATGGAAATCACATTATGAGTGCATTGTTAGTGGTAGTCTTTCATATCACTGTGCCACAAAGCTCTGACGCTGACAGATTCTTTGTGACATTACTGTTGACTGTTGGGAAGTAGCGCTTCAGTATTGGGATATTCCATGTGTGTTTTGACACAACGTATGTGAGTTAGGAAACAATGTAGATGAAATGTGACATTGAACGAGAAATAAGTGACATTAGGTTAGTTGTCTAACATCGTGACTGTGAGGGAGTGACCCAGTGTGTCAGTGGTTCGCACACTGTAGCACTGTTAAAACTTTGTGTGTTTGTCCTCTGACAGCGAGAGTGCTTTTTCACTTTGACTTTGTGCTGAAATGAGTTTGATATTGTTGTGACACGGAGGGTCAGATTTGGACTCAGCTAAAGTCCTTCTTCAATGTGCGAGACTACTCTCTCATTCTAACAGAGTGCATTCTCAATGTGGGAGAGTGCTGAGATGGTAACTCAGCATCGTTCTGCGACAGAGTAAGAGAAAGTAAATCTACATTGCTGCTAACCCTAACCCTAACCCTAACCCTAACCCTATCACTATCCTGACATTTACGCAAAACTGAAACCGATACCTAGTGGGAATACTATTGCGATCCTAACACTAACAGTAACACTAGCACTAAAACTCATTCTTAAACGCACACGTTCTTCTCACCCCACACCCTTCCTACACCTAAGCATGATTTTTTTGGATACCGTGAAAAGGTTTGAGAGGGCAGTTAGAGAGTGGGTGACAGATATTTCTTTCTGTTCTTGAGTACGTTTCCTGAAGATAAACACTATGTGATTTCATGCAACACAGGATCAGAACTTGAACACACTGTGCCAAAATGAGGCTATTAGCGTCAGAGATGGAAATCACATTATGAGTGCATTGTTAGTGGTAGTCTTTCATATCACTGTGCCACAAAACTCTGACGCTGACAGATTCTTTGTGACATTACTGTTGACTGTTGGGAAGTAGCGCTTCAGTATTGGGATATTCCGTGTGTGTTTGGACACAACGTACGTGAGTTATGAAACAATGTAGATGAAATGTGACATTGAACGAGAAATAAGTGACATTACGTTAGTTGTCTAACATAGTGACTGCGAGGGAGTTACCCAGTGTGTCAGTGGTTCGCACACTGTAGCACTGTTAAAAGTTTGTGAGTTTGTGCTCTGTCCGCGAGAGTGCTTATTCACTTTGTCTTTGTGCTGAAACGAGTTTGATATTGTTGTGACATGGAGCGTCAGATTTGGACTCAGCTAAAGTCCTCCTTCAATGTGCGAGACTGCTCTCTCATTCTAACATAGTGCATTCTCAATGTGGGAGAGTGCTGCGACGGTAACTCAGCATCGTTCTATGACAGAGTAAGAGAAAGTAAATCTACATTGTTGCTAACCCTAACCCTAACCCTAACCCTATCACTATCCTGACATTTAAGCAAAACTTAAACCGAAACCTAGTGGGAATACTATTGCGATCCTAACACTAACAGTAACACTAGCACTAAAACTCATTCTTAAACGCACACGTTCTCCTCACCCCACACCCTTCCTACACCTAAGCATGATTTGGGATACCGTGAAAATGTTTGAGAGGGCAGTTAGAGAGTGGGTGACAGATATTTCTTTCTGTTCTTGAGTACGTTTCCTGAAGAAAAACACTATGTGATTTCATGCAACACAGGATCAGAACGTGAACACACTGTGCCAAAATAAGGCTATCAGCGTCAGTGATGGAAATCACATTATGAGTTCATTGTTAGTGGTTGTCTTTCATATCACTGTGCCACAAAGCTCTGACGCTGACAGATTCTTTGTGACATTACTGTTGACTGTTGGGAAGTAGCGCTTCAGTATTGGGATATTCCGTGTGTGTTTGGACACAACGTACGTGAGTTAAGAAACAATGTAGATGAAATGTGACATCGAACGAGAAAAACGAGTTTGATATTGTTGTGACTCGGAGGGTCAGATTTGGACTCAGCTAAAGTCCTTCTTCAATGTGCGAGACTACTCTCTCATTCTAACAGAGTGCATTCTCAATGTGGGAGAGTGCTGCGACGGTAACTCAGCATCGTTCTATGTCAGAGTAAGAGAAAGTAAATCTACATTGGTGCTAACCCTATCCCTAACCCTATCACTATCCTGACATTTAAGCAAAACTGAAACCGAAACCTAATGGGAATACTATTGTGATCCTAACACTAACAGTAACACTAGCACCAACACTCACACTAAAACGAACATATTCTCCTCACCTCACACCCTTCCTACAGCTAAGCATGATTTTGGAGACCGTGAAAATGTTTGAGAGGGCAGTTAGAGAGTGGGTGACAGATATTTCTTTCTGGTCTTGAGTACATTTCCAGAAGAAGAACACTATGTGATGTCATGCAACACAGGATCAGAACGTGAACACACTGTGCCACAATGAGGCTATCAGCGTCAGTGATGGAAATCACATTATGAGTGCATTGTTAGTTGTAGTATTTCATATCACTGTGACACAAAGCTCTGCCTCTGACAGATTCTCTGTGACATTACTGTTGACTGTTGGGATGTAACGCTTCAGTATTGGGATATTCCGAGTGTGTTTGGACACAACGTACATGAGTTAGGAAACAATGTAGATGAAATGTGACAATAAACGAGAAAAAAGTGACATTACTTTAGTTGTCTAACATAGTGACTGTGAGGGAGTGACCCAGTGTGTCAGTGGTTCGCACACTGTAGCACTGTTAAATTTTTGTGTGTTTCTTCTCTGTCAGCGAGAGTGCTTTTTCACTTTGTCTTTGTGCTGAAACGATTTTGATATTGTTGTGACAGGGAGCGTCAGATTTGGACTCAGCTAAAGTCCTTCTTCAATGTGCGAGACTACTCTCTCATTGTAACAGAGTGCATTCTCAATGTGGGAGAGTGCTGCGATGGTAACTCAGCATTGTTCTATGACAGAGTAAGAGAAAGTAAATCTACATTGGTGCTAACCCTAATCCTAACCCTAACCGTATCACTATCCTGATATTTACGCAAAATTGAAACCGAAACCTAGTGGGAATACTATTGCGATCCTAACACTAATAGTAACACTACCACTAAAACTCATGCAAAAATGAACACGTTCTCCTCACCGCACAACCTTCCTACACCTAAGCATGATTTTGGATACCGTGAAAATGTTTGAGAGGGCAGTTAGAGAGTGGGTGACAGATATTTCTTTCTGTTCTTGAGTACGTTTCCTGAAGAAAAACACTATGTGATTTCATGCAACACAGGATCAGAACTTGAACACACTGTGCCAAAATGAGGCTGTTAGCGTCAGTGATGGAAATCACATTATGAGTGCATTGTTAGTGGTAGTCTTTCATATCACTGTGCCACAAAGCTCTGACGCTGACAGATTCTCTGTGACATTACTGTTGACTGTTGGGAAGTAGCGCTTCAGTATTGGGATATTCCGTGTGTGTTTGGACACAACGTACGTGAGTTAGGAAACAATGTAGATGAAATGTGACATTGAACGAGAAATAAGTGACATTACGTTAGTTGTCTAACATAGTGACTGTGAGGGAGTGACCCAGTGTGTAAGTGGTTCGCACACTGTAGCACTGTTAAAAGTTTGTGTGTTTGTGCTCTGTACGCGAGAGTGCTTTTTCACTTTGTCTTTGTTCTGAAACGAGTTTGATATTGTTGTGACATGGAGCGTCAGATTTGGACTCAGCTAAAGTCCTCCTTCAATGTGCGAGACTACTCTCTCATTCTAACTGAGTGCATTCTCAATGTGGGAGTGTGTTGCCACAATAACTCAGCATCGTCCTGTGACAGAGTAAGAGAAAGTAAATCTACATTGTTGCTAACCCTAACCCTAACCCTAACCCTATCACTATCCTGACATTTAAGCAAAACTGAAACCGAAACCTAGTGGGAATACTATTGCTATCCTAACACTAACAGTAACACTAAAACTCATTCTTAACCGAACACGTTCTCCTCACCCCGCACCCTTCCTACACCTAAGCATGATTTTGGATACCGTGAAAATGTTTGAGAGGGCAGTTAGAGAGTGGGTGACAGATATTTCTTTCTGTTCTTGAGTACGTTTCCTGAAGAAAAACACTATGTGATTTCATGCAACACAGGATCAGAACGTGAACACACTGTGCCAAAATAAGGCTATCAGCGTCAGTGATGGAAATCACATTATGAGTTCATTGTTAGTGGTTGTCTTTCATATCACTGTGCCACAAAGCTCTGACGCTGACAGATTCTTTGTGACATTACTGTTGACTGTTGGGAAGTAGCGCTTCAGTATTGGGATATTCCGTGTGTGTTTGGACACAACGTACGTGAGTTAGGAAACAATGTAGATGAAATGTGACATCGAACGAGAAAAACGAGTTTGATATTGTTGTGACTCGGAACGTCAGATTTGGACTCAGCTAAAGTCCTTCTTCAATGTGCGAGACTACTCTCTCATTCTAACAGAGTGCATTCTCAATGTGGGAGAGTGCTGCGACGGTAACTCAGCATCGTTCTATGTCAGAGTAAAAGAAAGTAAATCTACATTGGTGCTAACCCTAACCCTAACCCTATCACTATCCTGACATTTAAGCAAAACTGAAGCCGAAACCTAATGGGAATACTATTGTGATCCTAACACTAACAGTAACACTAGCACCAACACTCACACTAAAACGAACATATTCTCCTCACCTCACACCCTTCCTACACCTAAGCATGATTTTGGATACCGTGAAAAGGTTTGAGAGGGCAGTTAGAGAGTGGGTGACAGATATTTCTTTCTGTTCTTGAGTACGTTTCCTGAAGAAAAACACTATGTGATTTCATGCAACACAGGATCAGAACTTGAACACACTGTGCCAAAATGAGGCTGTTAGCGTCAGTGATGGAAATCACATTATGAGTGCATTGTTAGTGGTAGTCTTTCATATCACTGTGCCACAAAGCTCTGACGCTGACAGATTCTCTGTGACATTACTGTTGACTGTTGGGAAGTAGCGCTTCAGTATTGGGATATTCCGTGTGTGTTTGGACACAACGTACGTGAGTTAGGAAACAATGTAGATGAAATGTGACATTGAACGAGAAATAAGTGACATTACGTTAGTTGTCTAACATAGTGACTGTGAGGGAGTGACCCAGTGTGTAAGTGGTTCGCACACTGTAGCACTGTTAAAAGTTTGTGTGTTTGTGCTCTGTACGCGAGAGTGCTTTTTCACTTTCTCTTTGTGTTGAAACGAGTTTGATATTGTTGTGACACGGAGTGTCAGATTTGGACTCAGCTAAAGTCCTCCTTCAATGTGCGAGACTGCTCTCTCATTCTAACATAGTGCATTCTCAATGTGGGAGAGTGCTGCGACGGTAACTCAGCATCGTACTATGACAGAGTAAGAGAAAGTAAATCTACATTGTTGCTAACCCTAACCCTAACCCTAACCCTATCACTATCCTGACATTTAAGCAAAACTTAAACCGAAACCTAGTGGGAATACTATTGCGATCCTAACACTAACAGTAACACTAGCACTAAAACTCATTCTTAAACGCACACTTTCTCCTCACCCCACACCCTTCCTACACCTAAGCATGATTTTGGATACCGTGAAAATGTTTGAGAGGGCAGTTAGAGAGTGGGTGACAGATATTTCTTTCTGTTCTTGAGTACGTTTCCTGAAGAAAAACACTATGTGATTTCATGCAACACAGGATCAGAACGTGAACACACTGTGCCAAAATGAGGCTATCAGCGTCAGTGATGAAAATCACAATATGAGTGCATTGTTAGTGGTAGTCTTTCATATCACTGTGCCACAAAGCTCTGACGCTGACAGATTCTCTGTGACATTACTGTTGACTGTTGGGAAGTAGCGCTTCAGTATTGGGATATTCCGCGTGTGTTTGGACACAAGGTACGTGAGTTAGGAAACAATGTAGATGAAATGTGACATTGAACGAGAAATAAGTGACATTAAGTTAGTTGTCTAACATAGTGACTGTGAGGGATTGACCCAGTGTGTCAGTGGTTCGCACACTATAGCACTGTTAAAACTTTGTGTGTTTCTTGTCTGTCAGCGAGAGTGCTTTTTCACTTTGTCTTTGTGCTGAAACGAGTTTGATATTGTTGTGACATGGAGCGTCAGAATTGGACTCAGCTAAAGTCCTCCTTCAATGTGCGAGACTGCTCTCTCATTCTAACAAAGTGCATTCTCAATGTGGGAGAGTGCTGTGACGGTAACTCAGCATCGTTCTATGACAGAGTAAGAGAAAGTAAATCTACATTGTTGCTAACCCTAACCCTAACCCTAACCCTATCACTATCCTGACATTTAAGCAAAACTGAAACCGAAACCTAGTGCGAATACTATTGCGATCCTAACACTAACAGTAACACTAGCACTAAAACTCACGCTAAAACGAACACGTTCTCCTCACCCCACACCCTTCCTACACCTAAGCATGATTTTGGATACCGTGAAAATGTTTGAAAGGGCAGTTAGAGAGTGGGTGACCGATATTACTTTCTGTTCTTGAATACATTTCCAGAAGAAGAACACTATGTGATTTCATGCAACACAGGATCAGAACGTGAACACACTGTGCCAAAATGAGGCTATTAGCGTCAGTGATGGAAATCACATTATGAGTGCATTGTTAGTGGTAGTCTTTCATATCACTGTGCCACAAAGCTCTGACGCTGACAGATTCTTTGTGACATTACTGTTGACTGTTGGGAAGTAGCGCTTCAGTATTGGGATATTCCATGTGTGTTTTGACACAACGTATGTGAGTTAGGAAACAATGTAGATGAAATGTGACATTGAACGAGAAATAAGTGACATTAGGTTAGTTGTCTAACATCGTGACTGTGAGGGAGTGACCCAGTGTGTCAGTGGTTCGCACACTGTAGCACTGTTAAAACTTTGTGTGTTTCTTGTCTGTCAGCGAGAGTGCTTTTTCACTTTGTCTTTGTGCTGAAACGAGTTTGATATTGTTGTGACACGGAGCGTCAGATTTGGACCAAGCTAAAGTCCTTCTTCAATGTGCGAGACTACTCTCTCATTCTAACAGAGTGCATTCTCAATGTGGGAGAGTGCTGCGACGGTAACTCAGCATCGTTCTGTGACAGAGTAAGAGAAAGTAAATCTACATTGCTGCTAACCCTAACCCTAACCCTAACACTAACCCAAACCCTAACCCTATCACTATCCTGACATTTACGCAAAACTGAAACCGAAACCTAGTGGGAATACTATTGCGATCCTAACACTAACAGTAACACTAGCACTAAAACTCATTCTTAAACGAACACGTTCTCCTCACCCCACACCCTTCCTACACCTAAGCATGATTTTGGATACCGTGAAAATGTTTGAGAGGGCAGTTAGAGAGTGGGTGACAGATATTTCTTTCTGTTCTTGAGTACGTTTCCTGAAGAAAAACACTATGTGATTTCATGCAACACAGGATCAGAACGTGAACACACTGTGCCAAAATAAGGCTATCAGCGTCAGTGATGGAAATCACATTATGAGTGCATTGTTAGTGGTAGTCTTTCATATCTCTGTGCCACAAAGCTCTGACGCTGACAGATTCTTTGTGACATTACTGTTGACTGTTGGGAAGTAGCGCTTCAGTATTGGGATATTCCGTGTGTGTTTGGACACAACGTACGTGAGTTAGGAAACAATGTAGATGAAATGTGACATTGAACGAGAAAAACGAGTTTGATATTGTTGTGACTCAGAGCGTCAGATTTGGACTCAGCTAAAGTCCTTCTTCAATGTGCGAGACTACTCTCTCATTCTAACAGAGTGCATTCTCAATGTGGGAGAGTGCTGCGACGGTAACTCAGCATCGTTCTATGTCAGAGTAAGAGAAAGTAAATCTACATTGGTGCTAACCCTAACCCTAACCCTATCACTATCCTGATATTTAAGCAAAACTGAAACCGAAACCTAATGGGAATACTATTGTGATCCTAACACTAACAGTAACACTAGCACCAACACTCACACTAAAACGAACATATTCTCTTCACCTCACACCCTTCCTACACCTAAGCATGATTTTGGATACCGTGAAAATGTTTGAGAGGGCAGTTAGAGAGTGGGTGACAGATATTTCTTTCTGGTCTTGAGTACATTTCCAGAAGAAGAACACTATGTGATGTCTTGCAACACAGGATCAGAACGTGAACACACTGTGCCAAAATGAGGCTCTTAGCGTCAGTGATGGAAATCACATTATGAGTACATTGTTAGTGGTAGTATTTCATATCACTGTGACACAAAGCTCTGACGCTGACAGATTCTTTGTGACATTACTGTTGACTGTTGGGTAGTAGCGCTTCATTAATGGGATATTCCATGTGTGTTTTGACACAACGTATGTGAGTTATGAAACAATGTAGATGAAATGTGACATTGAACGAGAAAAAAGTGACATTACGTTAGTTGTCTAACATAGTAACTGTGAGGGAGTGACCCAGTGTGTCAGTGGTTCACACACTGTAGCACTGTTAAATTTTTGTGTATTTCTTCTCTGTCAGCGAGAGTGCTTTTTCATTTTGTCTTTGTGCTGAAACGAGTTTGATATTGTTGTGACAGGGAGCGAAAGAGTTGGACTCAGCTAAAGTCCTTCTTCAATGTGCGAGACTACTCTCTCATTGTAACAGATTGCATTCTCAATGTGGGAGAGTGCTGAGACGGTAACTCAGCATCGTTCTGTGATAGAGTAAGAGAAAGTAAATCTACATTGCTGCTAACCCTAACCCTAACCCTAACCCTAACCCTAACCCTAACCCTAACCCTATCACTATCCTGACATTTAAGCAAAACTTAAACCGAAACCTAGTGCGAATACTATTGCGATCCTAACACTAACAGTAACACTAGCACTAAAACTCACCCTAAAACGAACACGTTCTCCTCACCCCACACCCTTCCTACACCTAAGCATGATTTTGGATACCGTGAAAATGTTTGAAAGGGCAGTTAGAGAGTGGGTGACCGATATTACTTTCTGTTCTTGAATACATTTCCAGAAGAAGAACACTATGTGATTTCATGCAACACAGGATCACAAGGTGAACACACTGTGCCAAAATGAGGCTATTAGTGTCAGTGATGGAAATCACATTATGAGTGCATTGTTAGTGGTAGTCTTTCATATCACTGTGCCACAAAGCTCTGACGCTGACAGATTCTTTGTGACATTACTGTTGACTGTTGGGAAGTAGCGCTTCAGTATTGGGATATTCCATGTGTGTTTTGACACAATGTATGTGAGTTAGGAAACAATGTAGATGAAATATGACATTGAACAAGAAATAAGTGACATTAGGTTAGTTGTCTAACATCGTGACTGTGAGGGAGTGACCCAGTGTGTCAGTGGTTCGCACACTGTAGCACTGTTAAAACTTTGTGTGTTTCTTGTCTGTCAGCGAGAGTGCTTTTTCACTTTGTCTTTGTGCTGAAACGAGTTTGATATTGTTGTGACACGGAGCGTCAGATTTGGACCAAGCTAAAGTCCTTCTTCAATGTGCGAGACTACTCTCTCATTCTAACAGAGTGCATTCTCAATGTGGGAGAGTGCTGCGACGGTAACTCAGCATCGTTCTGTGACAGAGTAAGAGAAAGTAAATCTACATTGCTGCTAACCCTAACCCTAACCCTAACCCTAACCCAAACCCTAACCCTATCACTATCCTGACATTTACGCAAAACTGAAACCGAAACCTAGTGGGAATACTATTGCGATCCTAACACTAACAGTAACACTAGCACTAAAACTCATTCTTAAACGAACACGTTCTCCTCACCCCACACCCTTCCTACACCTAAGCATGATTTTGGATACCGTGAAAATGTTTGAAAGGGCAGTTAGAGAGTGGGTGACCGATATTACTTTCTGTTCTTGAATACATATCCAGAAGAAGAACACTATGTGATTTCATGCAACACAGGATCAGAACGTGAACACACTGTGCCAAAATGAGGCTATTAGAATCAGTGATGGAAATCACATTATGAGTGCATTGTTAGTGGTAGTCTTTCATATCACTGTGCCACAAAGCTCTGACGCTGACAGATTCTTTGTGACATTACTGTTGACTGTTGGGAAGTAGCGCTTCAGTATTGGGATATTCCATGTGTGTTTTGACACAATGTATGTGAGTTAGGAAACAATGTAGATGAAATGTGACATTGAACGAGAAATAAGTGACATTAGGTTAGTTGTCTAACATCGTGACTGTGAGGGAGTGACCCAGTGTGTCAGTGGTTCGCACACTGTAGCACTGTTAAAACTTTGTGTGTTTCTTGTCTGTCAGCGAGAGTGCTTTTTCACTTTGTCTTTGTGCTGAAACGAGTTTGATATTGTTGTGACACGGAGCGTCAGATTAGGACCCAGCTAAAGTTCTTCTTCAATGTTCGAGACTACTCTCTCATTCTAACAGAGTGCATTCTCAATGTGGGAGAGTGCTGCGACGGTAACTCAGCATCGTTCTGTGACAGAGTAAGAGAAAGTAAATCTACATTGCTGCTAACCCTAACCCTAACCCTAACCCTAACCCTAACCCAAACCCTAACCTTATCACTATCCTGACATTTACGCAAAACTGAAACTGAAACCTAGCGGGAATACTATTGCGATCCTAACACTAACAGTAACACTAGCACTAAAACTCATTCTTAAACGCACACGTTCTCCTCACCCCACACCCTTCCTACACCTAAGCATGATTTTGGATGCCGTGAAAATGTTTGAGAGGGCAGTTAGAGAGTGGGTGACAGATATTTCTTTCTGTTCTTGAGTACGTTTCCTGAAGAAAAACACTATGTGATTTCATGCAACACAGGATCAGAACGTGAACACACTGTGCCAAAATAAGGCTATCAGCGTCAGTGATGGAAATCACAATATGAGTGCATTGTTAGTGGTAGTCTTTCATATCACTGTGCCACAAAGCTCTGACGCTGACAGATTCTTTGTGATATTACTGTTGACTGTTGGGAAGTAGCGCTTCAGTATTGGGATATTCCGTGTGTGTTTGGACACAACGTACGTGAGTTAGGAAACAATGTAGATGAAATGTGACATTGAACGAGAAAAACGAGTTTGATATTGTCGTGACTCAGAGCGTCAGATTTGGACTCAGCTAAAGTCCTTCTTCAATGTGCGAGACTACTCTCTCATTCTAACAGAGTGCATTCTCAATGTGGGAGAGTGCTGCGACGGTAACTCAGCATCGTTCTATGTCAGAGTAAGAGAAAGTAAATCTACATTGGTGCTAACCCTAACCCTAACCCTATCACTATCCTGACATTTACGCAAAACTGAAACCGATACCTAGTGGGAATACTATTGCGATCCTAACACTAACAGTAACACTAGCACTAAAACTCATTCTTAAACGCACACGTTCTCCTCACCCCACACCCTTCCTACACCTAAGCATGATTTTTTTGGATACCGTGAAAAGGTTTGAGAGGGCAGTTAGAGAGTGGGTGACAGATATTTTTTCTGTTCTTGAGTACGTTTCCTGAAGAAAAACACTATGTGATTTCATGCAACACAGGATCAGAACGTGAACACACTGTGCCAAAATAAGGCTATCAGCGTCAGTGATGGAAATCACATTATGAGTTCATTGTTAGTGGTTGTCTTTCATATCACTGTGCCACAAAGCTCTGACGCTGACAGATTCTTTGTGACATTACTGTTGACTGTTGGGAAGTAGCGCTTCAGTATTGGGATATTCCGTGTGTGTTTGGACACAACGTACGTGAGTTAGGAAACAATGTAGATGAAATGTGACATCGAACGAGAAAAACGAGTTTGATATTGTTGTGACTCGGAACGTCAGATTTGGACTCAGCTAAAGTCCTTCTTCAATGTGCGAGACTACTCTCTCATTCTAACAGAGTGCATTCTCAATGTGGGAGAGTGCTGCGACGGTAACTCAGCATCGTTCTATGTCAGAGTAAAAGAAAGTAAATCTACATTGGTGCTAACCCTAACCCTAACCCTATCACTATCCTGACATTTAAGCAAAACTGAAGCCGAAACCTAATGGGAATACTATTGTGATCCTAACACTAACAGTAACACTAGCACCAACACTCACACTAAAACGAACATATTCTCCTCACCTCACACCCTTCCTACACCTAAGCATGATTTTGGATACCGTGAAAAGGTTTGAGAGGGCAGTTAGAGAGTGGGTGACAGATATTTCTTTCTGTTCTTGAGTACGTTTCCTGAAGAAAAACACTATGTGATTTCATGCAACACAGGATCAGAACTTGAACACACTGTGCCAAAATGAGGCTGTTAGCGTCAGTGATGGAAATCACATTATGAGTGCATTGTTAGTGGTAGTCTTTCATATCACTGTGCCACAAAGCTCTGACGCTGACAGATTCTCTGTGACATTACTGTTGACTGTTGGGAAGTAGCGCTTCAGTATTGGGATATTCCGTGTGTGTTTGGACACAACGTACGTGAGTTAGGAAACAATGTAGATGAAATGTGACATTGAACGAGAAATAAGTGACATTACGTTAGTTGTCTAACATAGTGACTGTGAGGGAGTGACCCAGTGTGTAAGTGGTTCGCACACTGTAGCACTGTTAAAAGTTTGTGTGTTTGAGCTCTGTACGCGAGAGTGCTTTTTCACTTTCTCTTTGTGTTGAAACGAGTTTGATATTGTTGTGACACGGAGTGTCAGATTTGGACTCAGCTAAAGTCCTCCTTCAATGTGCGAGACTGCTCTCTCATTCTAACATAGTGCATTCTCAATGTGGGAGAGTGCTGCGACGGTAACTCAGCATCGTACTATGACAGAGTAAGAGAAAGTAAATCTACATTGTTGCTAACCCTAACCCTAACCCTAACCCTATCACTATCCTGACATTTAAGCAAAACTTAAACCGAAACCTAGTGGGAATACTATTGCGATCCTAACACTAACAGTAACACTAGCACTAAAACTCATTCTTAAACGCACACTTTCTCCTCACCCCACACCCTTCCTACACCTAAGCATGATTTTGGATACCGTGAAAATGTTTGAGAGGGCAGTTAGAGAGTGGGTGACAGATATTTCTTTCTGTTCTTGAGTACGTTTCCTGAAGAAAAACACTATGTGATTTCATGCAACACAGGATCAGAACTTGAACACACTGTGCCAAAATGAGGCTATCAGCGTCAGTGATGAAAATCACAATATGAGTGCATTGTTAGTGGTAGTCTTTCATATCACTGTGCCACAAAGCTCTGACGCTGACAGATTCTCTGTGACATTACTGTTGACTGTTGGGAAGTAGCGCTTCAGTATTGGGATATTCCGCGTGTGTTTGGACACAAGGTACGTGAGTTAGGAAACAATGTAGATGAAATGTGACATTGAACGAGAAATAAGTGACATTAAGTTAGTTGTCTAACATAGTGACTGTGAGGGATTGACCCAGTGTGTCAGTGGTTCGCACACTATAGCACTGTTAAAACTTTGTGTGTTTCTTGTCTGTCAGCGAGAGTGCTTTTTCACTTTGTCTTTGTGCTGAAACGAGTTTGATATTGTTGTGACATGGAGCGTCAGAATTGGACTCAGCTAAAGTCCTCCTTCAATGTGCGAGACTGCTCTCTCATTCTAACATAGTGCATTCTCAATGTGGGAGAGTGCTGCGACGGTAACTCAGCATCGTTCTATGACAGAGTAAGAGAAAGTAAATCTACATTGTTGCTAACCCTAACCCTAACCCTAACCCTATCACTATCCTGACATTTAAGCAAAACTTAAACCGAAACCTAGTGCGAATACTATTGCGATCCTAACACTAACAGTAACACTAGCACTAAAACTCACCCTAAAACGAACACGTTCTCCTCACCCCACACCCTTCCTACACCTAAGCATGATTTTGGATACCGTGAAAATGTTTGAAAGGGCAGTTAGAGAGTGGGTGACCGATATTACTTTCTGTTCTTGAATACATTTCCAGAAGAAGAACACTATGTGATTTCATGCAACACAGGATCAGAACGTGAACACACTGTGCCAAAATGAGGCTATTAGCGTCAGTGATGGAAATCACATTATGAGTGCATTGTTAGTGGTAGTCTTTCATATCACTGTGCCACAAAGCTCTGACGCTGACAGATTCTTTGTGACATTACTGTTGACTGTTGGGAAGTAGCGCTTCAGTATTGGGATATTCCATGTGTGTTTTGACACAACGTATGTGAGTTAGGAAACAATGTAGATGAAATGTGACATTGAACGAGAAATAAGTGACATTAGGTTAGTTGTCTAACATCGTGACTGTGAGGGGAGTGACCCAGTGTGTCAGTGGTTCGCACACTGTAGCACTGTTAAAACTTTGTGTGTTTCTTGTCTGTCAGCGAGAGTGCTTTTTCACTTTGTCTTTGTGCTGAAACGAGTTTGATATTGTTGTGACACGGAGCGTCAGATTTGGACCAAGCTAAAGTCCTTCTTCAATGTGCGAGACTACTCTCTCATTCTAACAGAGTGCATTCTCAATGTGGGAGAGTGCTGCGACGGTAACTCAGCATCGTTCTGTGACAGAGTAAGAGAAAGTAAATCTACATTGCTGCTAACCCTAACCCTAACCCTAACACTAACCCAAACCCTAACCCTATCACTATCCTGACATTTACGCAAAACTGAAACCGAAACCTAGTGGGAATACTATTGCGATCCTAACACTAACAGTAACACTAGCACTAAAACTCATTCTTAAACGAACACGTTCTCCTCACCCCACACCCTTCCTACACCTAAGCATGATTTTGGATACCGTGAAAATGTTTGAGAGGGCAGTTAGAGAGTGGGTGACAGATATTTCTTTCTGTTCTTGAGTACGTTTCCTGAAGAAAAACACTATGTGATTTCATGCAACACAGGATCAGAACGTGAACACACTGTGCCAAAATAAGGCTATCAGCGTCAGTGATGGAAATCACATTATGAGTGCATTGTTAGTGGTAGTCTTTCATATCTCTGTGCCACAAAGCTCTGACGCTGACAGATTCTTTGTGACATTACTGTTGACTGTTGGGAAGTAGCGCTTCAGTATTGGGATATTCCGTGTGTGTTTGGACACAACGTACGTGAGTTAGGAAACAATGTAGATGAAATGTGACATTGAACGAGAAAAACGAGTTTGATATTGTTGTGACTCAGAGCGTCAGATTTGGACTCAGCTAAAGTCCTTCTTCAATGTGCGAGACTACTCTCTCATTCTAACAGAGTGCATTCTCAATGTGGGAGAGTGCTGCGACGGTAACTCAGCATCGTTCTATGTCAGAGTAAGAGAAAGTAAATCTACATTGGTGCTAACCCTAACCCTAACCCTATCACTATCCTGATATTTAAGCAAAACTGAAACCGAAACCTAATGGGAATACTATTGTGATCCTAACACTAACAGTAACACTAGCACCAACACTCACACTAAAACGAACATATTCTCTTCACCTCACACCCTTCCTACACCTAAGCATGATTTTGGATACCGTGAAAATGTTTGAGAGGGCAGTTAGAGAGTGGGTGACAGATATTTCTTTCTGGTCTTGAGTACATTTCCAGAAGAAGAACACTATGTGATGTCTTGCAACACAGGATCAGAACGTGAACACACTGTGCCAAAATGAGGCTCTTAGCGTCAGTGATGGAAATCACATTATGAGTACATTGTTAGTGGTAGTATTTCATATCACTGTGACACAAAGCTCTGACGCTGACAGATTCTTTGTGACATTACTGTTGACTGTTGGGTAGTAGCGCTTCATTAATGGGATATTCCATGTGTGTTTTGACACAACGTATGTGAGTTATGAAACAATGTAGATGAAATGTGACATTGAACGAGAAAAAGTGACATTACGTTAGTTGTCTAACATAGTAACTGTGAGGGAGTGACCCAGTGTGTCAGTGGTTCACACACTGTAGCACTGTTAAATTTTTGTGTATTTCTTCTCTGTCAGCGAGAGTGCTTTTTCATTTTGTCTTTGTGCTGAAACGAGTTTGATATTGTTGTGACAGGGAGCGAAAGAGTTGGACTCAGCTAAAGTCCTTCTTCAATGTGCGAGACTACTCTCTCATTGTAACAGATTGCATTCTCAATGTGGGAGAGTGCTGAGACGGTAACTCAGCATCGTTCTGTGATAGAGTAAGAGAAAGTAAATCTACATTGCTGCTAACCCTAACCCTAACCCTAACCCTAACCCTAACCCTAACCCTAACCCTATCACTATCCTGACATTTAAGCAAAACTTAAACCGAAACCTAGTGCGAATACTATTGCGATCCTAACACTAACAGTAACACTAGCACTAAAACTCACCCTAAAACGAACACGTTCTCCTCACCCCACACCCTTCCTACACCTAAGCATGATTTTGGATACCGTGAAAATGTTTGAAAGGGCAGTTAGAGAGTGGGTGACCGATATTACTTTCTGTTCTTGAATACATTTCCAGAAGAAGAACACTATGTGATTTCATGCAACACAGGATCAGAACGTGAACACACTGTGCCAAAATGAGGCTATTAGTGTCAGTGATGGAAATCACATTATGAGTGCATTGTTAGTGGTAGTCTTTCATATCACTGTGCCACAAAGCTCTGACGCTGACAGATTCTTTGTGACATTACTGTTGACTGTTGGGAAGTAGCGCTTCAGTATTGGGATATTCCATGTGTGTTTTGACACAATGTATGTGAGTTAGGAAACAATGTAGATGAAATATGACATTGAACAAGAAATAAGTGACATTAGGTTAGTTGTCTAACATCGTGACTGTGAGGGAGTGACCCAGTGTGTCAGTGGTTCGCACACTGTAGCACTGTTAAAACTTTGTGTGTTTCTTGTCTGTCAGCGAGAGTGCTTTTTCACTTTGTCTTTGTGCTGAAACGAGTTTGATATTGTTGTGACACGGAGCGTCAGATTTGGACCAAGCTAAAGTCCTTCTTCAATGTGCGAGACTACTCTCTCATTCTAACAGAGTGCATTCTCAATGTGGGAGAGTGCTGCGACGGTAACTCAGCATCGTTCTGTGACAGAGTAAGAGAAAGTAAATCTACATTGCTGCTAACCCTAACCCTAACCCTAACCCTAACCCAAACCCTAACCCTATCACTATCCTGACATTTACGCAAAACTGAAACCGAAACCTAGTGGGAATACTATTGCGATCCTAACACTAACAGTAACACTAGCACTAAAACTCATTCTTAAACGAACACGTTCTCCTCACCCCCACACCCTTCCTACACCTAAGCATGATTTTGGATACCGTGAAAATGTTTGAAAGGGCAGTTAGAGAGTGGGTGACCGATATTACTTTCTGTTCTTGAATACATATCCAGAAGAAGAACACTATGTGATTTCATGCAACACAGGATCAGAACGTGAACACACTGTGCCAAAATGAGGCTATTAGAATCAGTGATGGAAATCACATTATGAGTGCATTGTTAGTGGTAGTCTTTCATATCACTGTGCCACAAAGCTCTGACGCTGACAGATTCTTTGTGACATTACTGTTGACTGTTGGGAAGTAGCGCTTCAGTATTGGGATATTCCATGTGTGTTTTGACACAATGTATGTGAGTTAGGAAACAATGTAGATGAAATGTGACATTGAACGAGAAATAAGTGACATTAGGTTAGTTGTCTAACATCGTGACTGTGAGGGAGTGACCCAGTGTGTCAGTGGTTCGCACACTGTAGCACTGTTAAAACTTTGTGTGTTTCTTGTCTGTCAGCGAGAGTGCTTTTTCACTTTGTCTTTGTGCTGAAACGAGTTTGATATTGTTGTGACACGGAGCGTCAGATTAGGACCCAGCTAAAGTTCTTCTTCAATGTTCGAGACTACTCTCTCATTCTAACAGAGTGCATTCTCAATGTGGGAGAGTGCTGCGACGGTAACTCAGCATCGTTCTGTGACAGAGTAAGAGAAAGTAAATCTACATTGCTGCTAACCCTAACCCTAACCCTAACCCTAACCCTAACCCAAACCCTAACCTTATCACTATCCTGACATTTACGCAAAACTGAAACTGAAACCTAGCGGGAATACTATTGCGATCCTAACACTAACAGTAACACTAGCACTAAAACTCATTCTTAAACGCACACGTTCTCCTCACCCCACACCCTTCCTACACCTAAGCATGATTTTGGATGCCGTGAAAATGTTTGAGAGGGCAGTTAGAGAGTGGGTGACAGATATTTCTTTCTGTTCTTGAGTACGTTTCCTGAAGAAAAACACTATGTGATTTCATGCAACACAGGATCAGAACGTGAACACACTGTGCCAAAATAAGGCTATCAGCGTCAGTGATGGAAATCACAATATGAGTGCATTGTTAGTGGTAGTCTTTCATATCACTGTGCCACAAAGCTCTGACGCTGACAGATTCTTTGTGATATTACTGTTGACTGTTGGGAAGTAGCGCTTCAGTATTGGGATATTCCGTGTGTGTTTGGACACAACGTACGTGAGTTAGGAAACAATGTAGATGAAATGTGACATTGAACGAGAAAAACGAGTTTGATATTGTCGTGACTCAGAGCGTCAGATTTGGACTCAGCTAAAGTCCTTCTTCAATGTGCGAGACTACTCTCTCATTCTAACAGAGTGCATTCTCAATGTGGGAGAGTGCTGCGACGGTAACTCAGCATCGTTCTATGTCAGAGTAAGAGAAAGTAAATCTACATTGGTGCTAACCCTAACCCTAACCCTATCACTATCCTGACATTTACGCAAAACTGAAACCGATACCTAGTGGGAATACTATTGCGATCCTAACACTAACAGTAACACTAGCACTAAAACTCATTCTTAAACGCACACGTTCTCCTCACCCCACACCCTTCCTACACCTAAGCATGATTTTTTTGGATACCGTGAAAAGGTTTGAGAGGGCAGTTAGAGAGTGGGTGACAGATATTTTTTCTGTTCTTGAGTACGTTTCCTGAAGAAAAACACTATGTGATTTCATGTAACACAGGATCAGAACTTGAACACACTTGCCAAAATGAGGCTATTAGCGTCAGTGATGGAAATCACATTATGAGTGCATTGTTAGTGGTAGTCTTTCATATCACTGTGCCACAGAGCTCTGACGCTGACAGATTCTCTGTGACATTACTGTTGACTGTTGGGAAGTAGCGCTTCAGTATTGGGATATTCCGTGTGTGTTTGGACACAACGTACGTGAGTTATGAAACAATGTAGATGAAATGTGACATTGAACGAGAAATAAGTGACATTACGTTAGTTGTCTAACATAGTGACTGCGAGGGAGTTACCCAGTGTGTCAGTGGTTCGCACACTGTAGCACTGTTAAAAGTTTGTGAGTTTGTGCTCTGACAGCGAGAGTGCTTTTTCACTTTGTCTTTGTGCTGAAACGAGTTTGATATTGTTGTGACATGGAGCGTCAGAATTGGACTCAGCTAAAGTCCTCCTTCAATGTGCGAGACTGCTCTCTCATTCTAACATAGTGCATTCTCAATGTGGGAGAGTGCTGCGACGGTAACTCAGCATCGTTCTATGACAGAGTAAGAGAAAGTAAATCTACATTGTTGCTAACCCTAACCCTAACCCTAACCCTATCACTATCCTGACATTTAAGCAAAACTGAAACCAAAACCTAGTGCGATTACTATTGCGATCCTAACACTAACAGTAACACTAGCACTAAAACTCACCCTAAAACGAATACGTTCTCCTCACCCCACACCCTTCCTACACCTAAGCATGATTTTGGATACCGTGAAAATGTTTGAAAGGGCAGTTAGAGAGTGGGTGACCGATATTACTTTCTGTTCTTGAATACATTTCCAGAAGAAGAACACTATGTGATTTCATGCAACACAGGATCAGAACGTGAACACACTGTGCCAAAATGAGGCTATTAGCGTCAGTGATGGAAATCACATTATGAGTGCATTGTTAGTGGTAGTCTTTCATATCACTGTGCCACAAAGCTCTGACGCTGACAGATTCTGTGTGACATTACTGTTGACTGTTGGGAAGTAGCACTTCAGTATTGGGATATTCCATGTGTGTTTTGACACAACGTATGTGAGTTAGGAAACAATGTAGATGAAATGTGACATTGAACGAGAAATAAGTGACATTAGGTTAGTTGTCTAACATCGTGACTGTGAGGGAGTGACCCAGTGTGTCAGTGGTTCGCACACTGTAGCACTGTTAAAACTTTGTGTGTTTCTTGTCTGTCAGCGAGAGTGCTTTTTCACTTTGTCTTTGTGCTGAAACGAGTTTGATATTGTTGTGACACGGAGCGTCAGATTTGGACCAAGCTAAAGTCCTTCTTCAATGTGCGAGACTGCTCTCTCATTCTAACATAGTGCATTCTCAATGTGGGAGAGTGCTGCGACGGTAACTCAGCATCGTTCTATGACAGAGTAAGAGAAAGTAAATCTACATTGTTGCTAACCCTAACCCTAACCCTAACCCTATCACTATCCTGACATTTAAGCAAAACTGAAACCGAAACCTAGTGCGATTACTATTGCGATCCTAACACTAACAGTAACACTAGCACTAAAACTCACCCTAAAACGAATACGTTCTCCTCACCCCACACCCTTCCTACACCTAAGCATGATTTTGGATACCGTGAAAATGTTTGAAAGGGCAGTTAGAGAGTGGGTGACCGATATTACTTTCTGTTCTTGAATACATTTCCAGAAGAAGAACACTATGTGATTTCATGCAACACAGGATCAGAACGTGAACACACTGTGCCAAAATGAGGCTATTAGCGTCAGTGATGGAAATCACATTATGAGTGCATTGTTAGTGGTAGTCTTTCATATCACTGTGCCACAAAGCTCTGACGCTGACAGATTCTGTGTGACATTACTGTTGACTGTTGGGAAGTAGCACTTCAGTATTGGGATATTCCATGTGTGTTTTGACACAACGTATGTGAGTTAGGAAACAATGTAGATGAAATGTGACATTGAACGAGAAATAAGTGACATTGGTTAGTTGTCTAACATCGTGACTGTGAGGGAGTGACCCAGTGTGTCAGTGGTTCGCACACTGTAGCACTGTTAAAACTTTGTGTGTTTCTTGTCTGTCAGCGAGAGTGCTTTTTCACTTTGTCTTTGTGCTGAAACGAGTTTGATATTGTTGTGACAGGGAGCGAAAGAGTTGGACTCAGCTAAAGTCCTTCTTCAATGTGCGAGACTACTCTCTCATTGTAACAGATTGCATTCTCAATGTGGGAGAGTGCTGAGACGGTAACTCAGCATCGTTCTGTGATAGAGTAAGAGAAAGTAAATCTACATTGCTGCTAACCCTAACCCTAACCCTAACCCTAACCCTAACCCTAACCCTAACCCTATCACTATCCTGACATTTAAGCAAAACTTAAACCGAAACCTAGTGCGAATACTATTGCGATCCTAACACTAACAGTAACACTAGCACTAAAACACCCTAAAACGAACACGTTCTCCTCACCCCACACCCTTCCTACACCTAAGCATGATTTTGGATACCGTGAAAATGTTTGAAAGGGCAGTTAGAGAGTGGGTGACCGATATTACTTTCTGTTCTTGAATACATTTCCAGAAGAAGAACACTATGTGATTTCATGCAACACAGGATCAGAACGTGAACACACTGTGCCAAAATGAGGCTATTAGTGTCAGTGATGGAAATCACATTATGAGTGCATTGTTAGTGGTAGTCTTTCATATCACTGTGCCACAAAGCTCTGACGCTGACAGATTCTTTGTGACATTACTGTTGACTGTTGGGAAGTAGCGCTTCAGTATTGGGATATTCCATGTGTGCTTTGACACAATGTATGTGAGTTAGGAAACAATGTAGATGAAATATGACATTGAACGAGAAATAAGTGACATTAGGTTAGTTGTCTAACATCGTGACTGTGAGGGAGTGACCCAGTGTGTCAGTGGTTCGCACACTGTAGCACTGTTAAAACTTTGTGTGTTTCTTGTCTGTCAGCGAGAGTGCTTTTTCACTTTGTCTTTGTGCTGAAACGAGTTTGATATTGTTGTGACACGGAGCGTCAGATTTGGACCAAGCTAAAGTCCTTCTTCAATGTGCGAGACTACTCTCTCATTCTAACAGAGTGCATTCTCAATGTGGGAGAGTGCTGCGACGGTAACTCAGCATCGTTCTGTGACAGAGTAAGAGAAAGTAAATCTACATTGCTGCTAACCCTAACCCTAACCCTAACCCTAACCCAAACCCTAACCCTATCACTATCCTGACATTTACGCAAAACTGAAACCGAAACCTAGTGGGAATACTATTGCGATCCTAACACTAACAGTAACACTAGCACTAAAACTCATTCTTAAACGAACACGTTCTCCTCACCCCACACCCTTCCTACACCTAAGCATGATTTTGGATACCGTGAAAATGTTTGAAAGGGCAGTTAGAGAGTGGGTGACCGATATTACTTTCTGTTCTTGAATACATTTCCAGAAGAAGAACACTATGTGATTTCATGCAACACAGGATCAGAACGTGAACACACTGTGCCAAAATGAGGCTATTAGAATCAGTGATGGAAATCACATTATGAGTGCATTGTTAGTGGTAGTCTTTCATATCACTGTGCCACAAAGCTCTGACGCTGACAGATTCTTTGTGACATTACTGTTGACTGTTGGGAAGTAGCACTTCAGTATTGGGATATTCCATGTGTGTTTTGACACAATGTATGTGAGTTAGGAAACAATGTAGATGAAATGTGACATTGAACGAGAAATAAGTGACATTAGGTTAGTTTTCTAACATCGTGACTGTGAGGGAGTGACCCAGTGTGTCAGTGGTTCGCACACTGTAGCACTGTTAAAACTTTGTGTGTTTCTTGTCTGTCAGCGAGAGTGCTTTTTCACTTTGTCTTTGTGCTGAAACGAGTTTGATATTGTTGTGACACGGAGCGTCAGATTAGGACCCAGCTAAAGTTCTTCTTCAATGTTCGAGACTACTCTCTCATTCTAACAGAGTGCATTCTCAATGTGGGAGAGTGCTGCGACGGTAACTCAGCATCGTTCTGTGACAGAGTAAGAGAAAGTAAATCTACATTGCTGCTAACCCTAACCCTAACCCTAACCCTAACCCTAACCCAAACCCTAACCTTATCACTATCCTGACATTTACGCAAAACTGAAACTGAAACCTAGTGGGAATACTATTGCGATCCTAACACTAACAGTAACACTAGCACTAAAACTCATTCTTAAACGCACACGTTCTCCTCACCCCACACCCTTCCTATACCTAAGCATGATTTTGGATGCCGTGAAAATGTTTGAGAGGGCAGTTAGAGAGTGGGTGACAGATATTTCTTTCTGTTCTTGAGTACGTTTCCTGAAGAAAAACACTATGTGATTTCATGTAACACAGGATCAGAACGTGAACACACTGTGCCAAAATAAGGCTATCAGCGTCAGTGATGGAAATCACAATATGAGTGCATTGTTAGTGGTAGTCTTTCATA
This sequence comes from Phodopus roborovskii, assembly GCF_943737965.1. Classification (NCBI taxonomy): domain Eukaryota; kingdom Metazoa; phylum Chordata; class Mammalia; order Rodentia; family Cricetidae; genus Phodopus; species Phodopus roborovskii. The sequence goes on from NW_026126962.1 coordinate 874,476, forward strand.
TCACTGTGCCACAAAGCTCTGACGCTGACAGATTCTTTGTGATATTACTGTTGACTGTTGGGAAGTAGCGCTTCAGTATTGGGATATTCCGTGTGTGTTTGGACACAACGTACGTGAGTTAGGAAACAATGTAGATGAAATGTGACATTGAACGAGAAAAACGAGTTTGATATTGTTGTGACTCAGAGCGTCAGATTTGGACTCAGCTAAAGTCCTTCTTCAATGTGCGAGACTACTCTCTCATTCTAACAGAGTGCATTCTCAATGTGGGAGAGTGCTGCGACGGTAACTCAGCATCGTTCTATGTCAGAGTAAGAGAAAGTAAATCTACATTGGTGCTAACCCTAACCCTAACCCTATCACTATCCTGACATTTACGCAAAACTGAAACCGATACCTAGTGGGAATACTATTGCGATCCTAACACTAACAGTAACACTAGCACTAAAACTCATTCTTAAACGCACACGTTCTCCTCACCCCACACCCTTCCTACACCTAAGCATGATTTTTTTGGATACCGTGAAAAGGTTTGAGAGGGCAGTTAGAGAGTGGGTGACAGATATTTCTTTCTGTTCTTGAGTACGTTTCCTGAAGAAAAACACTATGTGATTTCATGCAACACAGGATCTGAACTTGAACACACTGTGCCAAAATGAGGCTATTAGCGTCAGTGATGGAAATCACATTAGAGTGCATTGTTAGTGGTAGTCTTTCATATCACTGTGCCACAAAGTTCTGACGCTGACAGATTCTTTGTGACATTACTGTTGACTGTTGGGAAGTAGCGCTTCAGTATTGCGATATTCCATGTGTGTTTTGACACAACGTATGTGAGTTAGGAAACAATGTAGATGAAATGTGACATTGAATGAGAAATAAGTGACATTAGGTTAGTTGTCTAACATCGTGACTGTGAGAGAGTGACCCAGTGTGTTACTGGTTCGCACACTGTAGCACTGTTAAAACTTTGTGTGTTTCTTGTCTGTCAGCGAGAGTGCTTTTTCACTTTGTCTTTGTGCTGAAACGAGTTTGATATTGTTGTGACAGGGAGCTAAAGGGTTGGACTCAGCTAAAGTCCTTCTTCAATGTGCGAGACTACTCTCTCATTGTAACAGATTGCATTCTCAATGTGGGAGAGTGCTGAGACGGTAACTCAGCATCGTTCTGTGATAGAGTAAGAGAAAGTATATCTACATTGCTGCTAACCCTAACCCTAACCCTAACCCTAACCCTAACCCGAACCCTAACCCTAACCCTAACCCTATCACTATCCTGACATTTACGCAAAACTGAAACCGATACCTAGTGGGAATACTATTGCGATCCTAACACTAACAGTAACACTAGCACTAAAACTCATTCTTAAACGCACACGTTCTCCTCACCCCACACCCTTCCTACACCTAAGCATGATTTTTTTGGATACCGTGAAAAGGTTTGAGAGGGCAGTTAGAGAGTGGGTGACAGATATTTTTTCTGTTCTTGAGTACGTTTCCTGAAGAAAAACACTATGTGATTTCATGTAACACAGGATCAGAACTTGAACACACTTGCCAAAATGAGGCTATTAGCGTCAGTGATGGAAATCACATTATGAGTGCATTGTTAGTGGTAGTCTTTCATATCACTGTGCCAAAAAGCTCTGACGCTGACAGATTCTCTGTGACATTACTGTTGACTGTTGGGAAGTAGCGCTTCAGTATTGGGATATTCCGTGTGTGTTTGGACACAACGTACGTGAGTTATGAAACAATGTAGATGAAATGTGACATTGAACGAGAAATAAGTGACATTACGTTAGTTGTCTAACATAGTGACTGCGAGGGAGTTACCCAGTGTGTCAGTGGTTCGCACACTGTAGCACTTTTAAAAGTTTGTGAGTTTGTGCTCTGACAGCGAGAGTGCTTTTTCACTTTGTCTTTGTGCTGAAACGAGTTTGATATTGTTGTGACATGGAGCGTCAGAATTGGACTCAGCTAAAGTCCTCCTTCAATGTGCGAGACTGCTCTCTCATTCTAACATAGTGCATTCTCAATGTGGGAGAGTGCTGCGACGGTAACTCAGCATCGTTCTATGACAGAGTAAGAGAAAGTAAATCTACATTGTTGCTAACCCTAACCCTAACCCTAACCCTATCACTATCCTGACATTTAAGCAAAACTGAAACCGAAACCTAGTGCGATTACTATTGCGATCCTAACACTAACAGTAACACTAGCACTAAAACTCACCCTAAAACGAATACGTTCTCCTCACCCCACACCCTTCCTACACCTAAGCATGATTTTGGATACCGTGAAAATGTTTGAAAGGGCAGTTAGAGAGTGGGTGACCGATATTACTTTCTGTTCTTGAATACATTTCCAGAAGAAGAACACTATGTGATTTCATGCAACACAGGATCAGAACGTGAACACACTGTGCCAAAATGAGGCTATTAGCGTCAGTGATGGAAATCACATTATGAGTGCATTGTTAGTGGTAGTCTTTCATATCACTGTGCCACAAAGCTCTGACGCTGACAGATTCTGTGTGACATTACTGTTGACTGTTGGGAAGTAGCGCTTCAGTATTGGGATATTCCATGTGTGTTTTGACACAACGTATGTGAGTTAGGAAACAATGTAGATGAAATGTGACATTGAACGAGAAATAAGTGACATTAGGTTAGTTGTCTAACATCGTGACTGTGAGGGAGTGACCCAGTGTGTCAGTGGTTCGCACACTGTAGCACTGTTAAAACTTTGTGTGTTTCTTGTCTGTCAGCGAGAGTGCTTTTTCACTTTGTCTTTGTGCTGAAACGAGTTTGATATTGTTGTGACACGGAGCGTCAGATTTGGACCAAGCTAAAGTCCTTCTTCAATGTGCGAGACTACTCTCTCATTCTAACAGAGTGCATTCTCAATGTGGGAGAGTGCTGCGACGGTAACTCAGCATCGTTCTGTGACAGAGTAAGAGAAAGTAAATCTACATTGCTGCTAACCCTAACCCTAACCCTAACCCTAACCCAAACCCTAACCCTATCACTATCCTGACATTTACGCAAAACTGAAACCGAAACCTTGTGTGAATACTATTGCGATCCTAACACTAACAGTAACACTAGCACTAAAACGCATTCTTAAACGAACACGTTCTCCTCACCCCACACCCTTCCTACACCTAAGCATGATTTTGGATACCGTGAAAATGTTTGAGAGGGCAGTTAGAGAGTGGGTGACAGATATTTCTTTCTGTTCTTGAGTACGTTTCCTGAAGAAAAACACTATGTGATTTCATGCAACACAGGATCAGAACTTGAACACACTGTGCCAAAATGAGGCTATTAGCGTCAGTGATGGAAATCACATTAGAGTGCATTGTTAGTGGTAGTCTTTCATATCACTGTGCCACAAAGTTCTGACGATGACAGATTCTTTGTGACATTACTGTTGACTGTTGGGAAGTAGCGCTTCAGTATTGGGATATTCCATGTGTGTTTTGACACAACGTATGTGAGTTAGGAAACAATGTAGATGAAATGTGACATTGAATGAGAAATAAGTGACATTAGGTTAGTTGTCTAACATCGTGACTGTGAGAGAGTGACCCAGTGTGTTACTGGTTCGCACACTGTAGCACTGTTAAAACTTTGTGTGTTTCTTGTCTGTCAGCGAGAGTGCTTTTTCACTTTGTCTTTGTGCTGAAACGAGTTTGATATTGTTGTGACAGGGAGCTAAAGGGTTGGACTCAGCTAAAGTCCTTCTTCAATGTGCGAGACTACTCTCTCATTGTAACAGATTGCATTCTCAATGTGGGAGAGTGCTGAGACGGTAACTCAGCATCGTTCTGTGATAGAGTAAGAGAAAGTAAATCTACATTGCTGCTAACCCTAACCCTAACCCTAACCCTAACCCTAACCCTATCACTATCCTGACATTTACGCAAAACTGAAACCTATACCTAGTGGGAATACTATTGCGATCCTAACACTAACAGTAACACTAGCACTAAAACTCATTCTTAAACGCACACGTTCTCCTCACCCCACACCCTTCCTACACCTAAGCATGTTTTTTTGGATACCGTGAAAAGGTTTGAGAGGGCAGTTAGAGAGTGGGTGACAGATATTTTTTCTGTTCTTGAGTACGTTTCCTGAAGAAAAACACTATGTGATTTCATGTAACACAGGATCAGAACTTGAACACACTTGCCAAAATGAGGCTATTAGCGTCAGTGATGGAAATCACATTATGAGTGCATTGTTAGTGGTAGTCTTTCATATCACTGTGCCAAAAAGCTCTGACGCTGACAGATTCTCTGTGACATTACTGTTGACTGTTGGGAAGTAGCGCTTCAGTATTGGGATATTCCGTGTGTGTTTGGACACAACGTACGTGAGTTATGAAACAATGTAGATGAAATGTGACATTGAACGAGAAATAAGTGACATTACGTTAGTTGTCTAACATAGTGACTGCGAGGGAGTTACCCAGTGTGTCAGTGGTTCGCACACTGTAGCACTGTTAAAAGTTTGTGAGTTTGTGCTCTGACAGCGAGAGTGCTTTTTCACTTTGTCTTTGTGCTGAAACGAGTTTGATATTGTTGTGACATGGAGCGTCAGAATTGGACTCAGCTAAAGTCCTCCTTCAATGTGCGAGACTGCTCTCTCATTCTAACATAGTGCATTCTCAATGTGGGAGAGTGCTGCGACGGTAACTCAGCATCGTTCTATGACAGAGTAAGAGAAAGTAAATCTACATTGTTGCTAACCCTAACCCTAACCCTAACCCTATCACTATCCTGACATTTAAGCAAAACTGAAACCAAAACCTAGTGCGATTACTATTGCGATCCTAACACTAACAGTAACACTAGCACTAAAACTCACCCTAAAACGAATACGTTCTCCTCACCCCACACCCTTCCTACACCTAAGCATGATTTTGGATACCGTGAAAATGTTTGAAAGGGCAGTTAGAGAGTGGGTGACCGATATTACTTTCTGTTCTTGAATACATTTCCAGAAGAAGAACACTATGTGATTTCATGCAACACAGGATCAGAACGTGAACACACTGTGCCAAAATGAGGCTATTAGCGTCAGTGATTGAAATCACATTATGAGTGCATTGTTAGTGGTAGTCTTTCATATCACTGTGCCACAAAGCTCTGACGCTGACAGATTCTGTGTGACATTACTGTTGACTGTTGGGAAGTAGCACTTCAGTATTGGGATATTCCATGTGTGTTTTGACACAACGTATGTGAGTTAGGAAACAATGTAGATGAAATGTGACATTGAACGAGAAATAAGTGACATTAGGTTAGTTGTCTAACATCGTGACTGTGAGGGAGTGACCCAGTGTGTCAGTGGTTCGCACACTGTAGCACTGTTAAAACTTTGTGTGTTTCTTGTCTGTCAGCGAGAGTGCTTTTTCACTTTGTCTTTGTGCTGAAACGAGTTTGATATTGTTGTGAAACGGAGCGTCAGATTTGGACCAAGCTAAAGTCCTTCTTCAATGTGCAAGACTACTCTCTCATTCTAACAGAGTGCATTCTCAATGTGGGAGAGTGCTGCGACGGTAACTCAGCATCGTTCTGTGACAGAGTGAGAGAAAGTAAATCTACATTGCTCCTAACCCTAACCCTAACCCTAACCCTAACCCAAACCCTAACCCTATCACTATCCTGACATTTACGCAAAACTGAAACCGAAACCTAGTGGGAATACTATTGTGATCCTAACACTAACAGTAACACTAGCACCAACACTCACACTAAAACGAACATATTCTCTTCACCTCACACCCTTCCTACACCTAAGCATGATTTTGGAGACCGTGAAAATGTTTGAGAGGGCACTTCAGTATTGGGATATTCCATGTGTGTTTTGACACAACGTATGTGAGTTATGAAACAATGTAGATGAAATGTGACATTGAACGAGAAAAAAGTGACATTACGTTAGTTGTCTAACATAGTAACTGTGAGGGAGTGACCCAGTGTGTCAGTGGTTCACACACTGTAGCACTGTTAAATTTTTGTGTGTTTCTTCTCTTTCAACGAGAGTGCTTTTTCATTTTGTCTTTGTGCTGAAACGAGTTTGATATTGTTGTGACAGGGAGCGAAAGATTTGGACTCAGCTAAACTCCTTCTTCAATGTGCGAGACTACTCTCTCATTGTAACATTTTGCATTCTCAATGTGGGAGAGTGCTGTGACGGTAACTCAGCATTGTTCTGTGACAGAGTAAGAGAAAGTAAATCTACATTGGTGCTAACCCTAATCCTAACCCTAACCGTATCACTATCCTGATATTTACGCAAAACTGAAACCGAAACCTAGTGGGAATACTATTGTGATCCTAACACTAACAGTAACACTAGATCCAACAATCACACTAAAACGAACATGTTCTCCTCACCCCACACCCTTCCTACACCTAAGCATGATTTAGGATACTGTTAAAATGTTTGAGAGGGCAGTTAGAGAGTGGGTGACAGATATTTCTTTCTGGTCTTGAGTACATTTCCAGAAGAAGAACACTATGTGATGTCATGCAACACAGGATCAGAACGTGAACACACTGTGCCAAAATGAGGCTATTAGCATCAGTGATGGAAATCACATTTGAGTGCATTGTTAATGGTAGTCTTTCATATCACTGTGCCACAAAGCTCTGACCCTGACAGATTCTCTGTGACATTACTGTTGAATGTTGGGAAGTAGTGCTTCAGTATTGGGATATTCCGTGTGTGCTTGGACACATTGTACGTGAGTTAGGAAACAATGTAGATGAAATGTGACATTGAACGAGAAATAAGTAACATTACGTTAGTTCTCTAACATAGTGACTGTGAGAGAGTGACCCTGTGTGTCAGGGGTTCGCACACTGTAGCACTGTTAAAACTTTGTGTGTTTCTGCTCTGACAGGGAGAGTGCTTTTTCTCTTTGTGTTGAAACGAGTTTGATATGGGTGTGACACGGAGCATCAGATTTGGACTCAGCTAAAGTCCTTCTTCAATGTGCGAGACTACTCTCTCATTCTAACAGAGTGCATTCTCAATGTGGGAGAGTGCTGCGACCGTAACTCAGCATCGTTGTGAGACAGAGTAAGAGAAAGTAAATCTACATTGCTGCTATCCCTAACCCTAACCCTAACCCTATGACTATCCTGACATTTACGCAAAACTGAAACCTAAACCTAGTGGGAATACTATTGAGATCCTAACACTAACAGTAACACTAGCACTAAAACTCATGCTAAAACGAACACGTTCTCCTCACCCCACACCCTTTCTACACCTAAGCATGATTTTGGATACCGTGAAAATGTTTGAGAGGGCAGTTAGAGAGTGGGTGACAGATATTTCTTTCTGTTCTTGAGTACATTTCCAGAAGAAGAACACTATGTGATTTTATGCAACACAGGATCAGAACGTGAACACACTGTGCCAAATGAGTCTATTAGCATCAGTGATGGAATTAACATTATGAGTGCATTGTTAGTGGTAGTCTTTCATATCACTGTGCCACAAAGCTCTGACTCTGACAGATTCTCTGTGACATTACTGTTGACTGTTGGGAAGTAGCGCTTCAGTATTGGGATATTCCATGTGTATTTGGACACAACGTATGTGAGGTAGAAAACAATGTAGATGAAATGTGACATTGAACGAGAAATAAGTGACATTATGTTAGTTGTCTAACATAGTGACTGTGAGGGAGTGACCGAGTGTGTCAGTGGTTCGCACACTGTAGCACTGTTAAATCTTTGTGTGTTTCTTGTCTGACAGCGAGAGTGCTTTTTCACTTTGTCTTTGTTCTGAAACGAGTTTGATATTGTTGTGACAGGGAGCTAAAGGGTTGGACTCAGCTAAAGTCCTTCTTCAATGTGCGAGACTACTCTCTCATTGTAACAGATTGCATTCTCAATGTGGGAGAGTGCTGAGACGGTAACTCAGCATCGTTCTGTGATAGAGTAAGAGAAAGTATATCTACATTGCTGCTAACCCTAACCCTAACCCTAACCCTAACCCTAACCCGAACCCTAACCCTAACCCTAACCCTATCACTATCCTGACATTTACGCAAAACTGAAACCGATACCTAGTGGGAATACTATTGCGATCCTAACACTAACAGTAACACTAGCACTAAAACTCATTCTTAAACGCACACGTTCTCCTCACCCCACACCCTTCCTACACCTAAGCATGATTTTTTTGGATACCGTGAAAAGGTTTGAGAGGGCAGTTAGAGAGTGGGTGACAGATATTTTTTCTGTTCTTGAGTACGTTTCCTGAAGAAAAACACTATGTGATTTCATGTAACACAGGATCAGAACTTGAACACACTTGCCAAAATGAGGCTATTAGCGTCAGTGATGGAAATCACATTATGAGTGCATTGTTAGTGGTAGTCTTTCATATCACTGTGCCAAAAAGCTCTGACGCTGACAGATTCTCTGTGACATTACTGTTGACTGTTGGGAAGTAGCGCTTCAGTATTGGGATATTCCGTGTGTGTTTGGACACAACGTACGTGAGTTATGAAACAATGTAGATGAAATGTGACATTGAACGAGAAATAAGTGACATTACGTTAGTTGTCTAACATAGTGACTGCGAGGGAGTTACCCAGTGTGTCAGTGGTTCGCACACTGTAGCACTTTTAAAAGTTTGTGAGTTTGTGCTCTGACAGCGAGAGTGCTTTTTCACTTTGTCTTTGTGCTGAAACGAGTTTGATATTGTTGTGACATGGAGCGTCAGAATTGGACTCAGCTAAAGTCCTCCTTCAATGTGCGAGACTGCTCTCTCATTCTAACATAGTGCATTCTCAATGTGGGAGAGTGCTGCGACGGTAACTCAGCATCGTTCTATGACAGAGTAAGAGAAAGTAAATCTACATTGTTGCTAACCCTAACCCTAACCCTAACCCTATCACTATCCTGACATTTAAGCAAAACTGAAACCGAAACCTAGTGCGATTACTATTGCGATCCTAACACTAACAGTAACACTAGCACTAAAACTCACCCTAAAACGAATACGTTCTCCTCACCCCACACCCTTCCTACACCTAAGCATGATTTTGGATACCGTGAAAATGTTTGAAAGGGCAGTTAGAGAGTGGGTGACCGATATTACTTTCTGTTCTTGAATACATTTCCAGAAGAAGAACACTATGTGATTTCATGCAACACAGGATCAGAACGTGAACACACTGTGCCAAAATGAGGCTATTAGCGTCAGTGATGGAAATCACATTATGAGTGCATTGTTAGTGGTAGTCTTTCATATCACTGTGCCACAAAGCTCTGACGCTGACAGATTCTGTGTGACATTACTGTTGACTGTTGGGAAGTAGCACTTCAGTATTGGGATATTCCATGTGTGTTTTGACACAACGTATGTGAGTTAGGAAACAATGTAGATGAAATGTGACATTGAACGAGAAATAAGTGACATTAGGTTAGTTGTCTAACATCGTGACTGTGAGGGAGTGACCCAGTGTGTCAGTGGTTCGCACACTGTAGCACTGTTAAAACTTTGTGTGTTTCTTGTCTGTCAGCGAGAGTGCTTTTTCACTTTGTCTTTGTGCTGAAACGAGTTTGATATTGTTGTGACACGGAGCGTCAGATTTGGACCAAGCTAAAGTCCTTCTTCAATGTGCGAGACTACTCTCTCATTCTAACAGAGTGCATTCTCAATGTGGGAGAGTGCTGCGACGGTAACTCAGCATCGTTCTGTGACAGAGTAAGAGAAAGTAAATCTACATTGCTGCTAACCCTAACCCTAACCCTAACCCTAACCCAAACCCTAACCCTATCACTATCCTGACATTTACGCAAAACTGAAACCGAAACCTTGTGTGAATACTATTGCGATCCTAACACTAACAGTAACACTAGCACTAAAACGCATTCTTAAACGAACACGTTCTCCTCACCCCACACCCTTCCTACACCTAAGCATGATTTTGGATACCGTGAAAATGTTTGAGAGGGCAGTTAGAGAGTGGGTGACAGATATTTCTTTCTGTTCTTGAGTACGTTTCCTGAAGAAAAACACTATGTGATTTCATGCAACACAGGATCAGAACTTGAACACACTGTGCCAAAATGAGGCTATTAGCGTCAGTGATGGAAATCACATTAGAGTGCATTGTTAGTGGTAGTCTTTCATATCACTGTGCCACAAAGTTCTGACGATGACAGATTCTTTGTGACATTACTGTTGACTGTTGGGAAGTAGCGCTTCAGTATTGGGATATTCCATGTGTGTTTTGACACAACGTATGTGAGTTAGGAAACAATGTAGATGAAATGTGACATTGAATGAGAAATAAGTGACATTAGGTTAGTTGTCTAACATCGTGACTGTGAGAGAGTGACCCAGTGTGTTACTGGTTCGCACACTGTAGCACTGTTAAAACTTTGTGTGTTTCTTGTCTGTCAGCGAGAGTGCTTTTTCACTTTGTCTTTGTGCTGAAACGAGTTTGATATTGTTGTGACAGGGAGCTAAAGGGTTGGACTCAGCTAAAGTCCTTCTTCAATGTGCGAGACTACTCTCTCATTGTAACAGATTGCATTCTCAATGTGGGAGAGTGCTGAGACGGTAACTCAGCATCGTTCTGTGATAGAGTAAGAGAAAGTAAATCTACATTGCTGCTAACCCTAACCCTAACCCTAACCCTAACCCTAACCCTATCACTATCCTGACATTTACGCAAAACTGAAACCTATACCTAGTGGGAATACTATTGCGATCCTAACACTAACAGTAACACTAGCACTAAAACTCATTCTTAAACGCACACGTTCTCCTCACCCCACACCCTTCCTACACCTAAGCATGTTTTTTTGGATACCGTGAAAAGGTTTGAGAGGGCAGTTAGAGAGTGGGTGACAGATATTTTTTCTGTTCTTGAGTACGTTTCCTGAAGAAAAACACTATGTGATTTCATGTAACACAGGATCAGAACTTGAACACACTTGCCAAAATGAGGCTATTAGCGTCAGTGATGGAAATCACATTATGAGTGCATTGTTAGTGGTAGTCTTTCATATCACTGTGCCAAAAAGCTCTGACGCTGACAGATTCTCTGTGACATTACTGTTGACTGTTGGGAAGTAGCGCTTCAGTATTGGGATATTCCGTGTGTGTTTGGACACAACGTACGTGAGTTATGAAACAATGTAGATGAAATGTGACATTGAACGAGAAATAAGTGACATTACGTTAGTTGTCTAACATAGTGACTGCGAGGGAGTTACCCAGTGTGTCAGTGGTTCGCACACTGTAGCACTGTTAAAAGTTTGTGAGTTTGTGCTCTGACAGCGAGAGTGCTTTTTCACTTTGTCTTTGTGCTGAAACGAGTTTGATATTGTTGTGACATGGAGCGTCAGAATTGGACTCAGCTAAAGTCCTCCTTCAATGTGCGAGACTGCTCTCTCATTCTAACATAGTGCATTCTCAATGTGGGAGAGTGCTGCGACGGTAACTCAGCATCGTTCTATGACAGAGTAAGAGAAAGTAAATCTACATTGTTGCTAACCCTAACCCTAACCCTAACCCTATCACTATCCTGACATTTAAGCAAAACTGAAACCGAAACCTAGTGCGATTACTATTGCGATCCTAACACTAACAGTAACACTAGCACTAAAACTCACCCTAAAACGAATACGTTCTCCTCACCCCACACCCTTCCTACACCTAAGCATGATTTTGGATACCGTGAAAATGTTTGAAAGGGCAGTTAGAGAGTGGGTGACCGATATTACTTTCTGTTCTTGAATACATTTCCAGAAGAAGAACACTATGTGATTTCATGCAACACAGGATCAGAACGTGAACACACTGTGCCAAAATGAGGCTATTAGCGTCAGTGATTGAAATCACATTATGAGTGCATTGTTAGTGGTAGTCTTTCATATCACTGTGCCACAAAGCTCTGACGCTGACAGATTCTGTGTGACATTACTGTTGACTGTTGGGAAGTAGCACTTCAGTATTGGGATATTCCATGTGTGTTTTGACACAACGTATGTGAGTTAGGAAACAATGTAGATGAAATGTGACATTGAACGAGAAATAAGTGACATTAGGTTAGTTGTCTAACATCGTGACTGTGAGGGAGTGACCCAGTGTGTCAGTGGTTCGCACACTGTAGCACTGTTAAAACTTTGTGTGTTTCTTGTCTGTCAGCGAGAGTGCTTTTTCACTTTGTCTTTGTGCTGAAACGAGTTTGATATTGTTGTGACACGGAGCGTCAGATTTGGACCAAGCTAAAGTCCTTCTTCAATGTGCAAGACTACTCTCTCATTCTAACAGAGTGCATTCTCAATGTGGGAGAGTGCTGCGACGGTAACTCAGCATCGTTCTGTGACAGAGTGAGAGAAAGTAAATCTACATTGCTCCTAACCCTAACCCTAACCCTAACCCTAACCCAAACCCTAACCCTATCACTATCCTGACATTTACGCAAAACTGAAACCGAAACCTAGTGGGAATACTATTGTGATCCTAACACTAACAGTAACACTAGCACCAACACTCACACTAAAACGAACATATTCTCTTCACCTCACACCCTTCCTACACCTAAGCATGATTTTGGAGACCGTGAAAATGTTTGAGAGGGCACTTCAGTATTGGGATATTCCATGTGTGTTTTGACACAACGTATGTGAGTTATGAAACAATGTAGATGAAATGTGACATTGAACGAGAAAAAAGTGACATTACGTTAGTTGTCTAACATAGTAACTGTGAGGGAGTGACCCAGTGTGTCAGTGGTTCACACACTGTAGCACTGTTAAATTTTTGTGTGTTTCTTCTCTTTCAACGAGAGTGCTTTTTCATTTTGTCTTTGTGCTGAAACGAGTTTGATATTGTTGTGACAGGGAGCGAAAGATTTGGACTCAGCTAAACTCCTTCTTCAATGTGCGAGACTACTCTCTCATTGTAACATTTTGCATTCTCAATGTGGGAGAGTGCTGTGACGGTAACTCAGCATTGTTCTGTGACAGAGTAAGAGAAAGTAAATCTACATTGGTGCTAACCCTAATCCTAACCCTAACCGTATCACTATCCTGATATTTACGCAAAACTGAAACCGAAACCTAGTGGGAATACTATTGTGATCCTAACACTAACAGTAACACTAGATCCAACAATCACACTAAAACGAACATGTTCTCCTCACCCCACACCCTTCCTACACCTAAGCATGATTTTGGATACTGTTAAAATGTTTGAGAGGGCAGTTAGAGAGTGGGTGACAGATATTTCTTTCTGGTCTTGAGTACATTTCCAGAAGAAGAACACTATGTGATGTCATGCAACACAGGATCAGAACGTGAACACACTGTGCCAAAATGAGGCTATTAGCATCAGTGATGGAAATCACATTTGAGTGCATTGTTAATGGTAGTCTTTCATATCACTGTGCCACAAAGCTCTGACCCTGACAGATTCTCTGTGACATTACTGTTGAATGTTGGGAAGTAGTGCTTCAGTATTGGGATATTCCGTGTGTGCTTGGACACATTGTACGTGAGTTAGGAAACAATGTAGATGAAATGTGACATTGAACGAGAAATAAGTAACATTACGTTAGTTCTCTAACATAGTGACTGTGAGAGAGTGACCCTGTGTGTCAGGGGTTCGCACACTGTAGCACTGTTAAAACTTTGTGTGTTTCTGCTCTGACAGGGAGAGTGCTTTTTCTCTTTGTGTTGAAACGAGTTTGATATGGGTGTGACACGGAGCATCAGATTTGGACTCAGCTAAAGTCCTTCTTCAATGTGCGAGACTACTCTCTCATTCTAACAGAGTGCATTCTCAATGTGGGAGAGTGCTGCGACCGTAACTCAGCATCGTTGTGAGACAGAGTAAGAGAAAGTAAATCTACATTGCTGCTATCCCTAACCCTAACCCTAACCCTATGACTATCCTGACATTTACGCAAAACTGAAACCTAAACCTAGTGGGAATACTATTGAGATCCTAACACTAACAGTAACACTAGCACTAAAACTCATGCTAAAACGAACACGTTCTCCTCACCCCACACCCTTTCTACACCTAAGCATGATTTTGGATACCGTGAAAATGTTTGAGAGGGCAGTTAGAGAGTGGGTGACAGATATTTCTTTCTGTTCTTGAGTACATTTCCAGAAGAACACTATGTGATTTTATGCAACACAGGATCAGAACGTGAACACACTGTGCCAAATGAGTCTATTAGCATCAGTGATGGAATTAACATTATGAGTGCATTGTTAGTGGTAGTCTTTCATATCACTGTGCCACAAAGCTCTGACTCTGACAGATTCTCTGTGACATTACTGTTGACTGTTGGGAAGTAGCGCTTCAGTATTGGGATATTCCATGTGTATTTGGACACAACGTATGTGAGGTAGAAAACAATGTAGATGAAATGTGACATTGAACGAGAAATAAGTGACATTATGTTAGTTGTCTAACATAGTGACTGTGAGGGAGTGACCGAGTGTGTCAGTGGTTCGCACACTGTAGCACTGTTAAATCTTTGTGTGTTTCTTGTCTGACAGCGAGAGTGCTTTTTCACTTTGTCTTTGTTCTGAAACGAGTTTGATATTGTTGTGACACGGAGCGTCAGATTTGGACTCAGCTAAAGTCCTTCTTCAATGTGCTAGACTACTCTCTCATTCTAACAGAGTGCATTCTCAATGTGGGAGAGTGCTGCGACAGTAACTCAGCATCGTTCTATGACAGAGTAAGAGAAAGTAAATCTACATTGCTGCTAACCCTAACCCTAAACCTAACCGTATCACTATCCTGACATTTATGCAAAACTGAAACCGAAACCTAGTGGGAATACTATTGCGATCCTAACACTAACAGTAACACTAGCACTAAAACTCATGCTAAAACGAACACGTTCTCCTCACCCCACACCCTTTCTACACCTAAGCATGATTTTGGATACCGTGAAAATGTTTGAGAGGGCAGTTAGAGAGTGGGTGACAGATATTTCTTTCTGTTCTTGAGTACATTTACAGAAGAAGAACACTATGTGATTTTATGCAACACAGGATCACAACGTGAACACACTGTGCCAAATGAGTCTATTACATTATGAGTGCATTGTTAATGGTAGTCTTCCATATCACTGTGCCACAAAGCTCTGACGCTGACAGATTCTCTGTGACATTACTGTTGACTCTTGGGAAGTAACGCTTCAGTATTGGGATATTCCGTGTGTGTTTGGACACAATGTATGTGAGTTAGGAAACAATGTAGATGAAATGTGACATTGAACGAGAAATAAGTGACATTACGTTAGTTGTCTAACATAGTGACTGTGAGGGAGTGACCCAGTGTTTGAGTGGTTCGTACACTGTAGCACTGTTAAAACTTTGTGTGTTTGTGCTCTGACAGCGAGAGTTCTTTTTCACTTTGTCTTTGCGCTGACACGAGTTTGATATTGTTGTGACACGGAGCGTCATATTTGGACTCAGCTAAAGTCCTTCTTCAATGTGCGAGACTACTCTCTCATTCTAACAGAGTGCATTCTCAATGTGGGAGAGTACTGCGACGGTAACTCAGCATCGTTCTATGACAGAGTAAGAGAAAGTAAATCTACATTGCTGCTAACCCTAACCCTAACCCTAACCCTAACCGTATCACTATCCTGACATTTACGCAAAACTGAAACCGAAACCTAGTGGGAATACTATTGCGATCCTAACACTAACAGTAACACTAGCACTAAAACTCACGCTAAAACGGACACGTTCTCCTCACCCCCACACCCTTCCTACACCTAAGCATGATTTTTTTGGATACCGTGAAAATGTTTGAGAGGGCAGTTAGAGAGAGGGTGACAGATATTTCTTTCTGTTCTTGAGTACATTTCCAGAAGAAGAACACTATGTGATTTCATGCAACACAGGATCACAACGTGAACACACTGTGCCACAATGAGGCTATCAGCGTCAGTGATGGAAATCACATTATGAGAGCATTGTTAATGGTAGTCTTTCATATCACTGTGCCACAAAGCTCTGACGTTGACAGATTCTCTGTGACATTACTGTTGACTGTTGGGAAGTAACGCTTCAGTATTGGGATATTCCGTGTTTGTTTGGACACAACATATGTGAGTTAGGA
The DNA here is from genome assembly GCF_943737965.1 of Phodopus roborovskii. Lineage (NCBI taxonomy): Eukaryota > Metazoa > Chordata > Mammalia > Rodentia > Cricetidae > Phodopus > Phodopus roborovskii. The sequence goes on from NW_026126962.1 coordinate 890,623, forward strand.
AACAAAGTAGATGAAATGTGACATTGAACGAGGAATAAGTGACATTACGTTAGTTGTCTAACATAGTGAGTGTGAGGGAGTGACCCAGTGTGTCAGTGGTTCGCACACTGTAGCACTGTTAAAACTTTGTGTGTTTGTGCTCTGACAGCGAGAGTGATTTTCACTTCGTCTTTGTACTGAAACGAGTTTGATATTGTTGTGACACGGAGAGTCAGATTTGGCCTCAGCTAAAGTCCTTCTTCAATGTGCGAGACTACTCTCTCATTCTAACAGAGTGCATTCTCAATGTGGGAGAGTGCTGCGACAGTAACTCTGCATCCATCGTTCTGTGACATAGTAAGAGAAAGTAAATCTACATTGCTGCTAACCCTAACCCTAACCCTAACCCTATCACTATCCTGACATTTACATAAAACTGAAACCGAAACCTAGTGGGAATACTATTGCTATCCTAACACTATCAGTAACACTAGCACTAAAACTCACGCTAAAACGAACACGTTCTCCTCACCCCACACCCTTCCTACACCTAAGCATGATGTTTTTGGATACCGTGAAAATGTTTGAGAGGGCAGTTAGAGAGTGGGTGACAGATATTTCTTTCTGTTCTTGAGTACGTTTCCTGAAGAAAAACACTATGTGATTTCATGCTACACAGGATCAGAACGTGAACACACTGTGCCAAAATGAGGCTATCAGCCTCAGTGATGGAAATCACATTATGAGTGCATTGTTAATGGTAGTCTTTCATATCACTGTGCCACAAAGCTCTAACGCTGACAGATTCTCTGTGACATTACTGTTGACTGTTGGGAAGTAGCGCTTCAGTATTGGGATATTCCGTGTGTGTGTTGACACAACGTATGTGAGTTAGGAAACAATGTAGATGAAATGTGACATTGAACGAGAAAAAAGTGACATTACGTTAGTTGTCTAACATAGTGACTGTGAGGTAGTGACCCAGTGTGTCAGTGGTTCGCACACTGTAGCACTGTTAAATTTTTGTGTGTTTCTTCTCTGTCAGCGAGAGTGCGTTTTCACTTTGTCTTTGTGCTGAAACGAGTTTGATATTGTTGTGACACGGAGCGTCAGATTTGGACTCAGCTAAAGTCCTTCTTCAATGTGCGAGACTACTCCCTCATTCTAACAGAGTGCATTCTCAATGTGGGAGAGTGCTGCGACGGTAACTCAGCATCGTTCTATGACAGAGTAAGAGAAAGTAAATCTACATTGCTGCTAACCCTAACCCTAACCCTAACCGTATCACTATCCTGACATTTACGCAAAACTGAAACCAAAACCTAGTGGGAATACTATTGCGATCCGAACACTAACAGTAACACTAGCACTAAAACTCACGCTAAAACGAACACGTTCTCCTCAACCCACACCATTCCTACACCTAAGCATGATTTTTTTGGATACTGTGAAAATGTTTGAGAGGGCAGTTAGACAGAGTGTGCAGATATTTCTTTCTGTTCTTGAGTACATTTCCAGAAGAAGAACACTATGTACTTTCATGCAACACAGGATCACAACGTGAACACACTGTGCCAAATGAGGCTATTAGCGTCAGTGATGGAAATCACATTATGAGTGCATTGTTAGTGGTAGTCTTTCATATCACTGTGCCACAAAGCTCTGACGCTGACAGATTCTCTGTGACATTACTGTTGACTGTTGGGAAGTAATGCTTCAGTATTGGGATAGTCCGTGTGTGTTTGGACACAACGTATGTGAGTTAGGAAACAATGTAGATGAAATGTGACATTGAACGAGAAATAAGTGACATTACGTTAGTTGTCTAACATAGTGAGTGTGAGGGAGTTACCCAGTGTGTCAGTGGTTCGCACACTGTAGCACTGTTAAAACTTTGTGTGTTTGTGCTCTGACAGCGAGAGTGATTTTCACTTCGTCTTTGTACTGAAACGAGTTTGATATTGTTGTGACACGGAGAGTCAGATTTGGCCTCAGCTAAAGTCCGTCTTCAATGTACGAGACTACTCTCTCATTCTAACAGAGTGCATTCTCAATGTGGGAGAGTGCTGCGACGGTAACTCAGCATCCATCGTTCTGTGACATAGTAAGAGAAAGTAAATCTACATTGGTGCTAACCCTAACCCTAACGCTAACCCTATGACTATCCTGACATTTACGCAAAACTGAAACCGAAACCTTGTGGGAATACTATTGCTATCCTAACACTATCAGTAATGCTAGCACTAAAACTCATGCTAAAACGACCACGTTCTCCTCACCCCACACCCTTCCTACACCTAAGCATGATTTTGGATACCGTGAAAATGTTTGAGAGGGCAGTTAGAGAGTGGGTGACAGATATTTCTTTCTGTTCTTGAGTACATTTCCAGAAGAAGAACACTATGTGATTTCATGCAACACAGGATCACAACGTGAACACACTGTGCCAAAATGAGGCTATCAGCGTCAGTGATGGAAATCACATTATGAGTGCATTGTTAATGGTAGTCTTTCATATCACTGTGCCACAAAGCTCTGACGTTGACAGATTCTCTGTGACATTACTGTTGACTGTTAGGAAGTAACGCTTCAGTATTGGGATATTCCGTGTGTGTTTGGACACAACATATGTGAGTTAGGAAACAAAGTAGATGAAATGTGACATTGAACGACGAATAAGTGACATTACGTTAGTTGTCTAACATAGTGAGTGTGAGGGAGTGACCCAGTGTGTCAGTGGTTCGCACACTGTAGCACTGTTAAAACTTTGTGTGTTTGTGCTCTGACACCGAGAGTGCTTTTTTACTTTTTGTGCTGAAACGAGTTTGATATTGTTGTGACACGGAGAGTCAGATTTGGCCTCAGCTAAAGTCCTTCTTCAATGTGCGAGACTACTCTCTCATTCTAACAGAGTGCATTCTCAATGTGGGAGAGTGCTGCGACGGTAACTCAGCATCCATCGTTCTGTGACATAGTAAGAGAAAGTAAATCTACATTGGTGCTAACCCTAACCCTAACCCTAACCCTATCACTATCCTGACATTTACATAAAACTGAAACCGAAACCTAGTGGGAATACTATTGCTATCCTAACACTATCAGTAACACTAGCACTAAAACTCACGCTAAAACGAACACGTTCTCCTCACCCCACACCCTTCCTACACCTAAGCATGATGTTTTTGGATACCGTGAAAATGTTTGAGAAGGCAGTTAGAGAGTGGGTGACAGATATTTCTTTCTGTTCTTGAGTACATTTCCAGAAGAAGAACACTATGTGATTTCATACAACACAGGATCAGAACGTGAACACACTGTGCCACAATGATTCTATCAGCGTCAGTGATGGAAATCACATTATGAGTGCATTGTTAATGGTAGTCTTTCATATCACTGTGCCACAAAGCTCTAACGCTGACAGATTCTCTGTGACATTACTGTTGACTGTTGGGAAGTAACGCTTCAGTATTGGGATATTCCGTGTGTGTTTGGACACAACATATGTGAGTTAGGAAACAAAGTAGATGAAATGTGACATTGAACGACGAATAAGTGACATTACGTTAGTTGTCTAACATAGTGAGTGTGAGGGAGTGACCCAGTGTGTCAGTGGTTCGCACACTGTAGCACTGTTAAAACTTTGTGTGTTTGTGCTCTGACACCGAGAGTGCTTTTTTACTTTTTGTGCTGAAACGAGTTTGATATTGTTGTGACACGGAGAGTCAGATTTGGCCTCAGCTAAAGTCCTTCTTCAATGTGGGAGACTACTCTCTCATTCTAACAGAGTGCATTCTCAATGTGGGAGAGTGCTGCGACGGTAACTCAGCATCCATCGTTCTGTGACATAGTAAGAGAAAATAAATCTACATTGGTGCTAACCCTAACCCTAACCCTAACCCTATAACTATCCTGACATTTACATAAAACTGAAACCGAAACCTAGTGGGAATACTATTGCTATCCTAACACTATCAGTAACACTAGCACTAAAACTCACGCTAAAACGAACACGTTCTCCTCACCCCACACCCTTCCTACACCTAAGCATGTTGTTTTTGGATACCGTGAAAATGTTTGAGAGGGCAGTTAGAGAATGGCTGACAGATATTTCTTTCTGTTCTTGAGTACATTTCCAGAAGAAGAACACTATGTGATTTCATACAACACAGGATCAGAACGTGAACACACTGTGCCAAAATGAGGCTATCAGCGTCAGTGATGGAAATCACATTATGAGTGCATTGTTAATGGTAGTCTTTCATATCACTGTGCCACAAAGCTCTAACGCTGACAGATTCTCTGTGACATTACTGTTGACTGTTGGGAAGTAGCGCTTCAGTATTGGGATATTCCATGTGTATTTGGACACAACGTATGTGAGGTAGAAAACAATGTAGATGAAATGTGACATTGAACGAGAAATAAGTGACATTATGTTAGTTGTCTAACATAGTGACTGTGAGGGAGTGACCGAGTGTGTCAGTGGTTCGCACACTGTAGCACTGTTAAATCTTTGTGTGTTTCTTGTCTGACAGCGAGAGTGCTTTTTTCACTTTGTCTTTGTTCTGAAACGAGTTTGATATTGTTGTGACACGGAGCGTCAGATTTGGACTCAGCTAAAGTCCTTCTTCAATTTGCTAGACTACTCTCTCATTCTAACAGAGTGCATTCTCAATGTGGGAGAGTGCTGCGACGGTAACTCAGCATCGTTCTATGACAGAGTAAGAGAAAGTAAATCTACATTGCTGCTAACCCTAACCCTAAACCTAACCGTATCACTATCCTGACATTTATGCAAAACTGAAACCGAAACCTAGTGGGAATACTATTGCGATCCTAACACTAACAGTAACACTAGCACTAAAACTCATGCTAAAACGAACACGTTCTCCTCACCCCACACCCTTTCTACACCTAAGCATGATTTTGGATACCGTGAAAATGTTTGAGAGGGCAGTTAGAGAGTGGGTGACAGATATTTCTTTCTGTTCTTGAGTACATTTACAGAAGAAGAACACTATGTGATTTTATGCAACACAGGATCACAACGTGAACACACTGTGCCAAATGAGTCTATTACATTATGAGTGCATTGTTAATGGTAGTCTTCCATATCACTGTGCCACAAAGCTCTGACGCTGACAGATTCTCTGTGACATTACTGTTGACTCTTGGGAAGTAACGCTTCAGTATTGGGATATTCCGTGTGTGTTTGCACACAACGTATGTGAGTTAGGAAACAATGTAGATGAAATGTGACATTGAACGAGAAAAAAGTGACATTACGTTAGTTGTCTAACATAGTGACTGTGAGGTAGTGACCCAGTGTGTCAGTGGTTCGCACACTGTAGCACTGTTAAATTTTTGTGTGTTTCTTCTCTGTCAGCGAGAGTGCGTTTTCACTTTGTCTTTGTGCTGAAACGAGTTTGATATTGTTGTGACACGGAGCGTCAGATTTGGACTCAGCTAAAGTCCTTCTTCAATGTGCGAGACTACTCCCTCATTCTAACAGAGTGCATTCTCAATGTGGGAGAGTGCTGCGACGGTAACTCAGCATCGTTCTATGACAGAGTAAGAGAAAGTAAATCTACATTGCTGCTAACCCTAACCCTAACCCTAACCCTAACCGTATCACTATCCTGACATTTACGCAAAACTGAAACCGAAACCTAGTGGGAATACTATTGCGATCCTAACACTAACAGTAACACTAGCACTAAAACTCACGCTAAAACGGACACGTTCTCCTCACCCCACACCCTTCCTACACCTAAGCATGATTTTTTTGGATACCGTGAAAATGTTTGAGAGGGCAGTTAGAGAGAGGGTGACAGATATTTCTTTCTGTTCTTGAGTACATTTCCAGAAGAAGAACACTATGTGATTTCATGCAACACAGGATCACAACGTGAACACACTGTGCCACAATGAGGCTATCAGCGTCAGTGATGGAAATCACATTATGAGTGCATTGTTAATGGTAGTCTTTCATATCACTGTGCCACAAAGCTCTGACGTTGACAGATTCTCTGTGACATTACTGTTGACTGTTGGGAAGTAACGCTTCAGTATTGGGATATTCCGTGTTTGTTTGGAATCAACATATGTGAGTTAGGAAACAAAGTAGATGAAATGTGACATTGAACGAGGAATAAGTGACATTACGTTAGTTGTCTAACATAGTGAGTGTGAGGGAGTGACCCAGTGTGTCAGTGGTTCGCACACTGTAGCACTGTTAAAACTTTGTGTGTTTGTGCTCTGACAGCGAGAGTGATTTTCACTTCGTCTTTGTACTGAAACGAGTTTGATATTGTTGTGACACGGAGAGTCAGATTTGGCCTCAGCTAAAGTCCTTCTTCAATGTGCGAGACTACTCTCTCATTCTAACAGAGTGCATTCTCAATGTGGGAGAGTGCTGCGACAGTAACTCAGCATCCATCGTTCTGTGACATAGTAAGAGAAAGTAAATCTACATTGCTGCTAACCCTAACCCTAACCCTAACCCTATCACTATCCTGACATTTACATAAAACTGAAACCGAAACCTAGTGGGAATACTATTGCTATCCTAACACTATCAGTAACACTAGCACTAAAACTCACGCTAAAACGAACACGTTCTCCTCACCCCACACCCTTCCTACACCTAAGCATGATGTTTTTGGATACCGTGAAAATGTTTGAGAGGGCAGTTAGAGAGTGGGTGACAGATATTTCTTTCTGTTCTTGAGTACGTTTCCTGAAGAAAAACACTATGTGATTTCATGCTACACAGGATCAGAATGTGAACACACTGTGCCAAAATGAGGCTATCAGCGTCAGTGATGGAAATCACATTATGAGTGCATTGTTAATGGTAGTCTTTCATATCACTGTGCCACAAAGCTCTAACGCTGACAGATTCTCTGTGACATTACTGTTGACTGTTGGGAAGTAGCGCTTCAGTATTGGGATATTCCGTGTGTGTGTTGACACAACGTATGTGAGTTAGGAAACAATGTAGATGAAATGTGACATTGAACGAGAAATAAGTGACATTACGTTAGTTGTCTAACATAGTGAGTGTGAGGGAGTTACCCAGTGTGTCAGTGGTTCGCACACTGTAGCACTGTTAAAACTTTGTGTGTTTGTGCTCTGACAGCGAGAGTGATTTTCACTTCGTCTTTGTACTGAAACGAGTTTGATATTGTTGTGACACGGAGAGTCAGATTTGGCCTCAGCTAAAGTCCGTCTTCAATGTACGAGACTACTCTCTCATTCTAACAGAGTGCATTCTCAATGTGGGAGAGTGCTGCGACGGTAACTCAGCATCCATCGTTCTGTGACATAGTAAGAGAAAGTAAATCTACATTGGTGCTAACCCTAACCCTAACGCTAACCCTATGACTATCCTGACATTTACGCAAAACTGAAACCGAAACCTTGTGGGAATACTATTGCTATCCTAACACTATCAGTAATGCTAGCACTAAAACTCATGCTAAAACGACCACGTTCTCCTCACCCCCACACCCTTCCTACACCTAAGCATGATTTTGGATACCGTGAAAATGTTTGAGAGGGCAGTTAGAGAGTGGGTGACAGATATTTCTTTCTGTTCTTGAGTACATTTCCAGAAGAAGAACACTATGTGATTTCATGCAACACAGGATCACAACGTGAACACACTGTGCCAAAATGAGGCTATCAGCGTCAGTGATGGAAATCACATTATGAGTGCATTGTTAATGGTAGTCTTTCATATCACTGTGCCACAAAGCTCTGACGTTGACAGATTCTCTGTGACATTACTGTTGACTGTTGGGAAGTAACGCTTCAGTATTGGGATATTCCGTGTGTGTTTGGACACAACATATGTGAGTTAGGAAACAAAGTAGATGAAATGTGACATTGAACGACGAATAAGTGACATTACGTTAGTTGTCTAACATAGTGAGTGTGAGGGAGTGACCCAGTGTGTCAGTGGTTCGCACACTGTAGCACTGTTAAAACTTTGTGTGTTTGTGCTCTGACACCGAGAGTGCTTTTTTACTTTTTGTGCTGAAACGAGTTTGATATTGTTGTGACACGGAGAGTCAGATTTGGCCTCAGCTAAAGTCCTTCTTCAATGTGCGAGACTACTCTCTCATTCTAACAGAGTGCATTCTCAATGTGGGAGAGTGCTGCGACGGTAACTCAGCATCCATCGTTCTGTGACATAGTAAGAGAAAGTAAATCTACATTGGTGCTAACCCTAACCCTAACCCTAACCCTATCACTATCCTGACATTTACATAAAACTGAAACCGAAACCTAGTGGGAATACTATTGCTATCCTAACACTATCAGTAACACTAGCACTAAAACTCACGCTAAAACGAACACGTTCTCCTCACCCCACACCCTTCCTACACCTAAGCATGATGTTTTTGGATACCGTGAAAATGTTTGAGAAGGCAGTTAGAGAGTGGGTGACAGATATTTCTTTCTGTTCTTGAGTACATTTCCAGAAGAAGAACACTATGTGATTTCATACAACACAGGATCAGAACGTGAACACACTGTGCCACAATGATTCTATCAGCGTCAGTGATGGAAATCACATTATGAGTGCATTGTTAATGGTAGTCTTTCATATCACTGTGCCACAAAGCTCTAACGCTGACAGATTCTCTGTGACATTACTGTTGACTGTTGGGAAGTAACGCTTCAGTATTGGGATATTCCGTGTGTGTTTGGACACAACATATGTGAGTTAGGAAACAAAGTAGATGAAATGTGACATTGAACGACGAATAAGTGACATTACGTTAGTTGTCTAACATAGTGAGTGTGAGGGAGTGACCCAGTGTGTCAGTGGTTCGCACACTGTAGCACTGTTAAAACTTTGTGTGTTTGTGCTCTGACACCGAGAGTGCTTTTTTACTTTTTGTGCTGAAACGAGTTTGATATTGTTGTGACACGGAGAGTCAGATTTGGCCTCAGCTAAAGTCCTTCTTCAATGTGCGAGACTACTCTCTCATTCTAACAGAGTGCATTCTCAATGTGGGAGAGTGCTGCGACGGTAACTCAGCATCCATCGTTCTGTGACATAGTAAGAGAAAATAAATCTACATTGGTGCTAACCCTAACCCTAACCCTAACCCTATAACTATCCTGACATTTACATAAAACTGAAACCGAAACCTAGTGGGAATACTATTGCTATCCTAACACTATCAGTAACACTAGCACTAAAACTCACGCTAAAACGAACACGTTCTCCTCACCCCACACCCTTCCTACACCTAAGCATGTTGTTTTTGGATACCGTGAAAATGTTTGAGAGGGCAGTTAGAGAATGGCTGACAGATATTTCTTTCTGTTCTTGAGTACATTTCCAGAAGAAGAACACTATGTGATTTCATACAACACAGGATCAGAACGTGAACACACTGTGCCAAAATGAGGCTATCAGCGTCAGTGATGGAAATCACATTATGAGTGCATTGTTAATGGTAGTCTTTCATATCACTGTGCCACAAAGCTCTAACGCTGACAGATTCTCTGTGACATTACTGTTGACTGTTGGGAAGTAGCGCTTCAGTATTGGGATATTCCATGTGTATTTGGACACAACGTATGTGAGGTAGAAAACAATGTAGATGAAATGTGACATTGAACGAGAAATAAGTGACATTATGTTAGTTGTCTAACATAGTGACTGTGAGGGAGTGACCGAGTGTGTCAGTGGTTCGCACACTGTAGCACTGTTAAATCTTTGTGTGTTTCTTGTCTGACAGCGAGAGTGCTTTTTCACTTTGTCTTTGTTCTGAAACGAGTTTGATATTGTTGTGACACGGAGCGTCAGATTTGGACTCAGCTAAAGTCCTTCTTCAATTTGCTAGACTACTCTCTCATTCTAACAGAGTGCATTCTCAATGTGGGAGAGTGCTGCGACGGTAACTCAGCATCGTTCTATGACAGAGTAAGAGAAAGTAAATCTACATTGCTGCTAACCCTAACCCTAAACCTAACCGTATCACTATCCTGACATTTATGCAAAACTGAAACCGAAACCTAGTGGGAATACTATTGCGATCCTAACACTAACAGTAACACTAGCACTAAAACTCATGCTAAAACGAACACGTTCTCCTCACCCCACACCCTTTCTACACCTAAGCATGATTTTGGATACCGTGAAAATGTTTGAGAGGGCAGTTAGAGAGTGGGTGACAGATATTTCTTTCTGTTCTTGAGTACATTTACAGAAGAAGAACACTATGTGATTTTATGCAACACAGGATCACAACGTGAACACACTGTGCCAAATGAGTCTATTACATTATGAGTGCATTGTTAATGGTAGTCTTCCATATCACTGTGCCACAAAGCTCTGACGCTGACAGATTCTCTGTGACATTACTGTTGACTCTTGGGAAGTAACGCTTCAGTATTGGGATATTCCGTGTGTGTTTGCACACAACGTATGTGAGTTAGGAAACAATGTAGATGAAATGTGACATTGAACGAGAAATAAGTGACATTACGTTAGTTGTCTAACATAGTGACTGTGAGGGAGTGACCCAGTGTTTGAGTGGTTCGTACACTGTAGCACTGTTAAAACTTTGTGTGTTTGTGCTCTGACAGCGAGAGTTCTTTTTCACTTTGTCTTTGCGCTGACACGAGTTTGATATTGTTGTGACACGGAGCGTCATATTTGGACTCAGCTAAAGTCCTTCTTCAATGTGCGAGACCACTCTCTCATTCTAACAGAGTGCATTCTCAATGTGGGAGAGTACTGCGACGGTAACTCAGCATCGTTCTATGACAGAGTAAGAGAAAGTAAATCTACATTGCTGCTAACCCTAACCCTAACCCTAACCCTAACCGTATCACTATCCTGACATTTACGCAAAACTGAAACCGAAACCTAGTGGGAATACTATTGCGATCCTAACACTAACAGTAACACTAGCACTAAAACTCACGCTAAAACGGACACGTTCTCCTCACCCCACACCCTTCCTACACCTAAGCATGATTTTTTTGGATACCGTGAAAATGTTTGAGAGGGCAGTTAGAGAGAGGGTGACAGATATTTCTTTCTGTTCTTGAGTACATTTCCAGAAGAAGAACACTATGTGATTTCATGCAACACAGGATCACAACGTGAACACACTGTGCCACAATGAGGCTATCAGCGTCAGTGATGGAAATCACATTATGAGTGCATTGTTAATGGTAGTCTTTCATATCACTGTGCCACAAAGCTCTGACGTTGACAGATTCTCTGTGACATTACTGTTGACTGTTGGGAAGTAACGCTTCAGTATTGGGATATTCCGTGTTTGTTTGGAATCAACATATGTGAGTTAGGAAACAAAGTAGATGAAATGTGACATTGAACGAGGAATAAGTGACATTACGTTAGTTGTCTAACATAGTGAGTGTGAGGGAGTGACCCAGTGTGTCAGTGGTTCGCACACTGTAGCACTGTTAAAACTTTGTGTGTTTGTGCTCTGACAGCGAGAGTGATTTTCACTTCGTCTTTGTACTGAAACGAGTTTGATATTGTTGTGACACGGAGAGTCAGATTTGGCCTCAGCTAAAGTCCTTCTTCAATGTGCGAGACTACTCTCTCATTCTAACAGAGTGCATTCTCAATGTGGGAGAGTGCTGCGACAGTAACTCAGCATCCATCGTTCTGTGACATAGTAAGAGAAAGTAAATCTACATTGCTGCTAACCCTAACCTTAACCCTAACCCTATCACTATCCTGACATTTACATAAAACTGAAACCGAAACCTAGTGGGAATACTATTGCTATCCTAACACTATCAGTAACACTAGCACTAAAACTCACGCTAAAACGAACACGTTCTCCTCACCCCACACCCTTCCTACACCTAAGCATGATGTTTTTGGATACCGTGAAAATGTTTGAGAGGGCAGTTAGAGAGTGGGTGACAGATATTTCTTTCTGTTCTTGAGTACGTTTCCTGAAGAAAAACACTATGTGATTTCATGCTACACAGGATCAGAACGTGAACACACTGTGCCAAAATGAGGCTATCAGCCTCAGTGATGGAAATCACATTATGAGTGCATTGTTAATGGTAGTCTTTCATATCACTGTGCCACAAAGCTCTAACGCTGACAGATTCTCTGTGACATTACTGTTGACTGTTGGGAAGTAGCGCTTCAGTATTGGGATATTCCGTGTGTGTGTTGACACAACGTATGTGAGTTAGGAAACAATGTAGATGAAATGTGACATTGAACGAGAAACAAGTGACATTACGTTAGTTGTCTAACATAGTGACTGTGAGGTAGTGACCCAGTGTGTCAGTGGTTCGCACACTGTAGCACTGTTAAATTTTTGTGTGTTTCTTCTCTGTCAGCGAGAGTGCGTTTTCACTTTGTCTTTGTGCTGAAACGAGTTTGATATTGTTGTGACACGGAGCGTCAGATTTGGACTCAGCTAAAGTCCTTCTTCAATGTGCGAGACTACTCTCTCATTCTAACAGAGTGCATTCTCAATGTGGGAGAGTGCTGCGACGGTAACTCAGCATCGTTCTATGACAGAGTAAGAGAAAGTAAATCTACATTGCTGCTAACCCTAACCCTAACCCTAACCGTATCACTATCCTGACATTTACGCAAAACTGAAACCGAAACCTAGTGGGAATACTATTGCGATCCTAACACTAACAGTAACACTAGCACTAAAACTCACGCTAAAACGGACACGTTCTCCTCACCCCACACCCTTCCTACACCTAAGCATGATTTTTTTGGATACCGTGAAAATGTTTGAGAGGGCAGTTAGAGAGAGGGTGACAGATATTTCTTTCTGTTCTTGAGTACATTTCCAGAAGAAGAACACTATGTGATTTCATGCAACACAGGATCACAACGTGAACACACTGTGCCACAATGAGGCTATCAGCGTCAGTGATGGAAATCACATTATGAGTGCATTGTTAATGGTAGTCTTTCATATCACTGTGCCACAAAGCTCTGACGTTGACAGATTCTCTGTGACATTACTGTTGACTGTTGGGAAGTAACGCTTCAGTATTGGGATATTCCGTGTTTGTTTGGAATCAACATATGTGAGTTAGGAAACAAAGTAGATGAAATGTGACATTGAACGAGGAATAAGTGACATTACGTTAGTTGTCTAACATAGTGAGTGTGAGGGAGTGACCCAGTGTGTCAGTGGTTCGTACACTGTAGCACTGTTAAAACTTTGTGTGTTTGTGCTCTGACACCGAGAGTGATTTTCACTTCGTCTTTGTACTGAAACGAGTTTGATATTGTTGTGACACGGAGAGTCAGATTTGGCCTCAGCTAAAGTCCTTCTTCAATGTGCGAGACTACTCTCTCATTCTAACAGAGTGCATTCTCAATGTGGGAGAGTGCTGCGACAGTAACTCAGCATCCATCGTTCTGTGACATAGTAAGAGAAAGTAAATCTACATTGCTGCTAACCCTAACCCTAACCCTAACCCTATCACTATCCTGACATTTACATAAAACTGAAACCGAAACCTAGTGGGAATACTATTGCTATCCTAACACTATCAGTAACACTAGCACTAAAACTCACGCTAAAACGAACACGTTCTCCTCACCCCACACCCTTCCTACACCTAAGCATGATGTTTTTGGATACCGTGAAAATGTTTGAGAGGGCAGTTAGAGAGTGGGTGACAGATATTTCTTTCTGTTCTTGAGTACGTTTCCTGAAGAAAAACACTATGTGATTTCATGCTACACAGGATCAGAATGTGAACACACTGTGCCAAAATGAGGCTATCAGCCTCAGTGATGGAAATCACATTATGAGTGCATTGTTAATGGTAGTCTTTCATATCACTGTGCCACAAAGCTCTAACGCTGACAGATTCTCTGTGACATTACTGTTGACTGTTGGGAAGTAGCGCTTCAGTATTGGGATATTCCGTGTGTGTGTTGACACAACGTATGTGAGTTAGGAAACAATGTAGATGAAATGTGACATTGAACGAGAAAAAAGTGACATTACGTTAGTTGTCTAACATAGTGACTGTGAGGTAGTGACCCAGTGTGTCAGTGGTTCGCACACTGTAGCACTGTTAAATTTTTGTGTGTTTCTTCTCTGTCAGCGAGAGTGCGTTTTCACTTTGTCTTTGTGCTGAAACGAGTTTGATATTGTTGTGACACGGAGCGTCAGATTTGGACTCAGCTAAAGTCCTTCTTCAATGTGCGAGACTACTCCCTCATTCTAACAGAGTGCATTCTCAATGTGGGAGAGTGCTGCGACGGTAACTCAGCATCGTTCTATGACAGAGTAAGAGAAAGTAAATCTACATTGCTGCTAACCCTAACCCTAACCCTAACCGTATCACTATCCTGACATTTACGCAAAACTGAAACCAAAACCTAGTGGGAATACTATTGCGATCCGAACACTATCAGTAACACTAGCACTAAAACTCACGCTAAAACGAACACGTTCTCCTCACCCCACACCCTTCCTACACCTAAGCATGATGTTTTTGGATACCGTGAAAATGTTTGAGAAGGCAGTTAGAGAGTGGGTGACAGATATTTCTTTCTGTTCTTGAGTACATTTCCAGAAGAAGAACACTATGTGATTTCATACAACACAGGATCAGAACGTGAACACACTGTGCCACAATGATTCTATCAGCGTCAGTGATGGAAATCACATTATGAGTGCATTGTTAATGGTAGTCTTTCATATCACTGTGCCACAAAGCTCTAACGCTGACAGATTCTCTGTGACATTACTGTTGACTGTTGGGAAGTAACGCTTCAGTATTGGGATATTCCGTGTGTGTTTGGACACAACATATGTGAGTTAGGAAACAAAGTAGATGAAATGTGACATTGAACGACGAATAAGTGACATTACGTTAGTTGTCTAACATAGTGAGTGTGAGGGAGTGACCCAGTGTGTCAGTGGTTCGCACACTGTAGCACTGTTAAAACTTTGTGTGTTTGTGCTCTGACACCGAGAGTGCTTTTTTACTTTTTGTGCTGAAACGAGTTTGATATTGTTGTGACACGGAGAGTCAGATTTGGCCTCAGCTAAAGTCCTTCTTCAATGTGCGAGACTACTCTCTCATTCTAACAGAGTGCATTCTCAATGTGGGAGAGTGCTGCGACGGTAACTCAGCATCCATCGTTCTGTGACATAGTAAGAGAAAATAAATCTACATTGGTGCTAACCCTAACCCTAACCCTAACCCTATAACTATCCTGACATTTACATAAAACTGAAACCGAAACCTAGTGGGAATACTATTGCTATCCTAACACTATCAGTAACACTAGCACTAAAACTCACGCTAAAACGAACACGTTCTCCTCACCCCACACCCTTCCTACACCTAAGCATGTTGTTTTTGGATACCGTGAAAATGTTTGAGAGGGCAGTTAGAGAATGGCTGACAGATATTTCTTTCTGTTCTTGAGTACATTTCCAGAAGAAGAACACTATGTGATTTCATACAACACAGGATCAGAACGTGAACACACTGTGCCAAAATGAGGCTATCAGCGTCAGTGATGGAAATCACATTATGAGTGCATTGTTAATGGTAGTCTTTCATATCACTGTGCCACAAAGCTCTAACGCTGACAGATTCTCTGTGACATTACTGTTGACTGTTGGGAAGTAGCGCTTCAGTATTGGGATATTCCATGTGTATTTGGACACAACGTATGTGAGGTAGAAAACAATGTAGATGAAATGTGACATTGAACGAGAAATAAGTGACATTATGTTAGTTGTCTAACATAGTGACTGTGAGGGAGTGACCGAGTGTGTCAGTGGTTCGCACACTGTAGCACTGTTAAATCTTTGTGTGTTTCTTGTCTGACAGCGAGAGTGCTTTTTCACTTTGTCTTTGTTCTGAAACGAGTTTGATATTGTTGTGACACGGAGCGTCAGATTTGGACTCAGCTAAAGTCCTTCTTCAATTTGCTAGACTACTCTCTCATTCTAACAGAGTGCATTCTCAATGTGGGAGAGTGCTGCGACGGTAACTCAGCATCGTTCTATGACAGAGTAAGAGAAAGTAAATCTACATTGCTGCTAACCCTAACCCTAAACCTAACCGTATCACTATCCTGACATTTATGCAAAACTGAAACCGAAACCTAGTGGGAATACTATTGCGATCCTAACACTAACAGTAACACTAGCACTAAAACTCATGCTAAAACGAACACGTTCTCCTCACCCCACACCCTTTCTACACCTAAGCATGATTTTGGATACCGTGAAAATGTTTGAGAGGGCAGTTAGAGAGTGGGTGACAGATATTTCTTTCTGTTCTTGAGTACATTTACAGAAGAAGAACACTATGTGATTTTATGCAACACAGGATCACAACGTGAACACACTGTGCCAAATGAGTCTATTACATTATGAGTGCATTGTTAATGGTAGTCTTCCATATCACTGTGCCACAAAGCTCTGACGCTGACAGATTCTCTGTGACATTACTGTTGACTCTTGGGAAGTAACGCTTCAGTATTGGGATATTCCGTGTGTGTTTGCACACAACGTATGTGAGTTAGGAAACAATGTAGATGAAATGTGACATTGAACGAGAAATAAGTGACATTACGTTAGTTGTCTAACATAGTGACTGTGAGGGAGTGACCCAGTGTTTGAGTGGTTCGTACACTGTAGCACTGTTAAAACTTTGTGTGTTTGTGCTCTGACAGCGAGAGTTCTTTTTCACTTTGTCTTTGCGCTGACACGAGTTTGATATTGTTGTGACACGGAGCGTCATATTTGGACTCAGCTAAAGTCCTTCTTCAATGTGCGAGACTACTCTCTCATTCTAACAGAGTGCATTCTCAATGTGGGAGAGTACTGCGACGGTAACTCAGCATCGTTCTATGACAGAGTAAGAGAAAGTAAATCTACATTGCTGCTAACCCTAACCCTAACCCTAACCCTAACCGTATCACTATCCTGACATTTACGCAAAACTGAAACCGAAACCTAGTGGGAATACTATTGCGATCCTAACACTAACAGTAACACTAGCACTAAAACTCACGCTAAAACGGACACGTTCTCCTCACCCCACACCCTTCCTACACCTAAGCATGATTTTTTTGGATACCGTGAAAATGTTTGAGAGGGCAGTTAGAGAGAGGGTGACAGATATTTCTTTCTGTTCTTGAGTACATTTCCAGAAGAAGAACACTATGTGATTTCATGCAACACAGGATCACAACGTGAACACACTGTGCCACAATGAGGCTATCAGCGTCAGTGATGGAAATCACATTATGAGTGCATTGTTAATGGTAGTCTTTCATATCACTGTGCCACAAAGCTCTGACGTTGACAGATTCTCTGTGACATTACTGTTGACTGTTGGGAAGTAACGCTTCAGTATTGGGATATTCCGTGTTTGTTTGGAATCAACATATGTGAGTTAGGAAACAAAGTAGATGAAATGTGACATTGAACGAGGAATAAGTGACATTACGTTAGTTGTCTAACATAGTGAGTGTGAGGGAGTGACCCAGTGTGTCAGTGGTTCGCACACTGTAGCACTGTTAAAACTTTGTGTGTTTGTGCTCTGACAGCGAGAGTGATTTTCACTTCGTCTTTGTACTGAAACGAGTTTGATATTGTTGTGACACGGAGAGTCAGATTTGGCCTCAGCTAAAGTCCTTCTTCAATGTGCGAGACTACTCTCTCATTCTAACAGAGTGCATTCTCAATGTGGGAGAGTGCTGCGACAGTAACTCAGCATCCATCGTTCTGTGACATAGTAAGAGAAAGTAAATCTACATTGCTGCTAACCCTAACCTTAACCCTAACCCTATCACTATCCTGACATTTACATAAAACTGAAACCGAAACCTAGTGGGAATACTATTGCTATCCTAACACTATCAGTAACACTAGCACTAAAACTCACGCTAAAACGAACACGTTCTCCTCACCCCACACCCTTCCTACACCTAAGCATGATGTTTTTGGATACCGTGAAAATGTTTGAGAGGGCAGTTAGAGAGTGGGTGACAGATATTTCTTTCTGTTCTTGAGTACGTTTCCTGAAGAAAAACACTATGTGATTTCATGCTACACAGGATCAGAACGTGAACACACTGTGCCAAAATGAGGCTATCAGCCTCAGTGATGGAAATCACATTATGAGTGCATTGTTAATGGTAGTCTTTCATATCACTGTGCCACAAAGCTCTAACGCTGACAGATTCTCTGTGACATTACTGTTGACTGTTGGGAAGTAGCGCTTCAGTATTGGGATATTCCGTGTGTGTGTTGACACAACGTATGTGAGTTAGGAAACAATGTAGATGAAATGTGACATTGAACGAGAAAAAAGTGACATTACGTTAGTTGTCTAACATAGTGACTGTGAGGTAGTGACCCAGTGTGTCAGTGGTTCGCACACTGTAGCACTGTTAAATTTTTGTGTGTTTCTTCTCTGTCAGCGAGAGTGCGTTTTCACTTTGTCTTTGTGCTGAAACGAGTTTGATATTGTTGTGACACGGAGCGTCAGATTTGGACTCAGCTAAAGTCCTTCTTCAATGTGCGAGACTACTCCCTCATTCTAACAGAGTGCATTCTCAATGTGGGAGAGTGCTGCGACGGTAACTCAGCATCGTTCTATGACAGAGTAAGAGAAAGTAAATCTACATTGCTGCTAACCCTAACCCTAACCCTAACCGTATCACTATCCTGACATTTACGCAAAACTGAAACCGAAACCTAGTGGGAATACTATTGCGATCCTAACACTAACAGTAACACTAGCACTAAAACTCACGCTAAAACGGACACGTTTCTCCTCACCCCACACCCTTCCTACACCTAAGCATGATTTTTTTGGATACCGTGAAAATGTTTGAGAGGGCAGTTAGAGAGAGGGTGACAGATATTTCTTTCTGTTCTTGAGTACATTTCCAGAAGAAGAACACTATGTGATTTCATGCAACACAGGATCACAACGTGAACACACTGTGCCACAATGAGGCTATCAGCGTCAGTGATGGAAATCACATTATGAGTGCATTGTTAATGGTAGTCTTTCATATCACTGTGCCACAAAGCTCTGACGTTGACAGATTCTCTGTGACATTACTGTTGACTGTTGGGAAGTAACGCTTCAGTATTGGGATATTCCGTGTTTGTTTGGAATCAACATATGTGAGTTAGGAAACAAAGTAGATGAAATGTGACATTGAACGAGGAATAAGTGACATTACGTTAGTTGTCTAACATAGTGAGTGTGAGGGAGTGACCCAGTGTGTCAGTGGTTCGTACACTGTAGCACTGTTAAAACTTTGTGTGTTTGTGCTCTGACACCGAGAGTGATTTTCACTTCGTCTTTGTACTGAAACGAGTTTGATATTGTTGTGACACGGAGAGTCAGATTTGGCCTCAGCTAAAGTCCTTCTTCAATGTGCGAGACTACTCTCTCATTCTAACAGAGTGCATTCTCAATGTGGGAGAGTGCTGCGACAGTAACTCAGCATCCATCGTTCTGTGACATAGTAAGAGAAAGTAAATCTACATTGCTGCTAACCCTAACCCTAACCCTAACCCTATCACTATCCTGACATTTACATAAAACTGAAACCGAAACCTAGTGGGAATACTATTGCTATCCTAACACTATCAGTAACACTAGCACTAAAACTCACGCTAAAACGAACACGTTCTCCTCACCCCACACCCTTCCTACACCTAAGCATGATGTTTTTGGATACCGTGAAAATGTTTGAGAGGGCAGTTAGAGAGTGGGTGACAGATATTTCTTTCTGTTCTTGAGTACGTTTCCTGAAGAAAAACACTATGTGATTTCATGCTACACAGGATCAGAATGTGAACACACTGTGCCAAAATGAGGCTATCAGCCTCAGTGATGGAAATCACATTATGAGTGCATTGTTAATGGTAGTCTTTCATATCACTGTGCCACAAAGCTCTAACGCTGACAGATTCTCTGTGACATTACTGTTGACTGTTGGGAAGTAGCGCTTCAGTATTGGGATATTCCGTGTGTGTGTTGACACAACGTATGTGAGTTAGGAAACAATGTAGATGAAATGTGACATTGAACGAGAAAAAAAGTGACATTACGTTAGTTGTCTAACATAGTGACTGTGAGGTAGTGACCCAGTGTGTCAGTGGTTCGCACACTGTAGCACTGTTAAATTTTTGTGTGTTTCTTCTCTGTCAGCGAGAGTGCGTTTTCACTTTGTCTTTGTGCTGAAACGAGTTTGATATTGTTGTGACACGGAGCGTCAGATTTGGACTCAGCTAAAGTCCTTCTTCAATGTGCGAGACTACTCCCTCATTCTAACAGAGTGCATTCTCAATGTGGGAGAGTGCTGCGACGGTAACTCAGCATCGTTCTATGACAGAGTAAGAGAAAGTAAATCTACATTGCTGCTAACCCTAACCCTAACCCTAACCGTATCACTATCCTGACATTTACGCAAAACTGAAACCAAAACCTAGTGGGAATACTATTGCGATCCGAACACTAACAGTAACACTAGCACTAAAACTCACGCTAAAACGAACACGTTCTCCTCAACCCACACCATTCCTACACCTAAGCATGATTTTTTTGGATACTGTGAAAATGTTTGAGAGGGCAGTTAGACAGAGTGTGCAGATATTTCTTTCTGTTCTTGAGTACATTTCCAGAAGAAGAACACTATGTACTTTCATGCAACACAGGATCACAACGTGAACACACTGTGCCAAAATGAGGCTATCAGCGTCAGTGATGGAAATCACATTATGAGTGCATTGTTAGTGGTAGTCTTTCATATCACTGTGCCACAAAGCTCTGACGTTGACAGATTCTCTGTGACATTACTGTTGACTGTTGGGAAGTAACGCTTCAGTATTGGGATATTCCGTGTGTGTTTGGACACAACATATGTGAGTTAGGAAACAAAGTAGATGAAATGTGACATTGAACGACGAATAAGTGACATTACGTTAGTTGTCTAACATAGTGAGTGTGAGGGAGTGACCCAGTGTGTCAGTGGTAAGCACACTGTAGCACTGTTAAAACTTTGTGTGTTTGTGCTCTGACAGCGAGAGTGATTTTCACTTCGTCTTTGTACTGAAACGAGTTTGATATTGTTGTGACATGGAGAGTCAGATTTGGCCTCAGCTAAAGTCCTTCTTCAATGTGCGAGACTACTCTCTCATTCTAACAGAGTGCATTCTCAATGTGGGAGAGTGCTGCGACAGTAACTCAGCATCCATCGTTCTGTGACATAGTAAGAGAAAGTAAATCTACATTGCTGCTAACCCTAACCCTAACCCTAACCCTATCACTATCCTGACATTTACATAAAACTGAAACCGAAACCTAGTGGGAATACTATTGCTATCCTAACACTATCAGTAACACTAGCACTAAAACTCACGCTAAAACGAACACATTCTCCTCACCCCACACCCTTCCTACACCTAAGCATGATGTTTTTGGATACCGTGAAAATGTTTGAGAGGGCAGTTAGAGAGTGGGTGACAGATATTTCTTTCTGTTCTTGAGTACGTTTCCTGAAGAAAAACACTATGTGATTTCATGCTACACAGGATCAGAATGTGAACACACTGTGCCAAAATGAGGCTATCAGCCTCAGTGATGGAAATCACATTATGAGTGCATTGTTAATGGTAGTCTTTCATATCACTGTGCCACAAAGCTCTAACGCTGACAGATTCTCTGTGACATTACTGTTGACTGTTGGGAAGTAGCGCTTCAGTATTGGGATATTCCGTGTGTGTGTTGACACAACGTATGTGAGTTAGGAAACAATGTAGATGAAATGTGACATTGAACGAGAAAAAAGTGACATTACGTTAGTTGTCTAACATAGTGACTGTGAGGTAGTGACCCAGTGTGTCAGTGGTTCGCACACTGTAGCACTGTTAAATTTTTGTGTGTTTCTTCTCTGTCAGCGAGAGTGCGTTTTCACTTTGTCTTTGTGCTGAAACGAGTTTGATATTGTTGTGACACGGAGCGTCAGATTTGGACTCAGCTAAAGTCCTTCTTCAATGTGCGAGACTACTCCCCTCATTCTAACAGAGTGCATTCTCAATGTGGGAGAGTGCTGCGACGGTAACTCAGCATCGTTCTATGACAGAGTAAGAGAAAGTAAATCTACATTGCTGCTAACCCTAACCCTAACCCTAACCGTATCACTATCCTGACATTTACGCAAAACTGAAACCAAAACCTAGTGGGAATACTATTGCGATCCGAACACTAACAGTAACACTAGCACTAAAACTCACGCTAAAACGAACACGTTCTCCTCAACCCACACCATTCCTACACCTAAGCATGATTTTTTTTGGATACTGTGAAAATGTTTGAGAGGGCAGTTAGACAGAGTGTGCAGATATTTCTTTCTGTTCTTGAGTACATTTCCAGAAGAAGAACACTATGTACTTTCATGCAACACAGGATCACAACGTGAACACACTGTGCCAAATGAGGCTATTAGCGTCAGTGATGGAAATCACATTATGAGTGCATTGTTAGTGGTAGTCTTTCATATCACTGTGCCACAAAGCTCTGACGCTGACAGATTCTCTGTGACATTACTGTTGACTGTTGGGAAGTAATGCTTCAGTATTGGGATAGTCCGTGTGTGTTTGGACACAACGTATGTGAGTTAGGAAACAATGTAGATGAAATGTGACATTGAACGAGAAATAAGTGACATTACGTTAGTTGTCTAACATAGTGAGTGTGAGGGAGTTACCCAGTGTGTCAGTGGTTCGCACACTGTAGCACTGTTAAAACTTTGTGTGTTTGTGCTCTGACAGCGAGAGTGATTTTCACTTCGTCTTTGTACTGAAACGAGTTTGATATTGTTGTGACACGGAGAGTCAGATTTGGCCTCAGCTAAAGTCCTTCTTCAATGTACGAGACTACTCTCTCATTCTAACAGAGTGCATTCTCAATGTGGGAGAGTGCTGCGACGGTAACTCAGCATCCATCGTTCTGTGACATAGTAAGAGAAAGTAAATCTACATTGGTGCTAACCCTAACCCTAACGCTAACCCTATGACTATCCTGACATTTACGCAAAACTGAAACCGAAACCTTGTGGGAATACTATTGCTATCCTAACACTATCAGTAATGCTAGCACTAAAACTCATGCTAAAACGACCACGTTCTCCTCACCCCACACCCTTCCTACACCTAAGCATGATTTTGGATACCGTGAAAATGTTTGAGAGGGCAGTTAGAGAGTGGGTGACAGATATTTCTTTCTGTTCTTGAGTACATTTCCAGAAGAAGAACACTATGTGATTTCATGCAACACAGGATCACAACGTGAACACACTGTGCCAAAATGAGGCTATCAGCGTCAGTGATGGAAATCACATTATGAGTGCATTGTTAGTGGTAGTCTTTCATATCACTGTGCCACAAAGCTCTGACGTTGACAGATTCTCTGTGACATTACTGTTGACTGTTGGGAAGTAACGCTTCAGTATTGGGATATTCCGTGTGTGTTTGGACACAACATATGTGAGTTAGGAAACAAAGTAGATGAAATGTGACATTGAACGACGAATAAGTGACATTACGTTAGTTGTCTAACATAGTGAGTGTGAGGGAGTGACCCAGTGTGTCAGTGGTTCGCACACTGTAGCACTGTTAAAACTTTGTGTGTTTGTGCTCTGACAGCGAGAGTGATTTTCACTTCGTCTTTGTACTGAAACGAGTTTGATATTGTTGTGACACGGAGAGTCAGATTTGGCCTCAGCTAAAGTCCTTCTTCAATGTGCGAGACTACTCTCTCATTCTAACAGAGTGCATTCTCAATGTGGGAGAGTGCTGCGACAGTAACTCAGCATCCATCGTTCTGTGACATAGTAAGAGAAAGTAAATCTACATTGCTGCTAACCCTAACCCTAACCCTAACCCTATCACTATCCTGACATTTACATAAAACTGAAACCGAAACCTAGTGGGAATACTATTGCTATCCTAACACTATCAGTAACACTAGCACTAAAACTCACGCTAAAACGAACACGTTCTCCTCACCCCACACCCTTCCTACACCTAAGCATGATGTTTTTGGATACCGTGAAAATGTTTGAGAGGGCAGTTAGAGAGTGGGTGACAGATATTTCTTTCTGTTCTTGAGTACGTTTCCTGAAGAAAAACACTATGTGATTTCATGCTACACAGGATCAGAATGTGAACACACTGTGCCAAAATGAGGCTATCAGCCTCAGTGATGGAAATCACATTATGAGTGCATTGTTAATGGTAGTCTTTCATATCACTGTGCCACAAAGCTCTAACGCTGACAGATTCTCTGTGACATTACTGTTGACTGTTGGGAAGTAACGCTTCAGTATTGGGATATTCCGTGTGTGTTTGGACACAACATATGTGAGTTAGGAAACAAAGTAGATGAAATGTGACATTGAACGACGAATAAGTGACATTACGTTAGTTGTCTAACATAGTGAGTGTGAGGGAGTGACCCAGTGTGTGAGTGGTTCGCACACTGTAGCACTGTTAAAACTTTGTGTGTTTGTGCTCTGACACCGAGAGTGCTTTTTTACTTTTTGTGCTGAAACGAGTTTGATATTGTTGTGACACGGAGAGTCAGATTTGGCCTCAGCTAAAGTCCTTCTTCAATGTGCGAGACTACTCTCTCATTCTAACAGAGTGCATTCTCAATGTGGGAGAGTGCTGCGACGGTAACTCAGCATCCATCGTTCTGTGACATAGTAAGAGAAAGTAAATCTACATTGGTGCTAACCCTAACCCTAACCCTAACCCTATCACTATCCTGACATTTACATAAAACTGAAACCGAAACCTAGTGGGAATACTATTGCTATCCTAACACTATCAGTAACACTAGCACTAAAACTCACGCTAAAACGAACACGTTCTCCTCACCCCACACCCTTCCTACACCTAAGCATGATGTTTTTGGATACCGTGAAAATGTTTGAGAAGGCAGTTAGAGAGTGGGTGACAGATATTTCTTTCTGTTCTTGAGTACATTTCCAGAAGAAGAACACTATGTGATTTCATACAACACAGGATCAGAACGTGAACACACTGTGCCACAATGATTCTATCAGCGTCAGTGATGGAAATCACATTATGAGTGCATTGTTAATGGTAGTCTTTCATATCACTGTGCCACAAAGCTCTAACGCTGACAG
Source organism: Phodopus roborovskii (assembly GCF_943737965.1). Classification (NCBI taxonomy): domain Eukaryota; kingdom Metazoa; phylum Chordata; class Mammalia; order Rodentia; family Cricetidae; genus Phodopus; species Phodopus roborovskii. Next base: position 915,821 of record NW_026126962.1, read on the forward strand.
ATTCTCTGTGACATTACTGTTGACTGTTGGGAAGTAACGCTTCAGTATTGGGATATTCCGTGTGTGTTTGGACACAACATATGTGAGTTAGGAAACAAAGTAGATGAAATGTGACATTGAACGACGAATAAGTGACATTACGTTAGTTGTCTAACATAGTGAGTGTGAGGGGAGTGACCCAGTGTGTCAGTGGTTCGCACACTGTAGCACTGTTAAAACTTTGTGTGTTTGTGCTCTGACACCGAGAGTGCTTTTTTACTTTTTGTGCTGAAACGAGTTTGATATTGTTGTGACACGGAGAGTCAGATTTGGCCTCAGCTAAAGTCCTTCTTCAATGTGCGAGACTACTCTCTCATTCTAACAGAGTGCATTCTCAATGTGGGAGAGTGCTGCGACGGTAACTCAGCATCCATCATTCTGTGACATAGTAAGAGAAAATAAATCTACATTGGTGCTAACCCTAACCCTAACCCTAACCCTATAACTATCCTGACATTTACATAAAACTGAAACCGAAACCTAGTGGGAATACTATTGCTATCCTAACACTATCAGTAACACTAGCACTAAAACTCACGCTAAAACGAACACGTTCTCCTCACCCCACACCCTTCCTACACCTAAGCATGTTGTTTTTGGATACCGTGAAAATGTTTGAGAGGGCAGTTAGAGAATGGCTGACAGATATTTCTTTCTGTTCTTGAGTACATTTCCAGAAGAAGAACACTATGTGATTTCATACAACACAGGATCAGAACGTGAACACACTGTGCCAAAATGAGGCTATCAGCGTCAGTGATGGAAATCACATTATGAGTGCATTGTTAATGGTAGTCTTTCATATCACTGTGCCACAAAGCTCTAACGCTGACAGATTCTCTGTGACATTACTGTTGACTGTTGGGAAGTAACGCTTCAGTATTGGGATATTCCGTGTGTGTTTGGACACAACGTATGTGAGTTAGGAAACAATGTAGATGAAATGTGACATTGAATGAGAAAAAAGTGACATTACGTTAGTTGTCTAACATAGTGACTGTGAGGTAGTGACCCAGTGTGTCAGTGGTTCGCACACTGTAGCACTGTTAAATTTTTGTGTGTTTCTTCTGTCAGAGAGAGTGCGTTTTCACTTTGTCTTTGTGCTGAAACGAGTTTGATATTGTTGTGACACGGAGCGTCAGATTTGGACTCAGCTAAAGTCCTTCTTCAATGTGCGAGACTACTCCCTCATTCTAACAGAGTGCATTCTCAATGTGGGAGAGTGCTGCGACGGTAACTCAGCATCGTTGTGTGACAGAGTAAGAGAAAGTAAATCTACATTGCTGCTAACCCTTACCCTAACCCTAACCCTATCACTATCCTGACATTTACGCAAAACTGAAACCGAAATATAGTGGGAATACTATTGCGATCCTAACACTAACAGTAACACTAGCACTAAAACTCACGCTAAAACGAACACGTTCTCCTCACCCCACACACTTCCTACACCTAAGCATGATTTTGGATACCGTGAAAATGTTTGAGAGGGCAGTTAGAGAGTGGGTGACAGATATTTCTTTCTGTTCTTGAGTACATTTCCAGAAGAAGAACACTATGTGATTTCATACAACACAGGATCAGAACGTGAACACACTGTGCCAAAATGAGGCTATCAGCGTCAGTGATGGAAATCACATTATGAGTGCATTGTTAATGGTAGTCTTTCATATCACTGTGCCACAAAGCTCTAACGCTGACAGATTCTCTGTGACATTACTGTTGACTGTTGGGAAGTAGCGCTTCAGTATTGGGATATTCCGTGTGTGTTTGGACACAACGTATGTGAGTTAGGAAACAATGTAGATGAAATGTGACATTGAATGAGAAAAAAGTGACATTACGTTAGTTGTCTAACATAGTGACTGTGAGGTAGTGACCCAGTGTGTCAGTGGTTCGCACACTGTAGCACTGTTAAATTTTTGTGTGTTTCTTCTCTGTCAGCGAGAGTGCGTTTTCACTTTGTCTTTGTGCTGAAACGAGTTTGATATTGTTGTGACACGGAGCGTCAGATTTGGACTCAGCTAAAGTCCTTCTTCAATGTGCGAGACTACTCCCTCATTCTAACAGAGTGCATTCTCAATGTGGGAGAGTGCTGCGACGGTAACTCAGCATCGTTGTGTGACAGAGTAAGAGAAAGTAAATCTACATTGCTGCTAACCCTTACCCTAACCCTAACCCTATCACTATCCTGACATTAACGCAAAACTGAAACCGAAATATAGTGGGAATACTATTGCGATCCTAACACTAACAGTAACACTAGCACTAAAACTCACGCTAAAACGAACACGTTCTCCTCACCCCACACACTTCCTACACCTAAGCATGATTTTGGATACCGTGAAAATGATTGAGAGGGCAGTTAGTGAGTGGGTGACAGATATTTCTTTCTGTTCTTGAGTACATTTCCAGAAGAAGAACACTATGTGATTTCATACAACACAGGATCAGAACGTGAACACACTGTGCCACAATGAGGCTATCAGCGTCAGTGATGGAAATCACATTATGAGTGCATTGTTAATGGTAGTCTTTCATATCACTGTGCCATAAAGCTCTGACGTTGACAGATTCTCTGTGACATTACTGTTGACTGTTGGGAAGTAACGCTTTAGTATTGGGATATTCCGTGTGTGTTTGGACACAACATATGTGAGTTAGGAAACAAAGTAGATGAAATGTGACATTGAACGACGAATAAGTGACATTACGTTAGTTGTCTAACATAGTGAGTGTGAGGGAGTGACCCAGTATGTCAGTGGTTCGCACACTGTAGCACTGTTAAAACTTTGTGTGTTTGTGCTCTGACACCGAGAGTGCTTTTTTACTTTTTGTGCTGAAACGAGTTTGATATTGTTGTGACACGGAGAGTCAGATTTGGCCTCAGCTAAAGTCCTTCTTCAATGTGCGAGACTACTCTCTCATTCTAACAGAGTGCATTCTCAATGTGGGAGAGTGCTGCGACGGTAACTCAGCATCCATCGTTCTGTGACATAGTAAGAGAAAGTAAATCTACATTGGTGCTAACCCTAACCCTAACCCTAACCCTATCACTATCCTGACATTTACATAAAACTGAAACCGAAACCTAGTGGGAATACTATTGCTATCCTAACACTATCAGTAACACTAGCACTAAAACTCACGCTAAAACGAACACGTTCTCCTCACCCCACACCCTTCCTACACCTAAGCATGATGTTTTTGGATACCGTGAAAATGTTTGAGAGGGCAGTTAGAGAGTGGGTGACAGATATTTCTTTCTGTTCTTGAGTACATTTCCAGAAGAAGAACACTATGTGATGTCATGCAACACAGGATCAGAACGTGAACACACTGTGCCAAAATGAGGCTATCAGCGTCAGTGATGGAAATCACATTATGAGTGCATTGTTAATGGTAGTCTTTCATATCACTGTGCCACAAAGCTCTAACGCTGACAGATTCTCTGTGACATTACTGTTGACTGTTGGGAAGTAGCGCTTCAGTATTGGGATATTCCGTGTGTGTGTTGACACAACGTATGTGAGTTAGGAAACAATGTAGATGAAATGTGACATTGAACGAGAAAAAAGTGACATTACGTTAGTTGTCTAACATAGTGACTGTGAGGTAGTGACCCAGTGTGTCAGTGGTTCGCACACTGTAGCACTGTTAAATTTTTGTGTGTTTCTTCTCTGTCAGCGAGAGTGCGTTTTCACTTTGTCTTTGTGCTGAAACGAGTTTGATATTGTTGTGACACGGAGCGTCAGATTTGGACTCAGCTAAAGTCCTTCTTCAATGTGCGAGACTACTCCCTCATTCTAACAGAGTGCATTCTCAATGTGGGAGAGTGCTGCGACGGTAACTCAGCATCGTTCTATGACAGAGTAAGAGAAAGTAAATCTACATTGCTGCTAACCCTAACCCTAACCCTAACCGTATCACTATCCTGACATTTACGCAAAACTGAAACCAAAACCTAGTGGGAATACTATTGCGATCCGAACACTAACAGTAACACTAGCACTAAAACTCACGCTAAAACGAACACGTTCTCCTCAACCCACACCATTCCTACACCTAAGCATGATTTTTTTGGATACTGTGAAAATGTTTGAGAGGGCAGTTAGACAGAGTGTGCAGATATTTCTTTCTGTTCTTGAGTACATTTCCAGAAGAAGAACACTATGTACTTTCATGCAACACAGGATCACAACGTGAACACACTGTGCCAAATGAGGCTATTAGCGTCAGTGATGGAAATCACATTATGAGTGCATTGTTAGTGGTAGTCTTTCATATCACTGTGCCACAAAGCTCTGACGCTGACAGATTCTCTGTGACATTACTGTTGACTGTTGGGAAGAAATGCTTCAGTATTGGGATAGTCCGTGTGTGTTTGGACACAACGTATGTGAGTTAGGAAACAATGTAGATGAAATGTGACATTGAACGAGAAATAAGTGACATTACGTTAGTTGTCTAACATAGTGAGTGTGAGGGAGTTACCCAGTGTGTCAGTGGTTCGCACACTGTAGCACTGTTAAAACTTTGTGTGTTTGTGCTCTGACAGCGAGAGTGATTTTCACTTCGTCTTTGTACTGAAACGAGTTTGATATTGTTGTGACACGGAGAGTCAGATTTGGCCTCAGCTAAAGTCCTTCTTCAATGTACGAGACTACTCTCTCATTCTAACAGAGTGCATTCTCAATGTGGGAGAGTGCTGCGACGGTAACTCAGCATCCATCGTTCTGTGACATAGTAAGAGAAAGTAAATCTACATTGGTGCTAACCCTAACCCTAACGCTAACCCTATGACTATCCTGACATTTACGCAAAACTGAAACCGAAACCTTGTGGGAATACTATTGCTATCCTAACACTATCAGTAATGCTAGCACTAAAACTCATGCTAAAACGACCACGTTCTCCTCACCCCACACTCTTCCTACACCTAAGCATGATTTTGGATACCGTGAAAATGTTTGAGAGGGCAGTTAGAGAGTGGGTGACAGATATTTCTTTCTGTTCTTGAGTACATTTCCAGAAGAAGAACACTATGTGATTTCATGTAACACAGGATCACAACGTGAACACACTGTGCCAAAATGAGGCTATCAGCGTCAGTGATGGAAATCACATTATGAGTGCATTGTTAGTGGTAGTCTTTCATATCACTGTGCCACAAAGCTCTGACGTTGACAGATTCTCTCTGACATTACTGTTGACTGTTGGGAAGTAACGCTTCAGTATTGGGATATTCCGTGTGTGTTTGGACACAACATATGTGAGTTAGGAAACAAAGTAGATGAAATGTGACATTGAACGACGAATAAGTGACATTACGTTAGTTGTCTAACATAGTGAGTGTGAGGGAGTGACCCAGTGTGTCAGTGGTTCGCACACTGTAGCACTGTTAAAACTTTGTGTGTTTGTGCTCTGACACCGAGAGTGCTTTTTTACTTTTTGTGCTGAAACGAGTTTGATATTGTTGTGACACGGAGAGTCAGATTTGGCCTCAGCTAAAGTCCTTCTTCAATGTGCGAGACTACTCTCTCATTCTAACAGAGTGCATTCTCAATGTGGGAGAGTGCTGCGACGGTAACTCAGCATCCATCGTTCTGTGACATAGTAAGAGAAAGTAAATCTACATTGGTGCTAACCCTAACCCTAACCCTAACCCTATCACTATCCTGACATTTACATAAAACTGAAACCGAAACCTAGTGGGAATACTATTGCTATCCTAACACTATCAGTAACACTAGCACTAAAACTCACGCTAAAACGAACACGTTCTCCTCACCCCACACCCTTCCTACACCTAAGCATGATGTTTTTGGATACCGTGAAAATGTTTGAGAAGGCAGTTAGAGAGTGGGTGACAGATATTTCTTTCTGTTCTTGAGTACATTTCCAGAAGAAGAACACTATGTGATTTCATACAACACAGGATCAGAACGTGAACACACTGTGCCACAATGATTCTATCAGCGTCAGTGATGGAAATCACATTATGAGTGCATTGTTAATGGTAGTCTTTCATATCACTGTGCCACAAAGCTCTAACGCTGACAGATTCTCTGTGACATTACTGTTGACTGTTGGGAAGTAACGCTTCAGTATTGGGATATTCCGTGTGTGTTTGGACACAACATATGTGAGTTAGGAAACAAAGTAGATGAAATGTGACATTGAACGACGAATAAGTGACATTACGTTAGTTGTCTAACATAGTGAGTGTGAGGGGAGTGACCCAGTGTGTCAGTGGTTCGCACACTGTAGCACTGTTAAAACTTTGTGTGTTTGTGCTCTGACACCGAGAGTGCTTTTTTACTTTTTGTGCTGAAACGAGTTTGATATTGTTGTGACACGGAGAGTCAGATTTGGCCTCAGCTAAAGTCCTTCTTCAATGTGCGAGACTACTCTCTCATTCTAACAGAGTGCATTCTCAATGTGGGAGAGTGCTGCGACGGTAACTCAGCATCCATCATTCTGTGACATAGTAAGAGAAAATAAATCTACATTGGTGCTAACCCTAACCCTAACCCTAAACCTATAACTATCCTGACATTTACATAAAACTGAAACCGAAACCTAGTGGGAATACTATTGCTATCCTAACACTATCAGTAACACTAGCACTAAAACTCACGCTAAAACGAACACGTTCTCCTCACCCCACACCCTTCCTACACCTAAGCATGTTGTTTTTGGATACCGTGAAAATGTTTGAGAGGGCAGTTAGAGAATGGCTGACAGATATTTCTTTCTGTTCTTGAGTACATTTCCAGAAGAAGAACACTATGTGATTTCATACAACACAGGATCAGAACGTGAACACACTGTGCCAAAATGAGGCTATCAGCGTCAGTGATGGAAATCACATTATGAGTGCATTGTTAATGGTAGTCTTTCATATCACTGTGCCACAAAGCTCTAACGCTGACAGATTCTCTGTGACATTACTGTTGACTGTTGGGAAGTAACGCTTCATTATTGGGATATTCCGTGTGTGTTTGGACACAACGTATGTGAGTTAGGAAACAATGTAGATGAAATGTGACATTGAATGAGAAAAAAGTGACATTACGTTAGTTGTCTAACATAGTGACTGTGAGGTAGTGACCCAGTGTGTCAGTGGTTCGCACACTGTAGCACTGTTAAATTTTTGTGTGTTTCTTCTGTCAGAGAGAGTGCGTTTTCACTTTGTCTTTGTGCTGAAACGAGTTTGATATTGTTGTGACACGGAGCGTCAGATTTGGACTCAGCTAAAGTCCTTCTTCAATGTGCGAGACTACTCCCTCATTCTAACAGAGTGCATTCTCAATGTGGGAGAGTGCTGCGACGGTAACTCAGCATCGTTGTGTGACAGAGTAAGAGAAAGTAAATCTACATTGCTGCTAACCCTTACCCTAACCCTAACCCTATCACTATCCTGACATTTACGCAAAACTGAAACCGAAATATAGTGGGAATACTATTGCGATCCTAACACTAACAGTAACACTAGCACTAAAACTCACGCTAAAACGAACACGTTCTCCTCACCCCACACACTTCCTACACCTAAGCATGATTTTGGATACCGTGAAAATGTTTGAGAGGGCAGTTAGAGAGTGGGTGACAGATATTTCTTTCTGTTCTTGAGTACATTTCCAGAAGAAGAACACTATGTGATTTCATACAACACAGGATCAGAACGTGAACACACTGTGCCACAATGAGGCTATCAGCGTCAGTGATGGAAATCACATTATGAGTGCATTGTTAATGGTAGTCTTTCATATCACTGTGCCACAAAGCTCTGACGTTGACAGATTCTCTGTGACATTACTGTTGACTGTTGGGAAGTAACGCTTTAGTATTGGGATATTCCGTGTGTGTTTGGACACAACATATGTGAGTTAGGAAACAAAGTAGATGAAATGTGACATTGAACGACGAATAAGTGACATTACGTTAGTTGTCTAACATAGTGAGTGTGAGGGAGTGACCCAGTGTGTCAGTGGTTCGCACACTGTAGCACTGTTAAAACTTTGTGTGTTTGTGCTCTGACACCGAGAGTGCTTTTTTACTTTTTGTGCTGAAACGAGTTTGATATTGTTGTGACACGGAGAGTCAGATTTGGCCTCAGCTAAAGTCCTTCTTCAATGTGCGAGACTACTCTCTCATTCTAACAGAGTGCATTCTCAATGTGGGAGAGTGCTGCGACGGTAACTCAACATCCATCGTTCTGTGACATAGTAAGAGAAAGTAAATCTACATTGGTGCTAACCCTAACCCTAACCCTAACCCTATCACTATCCTGACATTTACATAAAACTGAAACCGAAACCTAGTGGGAATACTATTGCTATCCTAACACTATCAGTAACACTAGCACTAAAACTCACGCTAAAACGAACACGTTCTCCTCACCCCACACCCTTCCTACACCTAAGTATGATGTTTTTGGATACCGTGAAAATGTTTGAGAGGGCAGTTAGAGAGTGGGTGACAGATATTTCTTTCTGTTCTTGAGTACATTTCCAGAAGAAGAACACTATGTGATTTCATACAACACAGGATCAGAACGTGAACACACTGTGCCAAAATGAGGCTATCAGCGTCAGTGATGGAAATCACATTATGAGTGCATTGTTAATGGTAGTCTTTCATATCACTGTGCCACAAAGCTCTAACGCTGACAGATTCTCTGTGACATTACTGTTGACTGTTGGGAAGTAGCGCTTCAGTATTGGGATATTCCGTGTGTGTTTGGACACAACGTATGTGAGTTAGGAAACAATGTAGATGAAATGTGACATTGAATGAGAGAAAAAAGTGACATTACGTTAGTTGTCTAACATAGTGACTGTGAGGTAGTGACCCAGTGTGTCAGTGGTTCGCACACTGTAGCACTGTTAAATTTTTGTGTGTTTCTTCTCTGTCAGCGAGAGTGCGTTTTCACTTTGTCTTTGTGCTGAAACGAGTTTGATATTGTTGTGACACGGAGCGTCAGATTTGGACTCAGCTAAAGTCCTTCTTCAATGTGCGAGACTACTCCCTCATTCTAACAGAGTGCATTCTCAATGTGGGAGAGTGCTGCGACGGTAACTCAGCATCGTTGTGTGACAGAGTAAGAGAAAGTAAATCTACATTGCTGCTAACCCTTACCCTAACCCTAACCCTATCACTATCCTGACATTAACGCAAAACTGAAACCGAAATATAGTGGGAATACTATTGCGATCCTAACACTAACAGTAACACTAGCACTAAAACTCACGCTAAAACGAACACGTTCTCCTCACCCCACACACTTCCTACACCTAAGCATGATTTTGGATACCGTGAAAATGTTTGAGAGGGCAGTTAGAGAGTGGGTGACAGATATTTCTTTCTGTTCTTGAGTACATTTCCAGAAGAAGAACACTATGTGATTTCATACAACACAGGATCAGAACGTGAACACACTGTGCCACAATGAGGCTATCAGCGTCAGTGATGGAAATCACATTATGAGTGCATTGTTAATGGTAGTCTTTCATATCACTGTGCCACAAAGCTCTAACGCTGACAGATTCTCTGTGACATTACTGTTGACTGTTGGGAAGTAGCGCTTCAGTATTGGGATATTCCGTGTGTGTTTGGACACAACATATGTGAGTTAGGAAACAAAGTAGATGAAATGTGACATTGAACGACGAATAAGTGACATTACGTTAGTTGTCTAACATAGTGAGTGTGAGGGAGTGACCCAGTATGTCAGTGGTTCGCACACTGTAGCACTGTTAAAACTTTGTGTGTTTGTGCTCTGACACCGAGAGTGCTTTTTTACTTTTTGTGCTGAAACGAGTTTGATATTGTTGTGACACGGAGAGTCAGATTTGGCCTCAGCTAAAGTCCTTCTTCAATGTGCGAGACTACTCTCTCATTCTAACAGAGTGCATTCTCAATGTGGGGAGAGTGCTGCGACGGTAACTCAGCATCCATCGTTCTGTGACATAGTAAGAGAAAGTAAATCTACATTGGTGCTAACCCTAACCCTAACCCTAACCCTATCACTATCCTGACATTTACATAAAACTGAAACCGAAACCTAGTGGGAATACTATTGCTATCCTAACACTATCAGTAACACTAGCACTAAAACTCACGCTAAAACGAACACGTTCTCCTCACCCCACACCCTTCCTACACCTAAGCATGATGTTTTTGGATACCGTGAAAATGTTTGAGAGGGCAGTTAGAGAGTGGGTGACAGATATTTCTTTCTGTTCTTGAGTACATTTCCAGAAGAAGAACACTATGTGATGTCATGCAACACAGGATCAGAACGTGAACACACTGTGCCAAAATGAGGCTATCAGCGTCAGTGATGGAAATCACATTATGAGTGCATTGTTAATGGTAGTCTTTCATATCACTGTGCCACAAAGCTCTAACGCTGACAGATTCTCTGTGACATTACTGTTGACTGTTGGGAAGTAGCGCTTCAGTATTGGGATATTCCGTGTGTGTTTGGACACAACGTATGTGAGTTAGGAAACAATGTAGATGAAATGTGACATTGAACGAGAAAAAAGTGACATTACGTTAGTTGTCTAACATACTGACTGTGAGGTAGTGACCCAGTGTGTCAGTGGTTCGCACACTGTAGCACTGTTAAATTTTTGTGTGTTTCTTCTCTGTCAGCGAGAGTGCGTTTTCACTTTGTCTTTGTGCTGAAACGAGTTTGATATTGTTGTGACACGGAGCGTCAGATTTGGACTCAGCTAAAGTCCTTCTTCAATGTGCGAGACTACTCCCTCATTCTAACAGAGTGCATTCTCAATGTGGGAGAGTGCTGCGACGGTAACTCAGCATCGTTCTATGACAGAGTAAGAGAAAGTAAATCTACATTGCTGCTAACCCTAACCCTAACCCTAACCGTATCACTATCCTGACATTTAGGCAAAACTGAAACCAAAACCTAGTGGGAATACTATTGCGATCCGAACACTAACAGTAACACTAGCACTAAAACTCACGCTAAAACGAACACGTTCTCCTCACCCCACACCATTCCTACACCTAAGCATGATTTTTTTGGATACCGTGAAAATGTTTGAGAGGGCAGTTAGACAGAGGGTGCAGATATTTCTTTCTGTTCTTGAGTACATTTCCAGAAGAAGAACACTATGTACTTTCATGCAACACAGGATCACAACGTGAACACACTGTGCCAAATGAGGCTATTAGCGTCAGTGATGGAAATCACGTTATGAGTGCATTGTTAGTGGTAGTCTTTCATATCACTGTGCCACAAAGCTCTGACGCTGACAGATTCTCTGTGACATTACTGTTGACTGTTGGGAAGAAATGCTTCAGTATTGGGATAGTCCCTGTGTGTTTGGACACAACGTATGTGAGTTAGGAAACAATGTAGATGAAATGTGACATTGAACGAGAAATAAGTGACATTACGTTAGTTGTCTAACATAGTGAGTGTGAGGGAGTTACCCAGTGTGTCAGTGGTTCGCACACTGTAGCACTGTTAAAACTTTGTGTGTTTGTGCTCTGACAGCGAGAGTGATTTTCACTTCGTCTTTGTACTGAAACGAGTTTGATATTGTTGTGACACGGAGAGTCAGATTTGGCCTCAGCTAAAGTCCTTCTTCAAAGTGCGAGACTCCTCTCTCATTCTAACAGAGTGCATTCTCAATGTGGGAGAGTGCTGCGACGGTAACTCAGCATCCATCGTTCTGTGACATAGTAAGAGAAAGTAAATCTACATTGGTGCTAACCCTAACCCTAACTCTAACGCTATCACTATCCTGACATTTACATAAAACTGAAACCGAAACCTAGTGGGAATACTATTGCTATCCTAACACTATCAGTAACACTAGCACTAAAACTCACGCTAAAACGAACACGTTCTCCTCACCCCACACCCTTCCTACACCTAAGCATGATGTTTTTGGATACCGTGAAAATGTTTGAGAGGGCAGTTAGAGAGTGGGTGACAGATATTCCTTTCTGTTCTTGAGTACATTTCCAGAAGAAGAACACTATGTGATTTCATGCAACACAGGATCACAACGTCAACACAATGTGCCAAAATGAGGCTATCAGCGTCAATGATGGAAATCACATTATGAGTGCATTGTTCGTGGTAGTCTTTCATATCACTGTGCCACAAAGCTCTGACGTTGACAGATTCTCTGTGACATTACTGTTGACTGTTGGGAAGTAACGCTTTAGTATTGGGATATTCCGTGTGTGTTTGGACACAACATATGTGAGTTAGGAAACAAAGTAGATGAAATGTGACATTGAACGACGAATAAGTGACATTACGTTAGTTGTCTAACATAGTGAGTGTGAGGGAGTGACCCAGTGTGTCAGTGGTTCGCACACTGTAGCACTGTTAAAACTTTGTGTGTTTGTGCTCTGAAACCAAGAGTGCTTTTTTACTTTTTGTGCTGAAACGAGTTTGATATTGTTGTGACACGGAGAGTCAGATTTGGCCTCAACTAAAGTCCTTCTTCAATGTGCGAGAATACTCTCTCATTCTAACAGAGTGCATTCTCAATGTGGGAGAGTGCTGCGACGGTAACTCAGCATCCATCGTTCTGTGACATAGTAAGAGAAAGTAAATCTACATTGGTGCTAACCCTAACCCTAACCCTAACCCTATCACTATCCTGACATTTACATAAAACTGAAACCGAAACCTAGTGGGAATACTATTGCTATCCTAACACTATCAGTAACACTAGCACTAAAACTCACGCTAAAACGAACACGTTCTCCTCACCCCACACCCTTCCTACACCTAAGTATGATGTTTTTGGATACCGTGAAAATGTTTGAGAGGGCAGTTAGAGAGTGGGTGACAGATATTTCTTTCTGTTCTTCAGTACATTTCCAGAAGAAGAACACTATGTGATTTCATACAACACAGGATCAGAACGTGAACACACTGTGCCAAAATGAGGCTATCAGCGTCAGTGACGGAAATCACATTATGAGTGCATTGTTAATGGTAGTCTTTCATATCACTGTGCCACAAAGCTCTAACGCTGACAGATTCTCTGTGACATTACTGTTGACTGTTGGGAAGTAGCGCTTCAGTATTGGGATATTCCGTGTGTGTTTGGACACAACGTATGTGAGTTAGGAAACAATGTAGATGAAATGTGACATTGAATGAGAAAAAAGTGACATTACGTTAGTTGTCTAACATAGTGACTGTGAGGTAGTGACCCAGTGTGTCAGTGGTTCGCACACTGTAGCACTGTTAAATTTTTGTGTGTTTCTTCTCTGTCAGCGAGAGTGCGTTTTCACTTTGTCTTTGTGCTGAAACGAGTTTGATATTGTTGTGACACGGAGCGTCAGATTTGGACTCAGCTAAAGTCCTTCTTCAATGTGCGAGACTACTCCCTCATTCTAACAGAGTGCATTCTCAATGTGGGAGAGTGCTGCGACGGTAACTCAGCATCGTTGTGTGACAGAGTAAGAGAAAGTAAATCTACATTGCTGCTAACCCTTACCCTAACCCTAACCCTATCACTATCCTGACATTTACGCAAAACTGAAACCGAAATATAGTGGGAATACTATTGCGATCCTAACACTAACAGTAACACTAGCACTAAAACTCACGCTAAAACGAACACGTTCTCCTCACCCCACACACTTCCTACACCTAAGCATGATTTTGGATACCGTGAAAATGTTTGAGAGGGCAGTTAGAGAGTGGGTGACAGATATTTCTTTCTGTTCTTGAGTACATTTCCAGAAGAAGAACACTATGTGATTTCATACAACACAGGATCAGAACGTGAACACACTGTGCCACAATGAGGCTATCAGCGTCAGTGATGGAAATCACATTATGAGTGCATTGTTAATGGTAGTCTTTCATATCACTGTGCCACAAAGCTCTGACGTTGACAGATTCTCTGTGACATTACTGTTGACTGTTGGGAAGTAACGCTTTAGTATTGGGATATTCCGTGTGTGTTTGGACACAACATATGTGAGTTAGGAAACAAAGTAGATGAAATGTGACATTGAACGACGAATAAGTGACATTACGTTAGTTGTCTAACATAGTGACTGTGAGGGAGTGACCCAGTGTGTCAGTGGTTCGCACACTGTAGCACTGTTAAAACTTTGTGTGTTTGTGCTCTGACACCGAGAGTGCTTTTTTACTTTTTGTGCTGAAACGAGTTTGATATTGTTGTGACACGGAGAGTCAGATTTGGCCTCAGCTAAAGTCCTTCTTCAATGTGCGAGACTACTCTCTCATTCTAACAGAGTGCATTCTCAATGTGGGAGAGTGCTGCGACGGTAACTCAGCATCCATCGTTCTGTGACATAGTAAGAGAAAGTAAATCTACATTGGTGCTAACCCTAACCCTAACCCTAACCCTAACCCTATCACTATCCTGACATTTACATAAAACTGAAACCGAAACCTAGTGGGAATACTATTGCTATCCTAACACTATCAGTAACACTAGCACTAAAACTCACGCTAAAACGAACACGTTCTCCTCACCCCACACCCTTCCTACACCTAAGCATGATGTTTTTGGATACCGTGAAAATGTTTGAGAGGGCAGTTAGAGAGTGGGTGACAGATATTTCTTTCTGTTCTTGAGTACATTTCCAGAAGAAGAACACTATGTGATGTCATGCAACACAGGATCAGAACGTGAACACACTGTGCCAAAATGAGGCTATCAGCGTCAGTGATGGAAATCACATTATGAGTGCATTGTTAATGGTAGTCTTTCATATCACTGTGCCACAAAGCTCTAACGCTGACAGATTCTCTGTGACATTACTGTTGACTGTTGGGAAGTAGCGCTTCAGTATTGGGATATTCCGTGTGTGTTTGGACACAACGTATGTGAGTTAGGAAACAATGTAGATGAAATGTGACATTGAACGAGAAAAAAGTGACATTACGTTAGTTGTCTAACATACTGACTGTGAGGTAGTGACCCAGTGTGTCAGTGGTTCGCACACTGTAGCACTGTTAAATTTTTGTGTGTTTCTTCTCTGTCAGCGAGAGTGCGTTTTCACTTTGTCTTTGTGCTGAAACGAGTTTGATATTGTTGTGACACGGAGCGTCAGATTTGGACTCAGCTAAAGTCCTTCTTCAATGTGCGAGACTACTCCCTCATTCTAACAGAGTGCATTCTCAATGTGGGAGAGTGCTGCGAAGGTAACTCAGCATCGTTCTATGACAGAGTAAGAGAAAGTAAATCTACATTGCTGCTAACCCTAACCCTAACCCTAACCGTATCACTATCCTGACATTTAGGCAAAACTGAAACCAAAACCTAGTGGGAATACTATTGCGATCCGAACACTAACAGTAACACTAGCACTAAAACTCACGCTAAAAACGAACACGTTCTCCTCACCCCCACACCATTCCTACACCTAAGCATGATTTTTTTGGATACCGTGAAAATGTTTGAGAGGGCAGTTAGAGAGTGGGTGACAGATATTTCTTTCTGTTCTTGAGTACATTTCCAGAAGAAGAACACTATGTACTTTCATGCAACACAGGATCACAACGTGAACACACTGTGCCAAATGAGGCTATTAGCGTCAGTGATGGAAATCACGTTATGAGTGCATTGTTAGTGGTAGTCTTTCATATCACTGTGCCACAAAGCTCTGACGCTGACAGATTCTCTGTGACATTACTGTTGACTGTTGGGAAGAAATGCTTCAGTATTGGGATAGTCCCTGTGTGTTTGGACACAACGTATGTGAGTTAGGAAACAATGTAGATGAAATGTGACATTGAACGAGAAATAAGTGACATTACGTTAGTTGTCTAACATAGTGAGTGTGAGGGAGTTACCCAGTGTGTCAGTGGTTCGCACACTGTAGCACTGTTAAAACTTTGTGTGTTTGTGCTCTGACAGCGAGAGTGATTTTCACTTCGTCTTTGTACTGAAACGAGTTTGATATTGTTGTGACACGGAGAGTCAGATTTGGCCTCAGCTAAAGTCCTTCTTCAAAGTGCGAGACTCCTCTCTCATTCTAACAGAGTGCATTCTCAATGTGGGAGAGTGCTGCGACGGTAACTCAGCATCCATCGTTCTGTGACATAGTAAGAGAAAGTAAATCTACATTGGTGCTAACCCTAACCCTAACTCTAACGCTATCACTATCCTGACATTTACATAAAACTGAAACCGAAACCTAGTGGGAATACTATTGCTATCCTAACACTATCAGTAACACTAGCACTAAAACTCACGCTAAAACGAACACGTTCTCCTCACCCCACACCCTTCCTACACCTAAGCATGATGTTTTTGGATACCGTGAAAATGTTTGAGAGGGCAGTTAGAGAGTGGGTGACAGATATTCCTTTCTGTTCTTGAGTACATTTCCAGAAGAAGTACACTATGTGATTTTATGCTACACAGGATCAGAACGTGAACACACTGTGCCAAAATGAGGCTATCAGCGTCAGTGATGGAAATCACATTATGAGTGCATTGTTAATGGTAGTCTTTCATATCACTGTACCACAAAGCTCTAACGCTGACAGATTCTCTGTGACATTACTGTTGACTGTTGGGAAGTAGCGCTTCAGTATTGGGATATTCCGTGTGTGTTTGGACACAACGTATGTGAGTTAGGAAACAATGTAGATGAAATGTGACATTGAATGAGAAAAAAGTGACATTACGTTAGATGTCTAACACAGTGACTGTGAGTGAGTGACCCAGTGTGTGAGTGGTTCGCACACTGTAGCACTGTTAAAACATTGTGTGTTTGTGCTCTGACAGCGAGAGTGCTTTTTCACTTTGTCTTTGTGCTGAAACGAGTTTGATATTGTTGTGACACGGAGCGTCAGATTTGGACTCAGCTAAAGTCCTTCTTCAATGTGCAAGACTACTCCCTCATTCTAACAGAGTGCATTCTCAATGTGGGAGAGTGCTGCGACGGTAACTCAGCATCGTTGTGTGACAGAGTAAGAGAAAGTAAATCTACATTGCTGCTAACCCTAACCCTAACCCTAACCGTATCACTATCCTGACATTTACGCAAAACTGAAACCGAAACCTAGTGGGAATACTATTGCGATCCTAACACTAACAGTAACACTAGCACTAAAACTCACGCTAAAACGAACACGTTCTCCTCACCCCACACCCTTCCTACACCTAAGCATGATTTTGGATACCGTGAAAATGTTTGAGAGGGCAGTTAGAGAGTGGGTGACAGATATTTCTTTCTGTTCTTGAGTACATTTCGAGAAGAAGAAGAAAACCATGTGATTTCATACAACACAGGATCAGAACGTGAACACACTGTGCCACAATGAGGCTATCAGCGTCAGTGATGGAAATCACATTATGAGTGCATTGTTAATGGTAGTCTTCCATATCACTGTGCCACAAAGCTCTGACGCTGACAGATTCTCTGTGACATTACTGTTGACTGTTGGGAAGTAACGCTTCAGTATTGGGATATTCCGTGTGTGTTTGCACACAACGTATGTGAGTTAGGAAACAACGTAGATGAAATGTGACATTGAACGAGAAAAAAGTGACATTACTTTAGTTGTCTAACATAGTGACTGTGAGGGAGTGACCCAGTGTGTCAGTGGTTCGCACACTGTAGCACTGTTAAAACTTTGTGTGTTTGTGCTCTGACAGCGAGTGTGCTTTTTCACTTTGTCTTTGTGCTGAAATGAGTTTGATATTGTTGTGACACGGAGCGTCAGATTTGGACTCAGCTAAAGTCCTTCTTCAATGTGCGAGACTACTCCCTCATTCTAACAGAGTGCATTCTCAATGTGGGAGAGTGCTGCGACGGTAACTCAGCATCGTTCTATGACAGAGTAAGAGAAAGTAAATCTACATTGCTGCTAACCCTAACCCTAACCCTAACCCTATCACTATCCTGACATTTACATAAAACTGAAACCGAAACCTAGTGGGAATACTATTGCTATCCTAACACTATCAGTAACACTAGCACTAAAACTCACGCTAAAACGAACACGTTCTCCTCACCCCACACCCTTCCTACACCTAAGTATGATGTTTTTGGATACCGTGAAAATGTTTGAGAGGGCAGTTAGAGAGTGGGTGACAGATATTTCTTTCTGTTCTTCAGTACATTTCCAGAAGAAGAACACTATGTGATTTCATACAACACAGGATCAGAACGTGAACACACTGTGCCAAAATGAGGCTATCAGCGTCAGTGACGGAAATCACATTATGAGTGCATTGTTAATGGTAGTCTTTCATATCACTGTGCCACAAAGCTCTAACGCTGACAGATTCTCTGTGACATTACTGTTGACTGTTGGGAAGTAGCGCTTCAGTATTGGGATATTCCGTGTGTGTTTGGACACAACGTATGTGAGTTAGGAAACAATGTAGATGAAATGTGACATTGAATGAGAAAAAAGTGACATTACGTTAGTTGTCTAACATAGTGACTGTGAGGTAGTGACCCAGTGTGTCAGTGGTTCGCACACTGTAGCACTGTTAAATTTTTGTGTGTTTCTTCTCTGTCAGCGAGAGTGCGTTTTCACTTTGTCTTTGTGCTGAAACGAGTTTGATATTGTTGTGACACGGAGCGTCAGATTTGGACTCAGCTAAAGTCCTTCTTCAATGTGCGAGACTACTCCCTCATTCTAACAGAGTGCATTCTCAATGTGGGAGAGTGCTGCGACGGTAACTCAGCATCGTTGTGTGACAGAGTAAGAGAAAGTAAATCTACATTGCTGCTAACCCTTACCCTAACCCTAACCCTATCACTATCCTGACATTTACGCAAAACTGAAACCGAAATATAGTGGGAATACTATTGCGATCCTAACACTAACAGTAACACTAGCACTAAAACTCACGCTAAAACGAACACGTTCTCCTCACCCCACACCCTTCCTACACCTAAGCATGATTTTGGATACCGTGAAAATGTTTGAGAGGGCAGTTAGAGAGTGGGTGACAGATATTTCTTTCTGTTCTTCAGTACATTTCCAGAAGAAGAACACTATGTGATTTCATACAACACAGGATCAGAACGTGAACACACTGTGCCACAATGAGGCTATCAGCGTCAGTGATGGAAATCACATTATGAGTGCATTGTTAATGGTAGTCTTTCATATCACTGTGCCACAAAGCTCTGACGTTGACAGATTCTCTGTGACATTACTGTTGACTGTTGGGAAGTAACGCTTTAGTATTGGGATATTCCGTGTGTGTTTGGACACAACATATGTGAGTTAGGAAACAAAGTAGATGAAATGTGACATTGAACGACGAATAAGTGACATTACGTTAGTTGTCTAACATAGTGACTGTGAGGGAGTGACCCAGTGTGTCAGTGGTTCGCACACTGTAGCACTGTTAAAACTTTGTGTGTTTGT
Source organism: Phodopus roborovskii (assembly GCF_943737965.1). Taxonomy (NCBI): domain Eukaryota; kingdom Metazoa; phylum Chordata; class Mammalia; order Rodentia; family Cricetidae; genus Phodopus; species Phodopus roborovskii. Next base: position 935,250 of record NW_026126962.1, read on the forward strand.
GCTCTGACACCGAGAGTGCTTTTTTACTTTTTGTGCTGAAACGAGTTTGATATTGTTGTGACACGGAGAGTCAGATTTGGCCTCAGCTAAAGTCCTTCTTCAATGTGCGAGACTACTCTCTCATTCTAACAGAGTGCATTCTCAATGTGGGAGAGTGCTGCGACGGTAACTCAGCATCCATCGTTCTGTGACATAGTAAGAGAAAGTAAATCTACATTGGTGCTAACCCTAACCCTAACCCTAACCCTATCACTATCCTGACATTTACATAAAACTGAAACCGAAACCTAGTGGGAATACTATTGCTATCCTAACACTATCAGTAACACTAGCACTAAAACTCACGCTAAAACGAACACGTTCTCCTCACCCCACACCCTTCCTACACCTAAGCATGATGTTTTTGGATACCGTGAAAATGTTTGAGAGGGCAGTTAGAGAGTGGGTGACAGATATTTCTTTCTGTTCTTGAGTACATTTCCAGAAGAAGAACACTATGTGATGTCATGCAACACAGGATAAGAACGTGAACACACTGTGCCAAAATGAGGCTATCAGCGTCAGTGATGGAAATCACATTATGAGTGCATTGTTAATGGTAGTCTTTCATATCACTGTGCCACAAAGCTCTAACGCTGACAGATTCTCTGTGACATTACTGTTGACTGTTGGGAAGTAGCGCTTCAGTATTGGGATATTCCGTGTGTGTTTGGACACAACGTATGTGAGTTAGGAAACAATGTAGATGAAATGTGACATTGAACGAGAAAAAAGTGACATTACGTTAGTTGTCTAACATACTGACTGTGAGGTAGTGACCCAGTGTGTCAGTGGTTCGCACACTGTAGCACTGTTAAATTTTTGTGTGTTTCTTCTCTGTCAGCGAGAGTGCGTTTTCACTTTGTCTTTGTGCTGAAACGAGTTTGATATTGTTGTGACACGGAGCGTCAGATTTGGACTCAGCTAAAGTCCTTCTTCAATGTGCGAGACTACTCCCTCATTCTAACAGAGTGCATTCTCAATGTGGGAGAGTGCTGCGAAGGTAACTCAGCATCGTTCTATGACAGAGTAAGAGAAAGTAAATCTACATTGCTGCTAACCCTAACCCTAACCCTAACCGTATCACTATCCTGACATTTAGGCAAAACTGAAACCAAAACCTAGTGGGAATACTATTGCGATCCGAACACTAACAGTAACACTAGCACTAAAACTCACGCTAAAACGAACACGTTCTCCTCACCCCACACCATTCCTACACCTAAGCATGATTTTTTTGGATACCGTGAAAATGTTTGAGAGGGCAGTTAGAGAGTGGGTGACAGATATTTCTTTCTGTTCTTGAGTACATTTCCAGAAGAAGAACACTATGTACTTTCATGCAACACAGGATCACAACGTGAACACACTGTGCCAAATGAGGCTATTAGCGTCAGTGATGGAAATCACGTTATGAGTGCATTGTTAGTGGTAGTCTTTCATATCACTGTGCCACAAAGCTCTGACGCTGACAGATTCTCTGTGACATTACTGTTGACTGTTGGGAAGAAATGCTTCAGTATTGGGATAGTCCGTGTGTGTTTGGACACAACGTATGTGAGTTAGGAAACAATGTAGATGAAATGTGACATTGAACGAGAAATAAGTGACATTACGTTAGTTGTCTAACATAGTGAGTGTGAGGGAGTTACCCAGTGTGTCAGTGGTTCGCACACTGTAGCACTGTTAAAACTTTGTGTGTTTGTTCTCTGACAGCGAGAGTGATTTTCACTTCGTCTTTGTACTGAAACGAGTTTGATATTGTTGTGACACGGAGAGTCAGATTTGGCCTCAGCTAAAGTCCTTCTTCAAAGTGCGAGACTCCTCTCTCATTCTAACAGAGTGCATTCTCAATGTGGGAGAGTGCTGCGACGGTAACTCAGCATCCATCGTTCTGTGACATAGTAAGAGAAAGTAAATCTACATTGGTGCTAACCCTAACCCTAACTCTAACGCTATCACTATCCTGACATTTACATAAAACTGAAACCGAAACCTAGTGGGAATACTATTGCTATCCTAACACTATCAGTAACACTAGCACTAAAACTCACGCTAAAACGAACACGTTCTCCTCACCCCACACCCTTCCTACACCTAAGCATGATGTTTTTGGATACCGTGAAAATGTTTGAGAGGGCAGTTAGAGAGTGGGTGACAGATATTCCTTTCTGTTCTTGAGTACATTTCCAGAAGAAGTACACTATGTGATTTTATGCTACACAGGATCAGAACGTGAACACACTGTGCCAAAATGAGGCTATCAGCGTCAGTGATGGAAATCACATTATGAGTGCATTGTTAATGGTAGTCTTTCATATCACTGTACCACAAAGCTCTAACGCTGACAGATTCTCTGTGACATTACTGTTGACTGTTGGGAAGTAGCGCTTCAGTATTGGGATATTCCGTGTGTGTTTGGACACAACGTATGTGAGTTAGGAAACAATGTAGATGAAATGTGACATTGAATGAGAAAAAAGTGACATTACGTTAGATGTCTAACACAGTGACTCTGAGTGAGTGACCCAGTGTGTGAGTGGTTCGCACACTGTAGCACTGTTAAAACATTGTGTGTTTGTGCTCTGACAGCGAGAGTGCTTTTTCACTTTGTCTTTGTGCTGAAACGAGTTTGATATTGTTGTGACACGGAGCGTCAGATTTGGACTCAGCTAAAGTCCTTCTTCAATGTGCAAGACTACTCCCTCATTCTAACAGAGTGCATTCTCAATGTGGGAGAGTGCTGCGACGGTAACTCAGCATCGTTGTGTGACAGAGTAAGAGAAAGTAAATCTACATTGCTGCTAACCCTAACCCTAACCCTAACCGTATCACTATCCTGACATTTACGCAAAACTGAAACCGAAACCTAGTGGGAATACTATTGCGATCCTAACACTAACAGTAACACTAGCACTAAAACTCACGCTAAAACGAACACGTTCTCCTCACCCCACACCCTTCCTACACCTAAGCATGATTTTGGATACCGTGAAAATGTTTGAGAGGGCAGTTAGAGAGTGGGTGACAGATATTTCTTTCTGTTCTTGAGTACATTTCGAGAAGAAGAAGAAAACCATGTGATTTCATACAACACAGGATCAGAACGTGAACACACTGTGCCACAATGAGGCTATCAGCGTCAGTGATGGAAATCACATTATGAGTGCATTGTTAATGGTAGTCTTCCATATCACTGTGCCACAAAGCTCTGACGCTGACAGATTCTCTGTGACATTACTGTTGACTGTTGGGAAGTAACGCTTCAGTATTGGGATATTCCGTGTGTGTTTGCACACAACGTATGTGAGTTAGGAAACAACGTAGATGAAATGTGACATTGAACGAGAAAAAAGTGACATTACTTTAGTTGTCTAACATAGTGACTGTGAGGGAGTGACCCAGTGTGTCAGTGGTTCGCACACTGTAGCACTGTTAAAACTTTGTGTGTTTGTGCTCTGACAGCGAGTGTGCTTTTTCACTTTGTCTTTGTGCTGAAATGAGTTTGATATTGTTGTGACACGGAGCGTCAGATTTGGACTCAGCTAAAGTCCTTCTTCAATGTGCGAGACTACTCCCTCATTCTAACAGAGTGCATTCTCAATGTGGGAGAGTGCTGCGACGGTAACTCAGCATCGTTCTATGACAGAGTAAGAGAAAGTAAATCTACATTGCTGCTAACCCTAACCCTAACCCTAACCGTATCACTATCCTGACATTTAGGCAAATTGAAACCAAAACCTAGTGGGAATACTATTGCGATCCGAACACTAACAGTAACACTAGCACTAAAACTCACGCTAAAACGAACACGTTCTCCTCACCCCACACCATTCCTACACCTAAGCATGATTTTTTTGCATACCGTGAAAATGTTTGAGAGGGCAGTTAGACAGAGGGTGCAGATATTTCTTTCTGTTCTTGAGTACATTTCCAGAAGAAGAACACTATGTACTTTCATGCAACACAGGATCACAACGTGAACACACTGTGCCAAATGAGGCTATTAGCGTCAGTGATGGAAATCACGTTATGAGTGCATTGTTAGTGGTAGTCTTTCATATCACTGTGCCACAAAGCTCTGACGCTGACAGATTCTCTGTGACATTACTGTTGACTGTTGGGAAGAAATGCTTCAGTATTGGGATAGTCCCTGTGTGTTTGGACACAACGTATGTGAGTTAGGAAACAATGTAGATGAAATGTGACATTGAACGAGAAATAAGTGACATTACGTTAGTTGTCTAACATAGTGAGTGTGAGGGAGTTACCCAGTGTGTCAGTGGTTCGCACACTGTAGCACTGTTAAAACTTTGTGTGTTTGTGCTCTGACAGCGAGAGTGATTTTCACTTCGTCTTTGTACTGAAACGAGTTTGATATTGTTGTGACACGGAGAGTCAGATTTGGCCTCAGCTAAAGTCCTTCTTCAAAGTGCGAGACTCCTCTCTCATTCTAACAGAGTGCATTCTCAATGTGGGAGAGTGCTGCGACGGTAACTCAGCATCCATCGTTCTGTGACATAGTAAGAGAAAGTAAATCTACATTGGTGCTAACCCTAACCCTAACTCTAACGCTATCACTATCCTGACATTTACATAAAACTGAAACCGAAACCTAGTGGGAATACTATTGCTATCCTAACACTATCAGTAACACTAGCACTAAAACTCACGCTAAAACGAACACGTTCTCCTCACCCCACACCCTTCCTACACCTAAGCATGATGTTTTTGGATACCGTGAAAATGTTTGAGAGGGCAGTTAGAGAGTGGGTGACAGATATTCCTTTCTGTTCTTGAGTACATTTCCAGAAGAAGTACACTATGTGATTTTATGCTACACAGGATCAGAACGTGAACACACTGTGCCAAAATGAGGCTATCAGCGTCAGTGATGGAAATCACATTATGAGTGCATTGTTAATGGTAGTCTTTCATATCACTGTACCACAAAGCTCTAACGCTGACAGATTCTCTGTGACATTACTGTTGACTGTTGGGAAGTAGCGCTTCAGTATTGGGATATTCCGTGTGTGTTTGGACACAACGTATGTGAGTTAGGAAACAATGTAGATGAAATGTGACATTGAATGAGAAAAAAAGTGACATTACGTTAGATGTCTAACACAGTGACTGTGAGTGAGTGACCCAGTGTGTGAGTGGTTCGCACACTGTAGCACTGTTAAAACATTGTGTGTTTGTGCTCTGACAGCGAGAGTGCTTTTTCACTTTGTCTTTGTGCTGAAACGAGTTTGATATTGTTGTGACACGGAGCGTCAGATTTGGACTCAGCTAAAGTCCTTCTTCAATGTGCAAGACTACTCCCTCATTCTAACAGAGTGCATTCTCAATGTGGGAGAGTGCTGCGACGGTAACTCAGCATCGTTGTGTGACAGAGTAAGAGAAAGTAAATCTACATTGCTGCTAACCCTAACCCTAACCCTAACCGTATCACTATCCTGACATTTACGCAAAACTGAAACCGAAACCTAGTGGGAATACTATTGCGATCCTAACACTAACAGTAACACTAGCACTAAAACTCACGCTAAAACGAACACGTTCTCCTCACCCCACACCCTTCCTACACCTAAGCATGATTTTGGATACCGTGAAAATGTTTGAGAGGGCAGTTAGAGAGTGGGTGACAGATATTTCTTTCTGTTCTTGAGTACATTTCGAGAAGAAGAAGAAAACCATGTGATTTCATACAACACAGGATCAGAACGTGAACACACTGTGCCACAATGAGGCTATCAGCGTCAGTGATGGAAATCACATTATGAGTGCATTGTTAATGGTAGTCTTCCATATCACTGTGCCACAAAGCTCTGACGCTGACAGATTCTCTGTGACATTACTGTTGACTGTTGGGAAGTAACGCTTCAGTATTGGGATATTCCGTGTGTGTTTGCACACAACGTATGTGAGTTAGGAAACAACGTAGATGAAATGTGACATTGAACGAGAAAAAAGTGACATTACTTTAGTTGTCTAACATAGTGACTGTGAGGGAGTGACCCAGTGTGTCAGTGGTTCGCACACTGTAGCACTGTTAAAACTTTGTGTGTTTGTGCTCTGACAGCGAGTGTGCTTTTTCACTTTGTCTTTGTGCTGAAACGAGTTTGATATTGTTGTGACACGGAGCGTCAGATTTGGACTCAGCTAAAGTCCTTCTTCAATGTGCGAGACTACTCCCTCATTCTAACAGAGTGCATTCTCAATGTGGGAGAGTGCTGCGAAGGTAACTCAGCATCGTTCTATGACAGAGTAAGAGAAAGTAAATCTACATTGCTGCTAACCCTAACCCTAACCCTAACCGTATCACTATCCTGACATTTAGGCAAAACTGAAACCAAAACCTAGTGGGAATACTATTGCGATCCGAACACTAACAGTAACACTAGCACTAAAACTCACGCTAAAACGAACACGTTCTCCTCACCCCACACCATTCCTACACCTAAGCATGATTTTTTTGGATACCGTGAAAATGTTTGAGAGGGCAGTTAGAGAGTGGGTGACAGATATTTCTTTCTGTTCTTGAGTACATTTCCAGAAGAAGAACACTATGTACTTTCATGCAACACAGGATCACAACGTGAACACACTGTGCCAAATGAGGCTATTAGCGTCAGTGATGGAAATCACGTTATGAGTGCATTGTTAGTGGTAGTCTTTCATATCACTGTGCCACAAAGCTCTGACGCTGACAGATTCTCTGTGACATTACTGTTGACTGTTGGGAAGAAATGCTTCAGTATTGGGATAGTCCCTGTGTGTTTGGACACAACGTATGTGAGTTAGGAAACAATGTAGATGAAATGTGACATTGAACGAGAAATAAGTGACATTACGTTAGTTGTCTAACATAGTGAGTGTGAGGGAGTTACCCAGTGTGTCAGTGGTTCGCACACTGTAGCACTGTTAAAACTTTGTGTGTTTGTTCTCTGACAGCGAGAGTGATTTTCACTTCGTCTTTGTACTGAAACGAGTTTGATATTGTTGTGACACGGAGAGTCAGATTTGGCCTCAGCTAAAGTCCTTCTTCAAAGTGCGAGACTCCTCTCTCATTCTAACAGAGTGCATTCTCAATGTGGGAGAGTGCTGCGACGGTAACTCAGCATCCATCGTTCTGTGACATAGTAAGAGAAAGTAAATCTACATTGGTGCTAACCCTAACCCTAACTCTAACGCTATCACTATCCTGACATTTACATAAAACTGAAACCGAAACCTAGTGGGAATACTATTGCTATCCTAACACTATCAGTAACACTAGCACTAAAACTCACGCTAAAACGAACACGTTCTCCTCACCCCACACCCTTCCTACACCTAAGCATGATGTTTTTGGATACCGTGAAAATGTTTGAGAGGGCAGTTAGAGAGTGGGTGACAGATATTCCTTTCTGTTCTTGAGTACATTTCCAGAAGAAGTACACTATGTGATTTTATGCTACACAGGATCAGAACGTGAACACACTGTGCCAAAATGAGGCTATCAGCGTCAGTGATGGAAATCACATTATGAGTGCATTGTTAATGGTAGTCTTTCATATCACTGTACCACAAAGCTCTAACGCTGACAGATTCTCTGTGACATTACTGTTGACTGTTGGGAAGTAGCGCTTCAGTATTGGGATATTCCGTGTGTGTTTGGACACAACGTATGTGAGTTAGGAAACAATGTAGATGAAATGTGACATTGAATGAGAAAAAAGTGACATTACGTTAGATGTCTAACACAGTGACTCTGAGTGAGTGACCCAGTGTGTGAGTGGTTCGCACACTGTAGCACTGTTAAAACATTGTGTGTTTGTGCTCTGACAGCGAGAGTGCTTTTTCACTTTGTCTTTGTGCTGAAACGAGTTTGATATTGTTGTGACACGGAGCGTCAGATTTGGACTCAGCTAAAGTCCTTCTTCAATGTGCAAGACTACTCCCTCATTCTAACAGAGTGCATTCTCAATGTGGGAGAGTGCTGCGACGGTAACTCAGCATCGTTGTGTGACAGAGTAAGAGAAAGTAAATCTACATTGCTGCTAACCCTAACCCTAACCCTAACCGTATCACTATCCTGACATTTACGCAAAACTGAAACCGAAACCTAGTGGGAATACTATTGCGATCCTAACACTAACAGTAACACTAGCACTAAAACTCACGCTAAAACGAACACGTTCTCCTCACCCCACACCCTTCCTACACCTAAGCATGATTTTGGATACCGTGAAAATGTTTGAGAGGGCAGTTAGAGAGTGGGTGACAGATATTTCTTTCTGTTCTTGAGTACATTTCGAGAAGAAGAAGAAAACCATGTGATTTCATACAACACAGGATCAGAACGTGAACACACTGTGCCACAATGAGGCTATCAGCGTCAGTGATGGAAATCACATTATGAGTGCATTGTTAATGGTAGTCTTCCATATCACTGTGCCACAAAGCTCTGACGCTGACAGATTCTCTGTGACATTACTGTTGACTGTTGGGAAGTAACGCTTCAGTATTGGGATATTCCGTGTGTGTTTGCACACAACGTATGTGAGTTAGGAAACAACGTAGATGAAATGTGACATTGAACGAGAAAAAAGTGACATTACTTTAGTTGTCTAACATAGTGACTGTGAGGGAGTGACCCAGTGTGTCAGTGGTTCGCACACTGTAGCACTGTTAAAACTTTGTGTGTTTGTGCTCTGACAGCGAGTGTGCTTTTTCACTTTGTCTTTGTGCTGAAATGAGTTTGATATTGTTGTGACACGGAGCGTCAGATTTGGACTCAGCTAAAGTCCTTCTTCAATGTGCGAGACTACTCCCTCATTCTAACAGAGTGCATTCTCAATGTGGGAGAGTGCTGCGACGGTAACTCAGCATCGTTCTATGACAGAGTAAGAGAAAGTAAATCTACATTGCTGCTAACCCTAACCCTAACCCTAACCGTATCACTATCCTGACATTTAGGCAAATTGAAACCAAAACCTAGTGGGAATACTATTGCGATCCGAACACTAACAGTAACACTAGCACTAAAACTCACGCTAAAACGAACACGTTCTCCTCACCCCACACCATTCCTACACCTAAGCATGATTTTTTTGCATACCGTGAAAATGTTTGAGAGGGCAGTTAGACAGAGGGTGCAGATATTTCTTTCTGTTCTTGAGTACATTTCCAGAAGAAGAACACTATGTACTTTCATGCAACACAGGATCACAACGTGAACACACTGTGCCAAATGAGGCTATTAGCGTCAGTGATGGAAATCACGTTATGAGTGCATTGTTAGTGGTAGTCTTTCATATCACTGTGCCACAAAGCTCTGACGCTGACAGATTCTCTGTGACATTACTGTTGACTGTTGGGAAGAAATGCTTCAGTATTGGGATAGTCCCTGTGTGTTTGGACACAACGTATGTGAGTTAGGAAACAATGTAGATGAAATGTGACATTGAACGAGAAATAAGTGACATTACGTTAGTTGTCTAACATAGTGAGTGTGAGGGAGTTACCCAGTGTGTCAGTGGTTCGCACACTGTAGCACTGTTAAAACTTTGTGTGTTTGTGCTCTGACAGCGAGAGTGATTTTCACTTCGTCTTTGTACTGAAACGAGTTTGATATTGTTGTGACACGGAGAGTCAGATTTGGCCTCAGCTAAAGTCCTTCTTCAAAGTGCGAGACTCCTCTCTCATTCTAACAGAGTGCATTCTCAATGTGGGAGAGTGCTGCGACGGTAACTCAGCATCCATCGTTCTGTGACATAGTAAGAGAAAGTAAATCTACATTGGTGCTAACCCTAACCCTAACTCTAACGCTATCACTATCCTGACATTTACATAAAACTGAAACCGAAACCTAGTGGGAATACTATTGCTATCCTAACACTATCAGTAACACTAGCACTAAAACTCACGCTAAAACGAACACGTTCTCCTCACCCCACACCCTTCCTACACCTAAGCATGATGTTTTTGGATACCGTGAAAATGTTTGAGAGGGCAGTTAGAGAGTGGGTGACAGATATTCCTTTCTGTTCTTGAGTACATTTCCAGAAGAAGTACACTATGTGATTTTATGCTACACAGGATCAGAACGTGAACACACTGTGCCAAAATGAGGCTATCAGCGTCAGTGATGGAAATCACATTATGAGTGCATTGTTAATGGTAGTCTTTCATATCACTGTACCACAAAGCTCTAACGCTGACAGATTCTCTGTGACATTACTGTTGACTGTTGGGAAGTAGCGCTTCAGTATTGGGATATTCCGTGTGTGTTTGGACACAACGTATGTGAGTTAGGAAACAATGTAGATGAAATGTGACATTGAATGAGAAAAAAGTGACATTACGTTAGATGTCTAACACAGTGACTGTGAGTGAGTGACCCAGTGTGTGAGTGGTTCGCACACTGTAGCACTGTTAAAACATTGTGTGTTTGTGCTCTGACAGCGAGAGTGCTTTTTCACTTTGTCTTTGTGCTGAAACGAGTTTGATATTGTTGTGACACGGAGCGTCAGATTTGGACTCAGCTAAAGTCCTTCTTCAATGTGCAAGACTACTCCCTCATTCTAACAGAGTGCATTCTCAATGTGGGAGAGTGCTGCGACGGTAACTCAGCATCGTTGTGTGACAGAGTAAGAGAAAGTAAATCTACATTGCTGCTAACCCTAACCCTAACCCTAACCGTATCACTATCCTGACATTTACGCAAAACTGAAACCGAAACCTAGTGGGAATACTATTGCGATCCTAACACTAACAGTAACACTAGCACTAAAACTCACGCTAAAACGAACACGTTCTCCTCACCCCACACCCTTCCTACACCTAAGCATGATTTTGGATACCGTGAAAATGTTTGAGAGGGCAGTTAGAGAGTGGGTGACAGATATTTCTTTCTGTTCTTGAGTACATTTCGAGAAGAAGAAGAAAACCATGTGATTTCATACAACACAGGATCAGAACGTGAACACACTGTGCCACAATGAGGCTATCAGCGTCAGTGATGGAAATCACATTATGAGTGCATTGTTAATGGTAGTCTTCCATATCACTGTGCCACAAAGCTCTGACGCTGACAGATTCTCTGTGACATTACTGTTGACTGTTGGGAAGTAACGCTTCAGTATTGGGATATTCCGTGTGTGTTTGCACACAACGTATGTGAGTTAGGAAACAACGTAGATGAAATGTGACATTGAACGAGAAAAAAGTGACATTACTTTAGTTGTCTAACATAGTGACTGTGAGGGAGTGACCCAGTGTGTCAGTGGTTCGCACACTGTAGCACTGTTAAAACTTTGTGTGTTTGTGCTCTGACAGCGAGTGTGCTTTTTCACTTTGTCTTTGTGCTGAAACGAGTTTGATATTGTTGTGACACGGAGCGTCAGATTTGGACTCAGCTAAAGTCCTTCTTCAATGTGCGAGACTACTCCCTCATTCTAACAGAGTGCATTCTCAATGTGGGAGAGTGCTGCGACGGTAACTCAGCATCGTTCTATGACAGAGTAAGAGAAAGTAAATCTACATTGCTGCTAACCCTAACCCTAACCCTAACCGTATCACTATCCTGACATTTAGGCAAATTGAAACCAAAACCTAGTGGGAATACTATTGCGATCCGAACACTAACAGTAACACTAGCACTAAAACTCACGCTAAAACGAACACGTTCTCCTCACCCCACACCATTCCTACACCTAAGCATGATTTTTTTGCATACCGTGAAAATGTTTGAGAGGGCAGTTAGACAGAGGGTGCAGATATTTCTTTCTGTTCTTGAGTACATTTCCAGAAGAAGAACACTATGTACTTTCATGCAACACAGGATCACAACGTGAACACACTGTGCCAAATGAGGCTATTAGCGTCAGTGATGGAAATCACGTTATGAGTGCATTGTTAGTGGTAGTCTTTCATATCACTGTGCCACAAAGCTCTGACGCTGACAGATTCTCTGTGACATTACTGTTGACTGTTGGGAAGAAATGCTTCAGTATTGGGATAGTCCCTGTGTGTTTGGACACAACGTATGTGAGTTAGGAAACAATGTAGATGAAATGTGACATTGAACGAGAAATAAGTGACATTACGTTAGTTGTCTAACATAGTGAGTGTGAGGGAGTTACCCAGTGTGTCAGTGGTTCGCACACTGTAGCACTGTTAAAACTTTGTGTGTTTGTGCTCTGACAGCGAGAGTGATTTTCACTTCGTCTTTGTACTGAAACGAGTTTGATATTGTTGTGACACGGAGAGTCAGATTTGGCCTCAGCTAAAGTCCTTCTTCAAAGTGCGAGACTCCTCTCTCATTCTAACAGAGTGCATTCTCAATGTGGGAGAGTGCTGCGACGGTAACTCAGCATCCATCGTTCTGTGACATAGTAAGAGAAAGTAAATCTACATTGGTGCTAACCCTAACCCTAACCCTAACCCTATGACTATCCTGACATTTACGCAAAACTGAAACCGAAACCTTGTGGGAATACTATTGCTATCCTAACACTATCAGTAATGCTAGCACTAAAACTCACGCTAAAACGACCACGTTCTCCTCACCCCACACCCTTCCTACACCTAAGCATGATTTTGGATACCGTGAAAATGTTTGAGAGGGCAGTTAGAGAGTGGGTGACAGATATTTCTTTCTGTTCTTGAGTACATTTCCAGAAGAAGAACACTATGTGATTTCATGCAACACAGGATCAGAACGTGAACACACTGTGCCAAAATGAGGCTATTAGCATCAGGATGGAAATCACATTATGAGTGCATTGTTAATGGTAGTCTTTCATATCACTGTGCCACAAAGCTCTGACGCTGACAGATTCTCTGTGACATTACTGTTGACTGTTGGGAAGTAGCGCTTCAGTATTGGGATATTCCGTGTGTGTTTGGAAACAACGTATGTGAGTCAGGAAACAATGTAGATGAAATGTGACATTGAATGAGAAAAAAGTGACATTACGTTAGTTGTCTAACATAGTGACTGTGAGGGAGTGACCCAGTGTGTGAGTGGTTCGCACACTGTAGCACTGTTAAAACTTTGTGTGTTTGTGCTCTGACAGCGAGAGTGCTTTTTTACTTTGTCTTTGTGCTGAAATGAGTTTGATATTGTTGTGACACGGAGCGTCAGATTTGGACTCAGTTAAAGTCCTTCAATGTGCGAGACTACTCTCTCATTCTAACAGAGTGCATTCTCAATGTGGGAGAGTGCTGCGACGGTAACTCAGCATCCATCGTTCTGTGACATAGTAAGAGAAAGTAAATCTACATTGGTGCTAACCCTAACCCTAACTCTAACGCTATCACTATCCTGACATTTACATAAAACTGAAACCGAAACCTAGTGGGAATACTATTGCTATCCTAACACTATCAGTAACACTAGCACTAAAACTCACGCTAAAACGAACACGTTCTCCTCACCCCACACCCTTCCTACACCTAAGCATGATGTTTTTGGATACCGTGAAAATGTTTGAGAGGGCAGTTAGAGAGTGGGTGACAGATATTCCTTTCTGTTCTTGAGTACATTTCCAGAAGAAGTACACTATGTGATTTCATGCTACACAGGATCACAACGTGAACACACTGTGCCAAAATGAGGCTATCAGCGTCAGTGATGGAAATCACATTATGAGTGCATTGTTAATGGTAGTCTTTCATATCACTGTACCACAAAGCTCTAACGCTGACAGATTCTCTGTGACATTACTGTTGACTGTTGGGAAGTAGCGCTTCAGTATTGGGATATTCCGTGTGTGTTTGGACACAACGTATGTGAGTTAGGAAACAATGTAGATGAAATGTGACATTGAATGAGAAAAAAGTGACATTACTTTAGTTGTCTAACATAGTGACTGTGAGGTAGTGACCCAGTGTGTCAGTGGTTCGCACACTGTAGCACTGTTAAATTTTTGTGTGTTTCTTCTCTGTCAGCGAGAGTGCGTTTTCACTTTGTCTTTGTGCTGAAACGAGTTTGATATTGTTGTGACACGGAGCGTCAGATTTGGACTCAGCTAAAGTCCTTCTTCAATGTGCGAGACTACTCCCTCATTCTAACAGAGTGCATTCTCAATGTGGGAGAGTGCTGCGACGGTAACTCAGCATCGTTGTGTGAACAGAGTAAGAGAAAGTAAATCTACATTGCTGCTAACCCTTACCCTAACCCTAACCCTATCACTATCCTGACATTTACGCAAAACTGAAACCGAAATATAGTGGGAATACTATTGCGATCCTAACACTAACAGTAACACTAGCACTAAAACTCACGCTAAAACGAACACGTTCTCCTCACCCCACACCCTTCCTACACCTAAGCATGATTTTGGATACCGTGAAAATGTTTGAGAGGGCAGTTAGAGAGTGGGTGACAAATATTTCTTTCTGTTCTTGAGTACATTTCCAGAAGAAGAACACTATGTGATTTCATACAACACAGGATCAGAACGTGAACACACTGTGCCACAATGAGGCTATCAGCGTCAGTGATGGAAATCACATTATGAGTGCATTGTTAATGGTAGTCTTTCATATAACTGTGCCACAAAGCTCTGACGCTGACAGATTCTCTGTGACATTACTGTTGACTGTTGGGAAGTAACGCTTCAGTATTGGGATATTCCGCGTGTGTTTGGACACAACGTATGTGAGTTAGGATACAATGTAGATGAAATGTGACATTGAACGAGAAAAAAGTGACATTACCTTAGATGTCTAACACAGTGACTGTGAGTGAGTGACCCAGTGTGTGAGTGGTTCGCACACTGTAGCACTGTTAAAACTTTGTGTGTTTGTGCTCTGACAGCGAGAGTGCTTTTTCACTTTGTCTTTGTGCTGAAACGAGTTTGATATTGTTGTGACACGGAGCGTCAGATTTGGACTCAGCTAAAGTCCTTCTTCAATGTGCGAGACTACTCCCTCATTCTAACAGAGTGCATTCTCAATGTGGGAGAGTGCTGCGACGGTAACTCAGCATCGTTGTGTGACAGAGTAAGAGAAAGTAAATCTACATTGCTGCTAACCCTAACCCTAACCCTAACCGTATCACTATCCTGACATTTACGCAAAACTGAAACCGAAACCTAGTGGGAATACTATTGCGATCCTAACACTAACAGTAACACTAGCACTAAAACTCACGCTAAAACGAACACGTTCTCCTCACCCCACACCCTTCCTACACCTAAGCATGATTTTGGATACCTTGAAAATGTTTGAGAGGGCAGTTAGAGAGTGGGTGACAGATATTTCTTTCTGTTTTGAGTACATTTCGAGAAGAAGAAAACCATGTGATTTCATACAACACAGGATCAGAACGTGAACACACTGTGCCACAATGAGGCTATCAGCGTCAGTGATGGAAATCACATTATGAGTGCATTGTTAATGGTAGTCTTCCATATCACTGTGCCACAAAGCTCTGACGCTGACAGATTCTCTGTGACATTACTGTTGACTGTTGGGAAGTAACGCTTCAGTATTGGGATATTCCGTGTGTGTTTGCACACAACGTATGTGAGTTAGGAAACAATGTAGATGAAATGTGACATTGAACGAGAAAAAAGTGACATTACTTTAGTTGTCTAACATAGTGACTGTGAGGGAGTGACCCTGTGTGTCAGTGGTTCGCACACTGTAGCACTGTTAAAACTTTGTGTGTTTGTGCTCTGACAGCGAGTGTGCTTTTTCACTTTGTCTTTGTGCTGAAACGAGTTTGATATTGTTGTGACACGGAGCGTCAGATTTGGACTCAGCTAAAGTCCTTCTTCAATGTGCGAGACTACTCCCTCATTCTAACAGAGTGCATTCTCAATGTGGGAGAGTGCTGCGACGGTAACTCAGCATCCATCGTTCTGTGACATAGTAAGAGAAAGTAAATCTACATTGGTGCTAACCCTAACCCTAACTCTAACGCTATCACTATCCTGACATTTACATAAAACTGAAACCGAAACCTAGTGGGAATACTATTGCTATCCTAACACTATCAGTAACACTAGCACTAAAACTCACGCTAAAACGAACACGTTCTCCTCACCCCACACCCTTCCTACACCTAAGCATGATGTTTTTGGATACCGTGAAAATGTTTGAGAGGGCAGTTAGAGAGTGGGTGACAGATATTCCTTTCTGTTCTTGAGTACATTTCCAGAAGAAGTACACTATGTGATTTCATGCTACACAGGAGCAGAACGTGAACACACTGTGCCAAAATGAGGCTATCAGCGTCAGTGATGGAAATCACATTATGAGTGCATTGTTAATGGTAGTCTTTCATATCACTGTACCACAAAGCTCTAACGCTGACAGATTCTCTGTGACATTACTGTTGACTGTTGGGAAGTAGCGCTTCAGTATTGGGATATTCCGTGTGTGTTTGGACACAACGTATGTGAGTTAGGAAACAATGTAGATGAAATGTGACATTGAATGAGAAAAAAGTGACATTACTTTAGTTGTCTAACATAGTGACTGTGAGGTAGTGACCCAGTGTGTCAGTGGTTCGCACACTGTAGCACTGTTAAATTTTTGTGTGTTTCTTCTCTGTCAGCGAGAGTGCGTTTTCACTTTGTCTTTGTGCTGAAACGAGTTTGATATTGTTGTGACACGGAGCGTCAGATTTGGACTCAGCTAAAGTCCTTCTTCAATGTGCGAGACTACTCCCTCATTCTAACAGAGTGCATTCTCAATGTGGGAGAGTGCTGCGACGGTAACTCAGCATCGTTGTGTGACAGAGTAAGAGAAAGTAAATCTACATTGCTGCTAACCTTTACCCTAACCCTAACCCTATCACTATCCTGACATTTACGCAAAACTGAAACCGAAATATAGTGGGAATACTATTGCGATCCTAACATTAACAGTAACACTAGCACTAAAACTCACGCTAAAACGAACACGTTCTCCTCACCCCACACCCTTCCTACACCTAAGCATGATTTTGGATACCGTGAAAATGTTTGAGAGGGCAGTTAGAGAGTGGGTGACAAATATTTCTTTCTGTTCTTGAGTACATTTCCAGAAGAAGAACACTATGTGATTTCATACAACACAGGATCAGAACGTGAACACACTGTGCCACAATGAGGCTATCAGCGTCAGTGATGGAAATCACATTATGAGTGCATTGTTAATGGTAGTCTTTCATATAACTGTGCCACAAAGCTCTGACGCTGACAGATTCTCTGTGACATTACTGTTGACTGTTGGGAAGTAACGCTTCAGTATTGGGATATTCCGCGTGTGTTTGGACACAACGTATGTGAGTTAGGATACAATGTAGATGAAATGTGACATTGAACGAGAAAAAAGTGACATTACCTTAGATGTCTAACATAGTGACTGTGAGGGAGTGACCCAGTGTGTCAGTGGTTCGCACACTGTAGCACTGTTAAAACTTTGTGTGTTTGTGCTCTGACAGCGAGTGTGCTTTTTCACTTTGTCTTTGTGCTGAAACGAGTTTGATATTGTTGTGACACGGAGCGTCAGATTTGGACTCAGCTAAAGTCCTTCTTCAATGTGCGAGACTACTCCCTCATTCTAACAGAGTGCATTCTCAATGTGGGAGAGTGCTGCGACGGTAACTCAGCATCGTTCTATGACAGAGTAAGAGAAAGTAAATCTACATTGCTGCTAACCCTAACCCTAACCCTAACCGTATCACTATCCTGACATTTAGGCAAATTGAAACCAAAACCTAGTGGGAATACTATTGCGATCCGAACACTAACAGTAACACTAGCACTAAAACTCACGCTAAAACGAACACGTTCTCCTCACCCCACACCATTCCTACACCTAAGCATGATTTTTTTGCATACCGTGAAAATGTTTGAGAGGGCAGTTAGACAGAGGGTGCAGATATTTCTTTCTGTTCTTGAGTACATTTCCAGAAGAAGAACACTATGTACTTTCATGCAACACAGGATCACAACGTGAACACACTGTGCCAAATGAGGCTATTAGCGTCAGTGATGGAAATCACGTTATGAGTGCATTGTTAGTGGTAGTCTTTCATATCACTGTGCCACAAAGCTCTGACGCTGACAGATTCTCTGTGACATTACTGTTGACTGTTGGGAAGAAATGCTTCAGTATTGGGATAGTCCCTGTGTGTTTGGACACAACGTATGTGAGTTAGGAAACAATGTAGATGAAATGTGACATTGAACGAGAAATAAGTGACATTACGTTAGTTGTCTAACATAGTGAGTGTGAGGGAGTTACCCAGTGTGTCAGTGGTTCGCACACTGTAGCACTGTTAAAACTTTGTGTGTTTGTGCTCTGACAGCGAGAGTGATTTTCACTTCGTCTTTGTACTGAAACGAGTTTGATATTGTTGTGACACGGAGAGTCAGATTTGGCCTCAGCTAAAGTCCTTCTTCAAAGTGCGAGACTCCTCTCTCATTCTAACAGAGTGCATTCTCAATGTGGGAGAGTGCTGCGACGGTAACTCAGCATCCATCGTTCTGTGACATAGTAAGAGAAAGTAAATCTACATTGGTGCTAACCCTAACCCTAACCCTAACCCTATGACTATCCTGACATTTACGCAAAACTGAAACCGAAACCTTGTGGGAATACTATTGCTATCCTAACACTATCAGTAATGCTAGCACTAAAACTCACGCTAAAACGACCACGTTCTCCTCACCCCACACCCTTCCTACACCTAAGCATGATTTTGGATACCGTGAAAATGTTTGAGAGGGCAGTTAGAGAGTGGGTGACAGATATTTCTTTCTGTTCTTGAGTACATTTCCAGAAGAAGAACACTATGTGATTTCATGCAACACAGGATCAGAACGTGAACACACTGTGCCAAAATGAGGCTATTAGCATCAGGATGGAAATCACATTATGAGTGCATTGTTAATGGTAGTCTTTCATATCACTGTGCCACAAAGCTCTGACGCTGACAGATTCTCTGTGACATTACTGTTGACTGTTGGGAAGTAGCGCTTCAGTATTGGGATATTCCGTGTGTGTTTGGAAACAACGTATGTGAGTCAGGAAACAATGTAGATGAAATGTGACATTGAATGAGAAAAAAGTGACATTACGTTAGTTGTCTAACATAGTGACTGTGAGGGAGTGACCCAGTGTGTGAGTGGTTCGCACACTGTAGCACTGTTAAAACTTTGTGTGTTTGTGCTCTGACAGCGAGAGTGCTTTTTTACTTTGTCTTTGTGCTGAAATGAGTTTGATATTGTTGTGACACGGAGCGTCAGATTTGGACTCAGTTAAAGTCCTTCAATGTGCGAGACTACTCTCTCATTCTAACAGAGTGCATTCTCAATGTGGGAGAGTGCTGCGACGGTAACTCAGCATCCATCGTTCTGTGACATAGTAAGAGAAAGTAAATCTACATTGGTGCTAACCCTTACCCTAACTCTAACGCTATCACTATCCTGACATTTACGTAAAACTGAAACCGAAACCTAGTGGGAATACTATTGCTATCCTAACACTATCAGTAACACTAGCACTAAAACTCACGCTAAAACGAACACGTTCTCCTCACCCCACACCCTTCCTACACCTAAGCATGATGTTTTTGGATACCGTGAAAATGTTTGAGAGGGCAGTTAGAGAGTGGGTGACAGATATTCCTTTCTGTTCTTGAGTACATTTCCAGAAGAAGTACACTATGTGATTTCATGCTACACAGGATCAGAACGTGAACACACTGTGCCAAAATGAGGCTATCAGCGTCAGTGATGGAAATCACATTATGAGTGCATTGTTAATGGTAGTCTTTCATATCACTGTGCCACAAAGCTCTAACGCTGACAGATTCTCTGTGACATTACTGTTGACTGTTGGGAAGTAGCGCTTCAGTATTGGGATATTCCGTGTGTGTTTGGACACAACGTATGTGAGTTAGGAAACAATGTAGATGAAATGTGACATTGAATGAGAAAAAAGTGACATTACTTTAGTTGTCTAACATAGTGACTGTGAGGTAGTGACCCAGTGTGTCAGTGGTTCGCACACTGTAGCACTGTTAAATTTTTGTGTGTTTCTTCTCTGTCAGCGAGAGTGCTTTTTCACTTTGTCTTTGTGCTGAAACGAGTTTGATATTGTTGTGACACGGAGCGTCAGATTTGGACTCAGCTAAAGTCCTTCTTCAATGTGCGAGACTACTCCCTCATTCTAACAGAGTGCATTCTCAATGTGGGAGAGTGCTGCGACGGTAACTCAGCATCGTTGTGTGAACAGAGTAAGAGAAAGTAAATCTACATTGCTGCTAACCCTTACCCTAACCCTAACCCTATCACTATCCTGACATTTACGCAAAACTGAAACCGAAATATAGTGGGAATACTATTGCGATCCTAACACTAACAGTAACACTAGCACTAAAACTCACGCTAAAACGAACACGTTCTCCTCACCCCACACCCTTCCTACACCTAAGCATGATTTTGGATACCGTGAAAATGTTTGAGAGGGCAGTTAGAGAGTGGGTGACAAATATTTCTTTCTGTTCTTGAGTACATTTCCAGAAGAAGAACACTATGTGATTTCATACAACACAGGATCAGAACGTGAACACACTGTGCCACAATGAGGCTATCAGCGTCAGTGATGGAAATCACATTATGAGTGCATTGTTAATGGTAGTCTTTCATATAACTGTGCCACAAAGCTCTGACGCTGACAGATTCTCTGTGACATTACTGTTGACTGTTGGGAAGTAACGCTTCAGTATTGGGATATTCCGCGTGTGTTTGGACACAACGTATGTGAGTTAGGATACAATGTAGATGAAATGTGACATTGAACGAGAAAAAAGTGACATTACCTTAGATGTCTAACACAGTGACTGTGAGTGAGTGACCCAGTGTGTGAGTGGTTCGCACACTGTAGCACTGTTAAAACTTTGTGTGTTTGTGCTCTGACAGCGAGAGTGCTTTTTCACTTTGTCTTTGTGCTGAAACGAGTTTGATATTGTTGTGACACGGAGCGTCAGATTTGGACTCAGCTAAAGTCCTTCTTCAATGTGCGAGACTACTCCCTCATTCTAACAGAGTGCATTCTCAATGTGGGAGAGTGCTGCGACGGTAACTCAGCATCGTTGTGTGACAGAGTAAGAGAAAGTAAATCTACATTGCTGCTAACCCTAACCCTAACCCTAACCGTATCACTATCCTGACATTTACGCAAAACTGAAACCGAAACCTAGTGGGAATACTATTGCGATCCTAACACTAACAGTAACACTAGCACTAAAACTCACGCTAAAACGAACACGTTCTCCTCACCCCACACCCTTCCTACACCTAAGCATGATTTTGGATACCTTGAAAATGTTTGAGAGGGCAGTTAGAGAGTGGGTGACAGATATTTCTTTCTGTTTTGAGTACATTTCGAGAAGAAGAAAACCATGTGATTTCATACAACACAGGATCAGAACGTGAACACACTGTGCCACAATGAGGCTATCAGCGTCAGTGATGGAAATCACATTATGAGTGCATTGTTAATGGTAGTCTTCCATATCACTGTGCCACAAAGCTCTGACGCTGACAGATTCTCTGTGACATTACTGTTGACTGTTGGGAAGTAACGCTTCAGTATTGGGATATTCCGTGTGTGTTTGCACACAACGTATGTGAGTTAGGAAACAATGTAGATGAAATGTGACATTGAACGAGAAAAAAGTGACATTACTTTAGTTGTCTAACATAGTGACTGTGAGGGAGTGACCCAGTGTGTCAGTGGTTCGCACACTGTAGCACTGTTAAAACTTTGTGTGTTTGTGCTCTGACAGCGAGTGTGCTTTTTCACTTTGTCTTTGTGCTGAAACGAGTTTGATATTGTTGTGACACGGAGCGTCAGATTTGGACTCAGCTAAAGTCCTTCTTCAATGTGCGAGACTACTCCCTCATTCTAACAGAGTGCATTCTCAATGTGGGAGAGTGCTGCGACGGTAACTCAGCATCCATCGTTCTGTGACATAGTAAGAGAAAGTAAATCTACATTGGTGCTAACCCTAACCCTAACTCTAACGCTATCACTATCCTGACATTTACATAAAACTGAAACCGAAACCTAGTGGGAATACTATTGCTATCCTAACACTATCAGTAACACTAGCACTAAAACTCACGCTAAAACGAACACGTTCTCCTCACCCCACACCCTTCCTACACCTAAGCATGATGTTTTTGGATACCGTGAAAATGTTTGAGAGGGCAGTTAGAGAGTGGGTGACAGATATTCCTTTCTGTTCTTGAGTACATTTCCAGAAGAAGTACACTATGTGATTTCATGCTACACAGGAGCAGAACGTGAACACACTGTGCCAAAATGAGGCTATCAGCGTCAGTGATGGAAATCACATTATGAGTGCATTGTTAATGGTAGTCTTTCATATCACTGTACCACAAAGCTCTAACGCTGACAGATTCTCTGTGACATTACTGTTGACTGTTGGGAAGTAGCGCTTCAGTATTGGGATATTCCGTGTGTGTTTGGACACAACGTATGTGAGTTAGGAAACAATGTAGATGAAATGTGACATTGAATGAGAAAAAAGTGACATTACTTTAGTTGTCTAACATAGTGACTGTGAGGTAGTGACCCAGTGTGTCAGTGGTTCGCACACTGTAGCACTGTTAAATTTTTGTGTGTTTCTTCTCTGTCAGCGAGAGTGCGTTTTCACTTTGTCTTTGTGCTGAAACGAGTTTGATATTGTTGTGACACGGAGCGTCAGATTTGGACTCAGCTAAAGTCCTTCTTCAATGTGCGAGACTACTCCCTCATTCTAACAGAGTGCATTCTCAATGTGGGAGAGTGCTGCGACGGTAACTCAGCATCGTTGTGTGACAGAGTAAGAGAAAGTAAATCTACATTGCTGCTAACCTTTACCCTAACCCTAACCCTATCACTATCCTGACATTTACGCAAAACTGAAACCGAAATATAGTGGGAATACTATTGCGATCCTAACATTAACAGTAACACTAGCACTAAAACTCACGCTAAAACGAACACGTTCTCCTCACCCCACACCCTTCCTACACCTAAGCATGATTTTGGATACCGTGAAAATGTTTGAGAGGGCAGTTAGAGAGTGGGTGACAAATATTTCTTTCTGTTCTTGAGTACATTTCCAGAAGAAGAACACTATGTGATTTCATACAACACAGGATCAGAACGTGAACACACTGTGCCACAATGAGGCTATCAGCGTCAGTGATGGAAATCACATTATGAGTGCATTGTTAATGGTAGTCTTTCATATAACTGTGCCACAAAGCTCTGACGCTGACAGATTCTCTGTGACATTACTGTTGACTGTTGGGAAGTAACGCTTCAGTATTGGGATATTCCGCGTGTGTTTGGACACAACGTATGTGAGTTAGGATACAATGTAGATGAAATGTGACATTGAACGAGAAAAAAGTGACATTACGTTAGATGTCTAACACAGTGACTGTGAGTGAGTGACCCAGTGTGTGAGTGGTTCGCACACTGTAGCACTGTTAAAACTTTGTGTGTTTGTGCTCTGACAGCGAGAGTGCTTTTTCACTTTGTCTTTGTGCTGAAACGAGTTTGATATTGTTGTGACACGGAGCGTCAGATTTGGACTCAGCTAAAGTCCTTCTTCAATGTGCGAGACTACTCCCTCATTCTAACAGAGTGCATTCTCAATGTGGGAGAGTGCTGCGACGGTAACTCAGCATCGTTGTGTGACAGAGTAAGAGAAAGTAAATCTACATTGCTGCTAACCCTAACCCTAACCCTAACCGTATCACTATCCTGACATTTACGCAAAACTGAAACCGAAACCTAGTGGGAATACTATTGCGATCCTAACACTAACAGTAACACTAGCACTAAAACTCACGCTAAAACGAACACGTTCTCCTCACCCCACACCCTTCCTACACCTAAGCATGATTTTGGATACCGTGAAAATGTTTGAGAGGGCAGTTAGAGAGTGGGTGACAGATATTTCTTTCTGTTCTTCTGTACATTTCCAGAAGAAGAACACTATGTGATTTCATACAACACAGGATCAGAACGTGAACACACTGTGCCACAATGAGGCTATCAGCGTCAGTGATGGAAATCACATTATAAGTGCATTGTTAATGGTAGTCTTTCATATCACTGTGCCACAAAGCTCTGACGCTGACAGATTCTCTGTGACATTACTGTTGACTGTTGGGAAGTAACGCTTCAGTATTGGGATATTCCGCGTGTGTTTGGACACAACGTATGTGAGTTAGGATACAATGTAGATGAAATGTGACATTGAACGAGAAAAAAGTGACATTACGTTAGTTGTCTAACACAGTGACTGTGAGTGAGTGACCCAGTGTGTGAGTGGTTCGCACACTGTAGCACTGTTAAAACTTTGTGTGTTTGTGCTCTGACAGCGAGAGTGCTTTTTCACTTTGTCTTTGTGCTGAAACGAGTTTGATATTGTTGTGACACGGAGCGTCAGATTTGGACTCAGCTAAAGTCCTTCTTCAATGTGCGAGACTACTCCCTCATTCTAACAGAGTGCATTCTCAATGTGGGAGAGTGCTGCGACGGTAACTCAGCATCGTTCTGTGACAGAGTAAGAGAAAGTAAATCTACATTGGTGCTAACCCTAACCCTAACCCTAACCCTATCACTATCCTGACATTTACATAAAACTGAAACCGAAACCTAGTGGGAATACTATTGCTATCCTAACACTATCAGTAACACTAGCACTAAAACTCACGCTAAAACGAACACGTTCTCCTCACCCCACACCCTTCCTACACCTAAGCATGATGTTTTTGGATACCGTGAAAATGTTTGAGAGGGCAGTTAGAGAGTGGGTGACAGATATTTCTTTCTGTTCTTGAGTACATTTCCAGAAGAAGTACACTATGTGATTTCATGCTACACAGGATCAGAACGTGAACACACTGTGCCAAAATGAGGCTATCAGCGTCAGTGATGGAAATCACATTATGAGTGCATTGTTAATGGTAGTCTTTCATATCACTGTGCCACAAAGCTCTGACGTTGACAGATTCTCTGTGACATTACTGTTGACTGTTGGGAAGTAACGCTTCAGTATTGGGATATTCCGAGTGTGTTTGGACACAACGTATGTGAGTTAGGAAACAATGTAGATGAAATGTGACATTGAATGAGAAAAAAGTGACATTACGTTAGTTGTCTAACACAGTGACTGTGAGGGAGTGACCCAGTGTGTGAGTGGTTCGCACACTGTAGCACTGTTAAAACTTTGTGTGTTTGTGCTCTGACAGCGAGAGTGCTTTTTCACTTTGTCTTTGTGCTGAAACGAGTTTGATATTGTTGTGACATGGAGCGTCAGATTTGGACTCAGCTAAAGTCCTTCTTCAATGTGCGAGACTACTCTCTCATTGTAACAGATTGCATTCTCAATGTGGGAGAGTGCTGCGACGGTAACTCAGCATCGTTCTATGACAGAGTAAGAGAAAGTAAATCTACATTGCTGCTAACCCTAACCCTAACCCTAACCGTATCACTATCCTGACATTTACGCAAAACTGAAACCGAAACCTAGTGGGAATACTATTGCGATCCTAACACTAACAGTAACACTAGCACTAAAACTCACGCTTAAACGAACACGTTCTCCTCACCCCACACCCTTCCTACACCTAAGCAGGATTTTTTGGATACCGTGAAAATGTTTGAGAGGGCAGTTAGAGAGTGGGTGACAGATATTTCTTTCTGTTCTTGAGTACATTTCCAGAAGAAGAACACTATGTGATTTCATACAACACAGGATCAGAACGTGAACACACTGTGCCACAATGAGGCTATCAGCGGCAGTGATGGAAATCACATTATGAGTGCATTGTTAATGATAGTCTTCCATATCACTGTGCCACAGAGCTCTGACGCTGACAGATTCTCTGTGACATTACTGTTGACTGTTGGGAAGTAACGCTTCAGTATTGGGATATTCCGAGTGTGTTTGGACACAACGTATGTGAGTTAGGAAACAATGTAGATGAAATGTGACATTGAACGAGAAAAAAGTGACATTACGTTAGTTGTCTAACATAGTGACTGTGAGGGAGTGACCCAGTGTGTGAGTGGTTCACACACTGTAGCACTGTTAAAACTTTGTGTGTTTGTGCTCTGACAGCGAGAGTGCTTTTTCACTTTGTCTTTGTGCTGAAACGAGTTTGATATTGTTGTGACACGGAGCGTTAGATTTGGACTCAGCTAAAGTCCTTCTTCAATGTGCGAGACTACTCTCTCATTCTAACAGAGTGCATTCTCAATGTGGGAGAGTGCTGCGACGGTAACTCAGCATCGTTCTATGACAGAGTAAGAGAAAGTAAATCTACATTGCTGCTAACCCTAACCCTAACCCTAACCCTATCACTATCCTGACATTTACGCAAAACTGAAACCGAAACCTAGTGGGAATACTATTGCGATCCTAACACTAACAGTAACACTAGCACTAAAACTCACGCTAAAACGAACACGTTCTCCTCACCCCACACCCTTCCTACACCTAAGCATGATGTTTTTGGATACCGTGAAAATGTTTGAGAGGGCAGTTAGAGAGTGGGTGACAGATATTTCTTTCTGTTCTTGAGTACATTTCCAGAAGAAGAACACTATGTGATTTCATGCTACACAGGATCAGAACGTGAACACACTGTGCCAAAATGAGGCTATCAGCGTCAGTGATGGAAATCACATTATGAGTGCATTGTTAATGGTAGTCTTTCATATCACTGTGCCACAAAGCTCTGACGCTGACAGATTCTCTGTGACATTACTGTTGACTGTTGGGAAGTAACGCTTCAGTATTGGGATATTCCGAGTGTGTTTGGACACAACGTATGTGAGTTAGGAAACAATGTAGATGAAATGTGACATTGAATGAGAAATAAGTGACATTACGTTAGTTGTCTAACACAGTGACTGTGAGGGAGTGACCCAGTGTGTGAGTGGTTCGCACACTGTAGCACTGTTAAAACTTTGTGTGTTTGTGCTCTGACAGCGAGAGTGCTTTTTCACTTTGTCTTTGTGCTGAAACGAGTTTGATATTGTTGTGACATGGAGCGTCAGATTTGGACTCAGCTAAAGTCCTTCTTCAATGTGCGAGACTACTCTCTCATTGTAACAGATTGCATTCTCAATGTGGGAGAGTGCTGCGACGGTAACTCAGCATCGTTCTATGACAGAGTAAGAGAAAGTAAATCTACATTGCTGCTAACCCTAACCCTAACCCTAACCGTATCACTATCCTGACATTTACGCAAAACTGAAACCGAAACCTAGTGGGAATACTATTGCGATCCTAACACTAACAGTAACACTAGCACTAAAACTCACGCTAAAACGAACACGTTCTCCTCACCCCACACCCTTCCTACACCTAAGCAGGATTTTTTGGATACCGTGAAAATGTTTGAGAGGGCAGTTAGAGAGTGGGTGACAGATATTTCTTTCTGTTCTTGAGTACATTTCCAGAAGAAGAACACTATGTGATTTCATACAACACAGGATCAGAACGTGAACACACTGTGCCACAATGAGGCTATCAGCGTCAGTGATGGAAATCACATTATGAGTGCATTGTTAATGATAGTCTTCCATATCACTGTGCCACAGAGCTCTGACGCTGACAGATTCTCTGTGACATTACTGTTGACTGTTGGGAAGTAACGCTTCAGTATTGGGATATTCCGAGTGTGTTTGGACACAACGTATGTGAGTTAGGAAACAATGTAGATGAAATGTGACATTGAACGAGAAAAAAGTGACATTACGTTAGTTGTCTAACATAGTGACTGTGAGGGAGTGACCCAGTGTGTGAGTGGTTCACACACTGTAGCACTGTTAAAACTTTGTGTGTTTGTGCTCTGACAGCGAGAGTGCTTTTTCACTTTGTCTTTGTGCTGAAACGAGTTTGATATTGTTGTGACACGGAGCGTTAGATTTGGACTCAGCTAAAGTCCTTCTTCAATGTGCGAGACTACTCTCTCATTCTAACAGAGTGCATTCTCAATGTGGGAGAGTGCTGCGACGGTAACTCAGCATCGTTCTATGACAGAGTAAGAGAAAGTAAATCTACATTGCTGCTAACCCTAACCCTAACCCTAACCGTATCACTATCCTGACATTTACGCAAAACTGAAACCGAAACCTAGTGGGAATACTATTGCGATCCTAACACTAACAGTAACACTAGCACTAAAACTCACGCTAAAACGAACACGTTCTCCTCACCCCACACCCTTCCTACACCTAAGCATGATGTTTTTGGATACCGTGAAAATGTTTGAGAGGGCAGTTAGAGAGTGGGTGACAGATATTTCTTTCTGTTCTTGAGTACATTTCCAGAAGAAGAACACTATGTGATTTCATGCTACACAGGATCAGAACGTGAACACACTGTGCCAAAATGAGGCTATCAGCGTCAGTGATGGAAATCACATTATGAGTGCATTGTTAATGGTAGTCTTTCATATCACTGTGCCACAAAGCTCTGACGCTGACAGATTCTCTGTGACATTACTGTTGACTGTTGGGAAGTAGCGCTTCAGTATTGGGATATTCCGTGTGTGTTTGGACACAACGTATGTGAGTCAGGAAACAATGTAGATGAAATGTGACATTGAACGAGAAAAAAGTGACATTACGTTAGTTGTCTAACATAGTGACTGTGAGGGAGTGACCCAGTGTGTGAGTGGTTCGCACACTGTAGCACTGTTAAAACTTTGTGTGTTTGTGCTCTGACAGCGAGAGTGCTTTTTCACTTTGTCTTTGTGCTGAAACGAGTTTGATATTGTTGTGACACGGAGCGTTAGATTTGGACTCAGCTAAAGTCCTTCTTCAATGTGCGAGACTACTCTCTCATTCTAACAGAGTGCATTCTCAATGTGGGAGAGTGCTGCGACGGTAACTCAGCATCGTTCTATGACAGAGTAAGAGAAAGTAAATCTACATTGCTGCTAACCCTAACCCTAACCCTAACCGTATCACTATCCTGACATTTACGCAAAACTGAAACCGAAACCTAGTGGGAATACTATTGCGATCCTAACACTAACAGTAACACTAGCACTAAAACTCACGCTAAAACGAACACGTTCTCCTCACCCCACACCCTTCCTAAACCTAAGCATGACGTTTTTGGATACCGTGAAAATGTTTGAGAGGGCTGTTAGAGAGTGGGTGACAGTTATTTCTTTCTGTTCTTGTGTACATTTCCAGAAGAAGTACACTATGTGATTTCATGCTACACAGGATCAGAACGTGAACACACTGTGCCAAAATGAGGCTATCAGCGTCAGTGATGGAAATCACATTATGAGTGCATTGTTAATGGTAGTCTTTCATATCACTGTGCCACAAAGCTCTGACGCTGACAGATTCTCTGTGACATTACTGTTGACTGTTGGGAAGTAGCGCTTCAGTATTGGGATATTCCGTGTGTGTTTGGACACAACGTATGTGAGTTAGGAAACAATGTAGATGAAATGTGACATTGAACGAGAAAAAAGTGACATTACGTTAGTTGTCTAACATAGTGACTGTGAGGGAGTGACCCAGTGTGTCAGTGGTTCGCACACTGTAGCACTGTTAAAACTTTGTGTGTTTGTACTCTGACAGCGAGAGTGCTTTTTCACTTTGTCTTTGTGCTGAAACGAGTTTGATATTGTTGTGACATGGAGCGTCAGATTTGGACTCAGCTAAAGTCCTTCTTCAATGTGCGAGACTACTCTCTCATTCTAACAGACTGCATTCTCAATGTGGGAGAGTGCTGCGACGGTAACTCAGCATCGTTCTATGACAGAGTAAGAGAAAGTAAATCTACATTGCTGCTAACCCTAACCCTAACCCTAACCGTATCACTATCCTGACATTTACGCAAAACTGAAACCGAAACCTAGTGGGAATACTATTGCGATCCTAACACTAACAGTAACACTAGCACTAAAACTCACGCTTAAACGAACACGTTCTCCTCACCCCACACCCTTCCTACACCTAAGCAGGATTTTTTTGGATACCGTGAAAATGTTTGAGAGGGCAGTTAGAGAGTGGGTGACAGATATTTCTTTCTGTTCTTGAGTACATTTCCAGAAGAAGAACACTATGTGATTTCATACAACACAGGATCAGAACGTGAACACACTGTGCCACAATGAGGCTATCAGCGTCAGTGATGGAAATCACATTATGAGTGCATTGTTAATGATAGTCTTCCATATCACTGTGCCACAGAGCTCTGACGCTGACAGATTCTCTGTGACATTACTGTTGACTGTTGGGAAGTAACGCTTCAGTATTGGGATATTCCGAGTGTGTTTGGACACAACGTATGTGAGTTAGGAAACAATGTAGATGAAATGTGACATTGAACGAGAAAAAAGTGACATTACGTTAGTTGTCTAACATAGTGACTGTGAGGGAGTGACCCAGTGTGTGAGTGGTTCACACACTGTAGCACTGTTAAAACTTTGTGTGTTTGTGCTCTGACAGCGAGAGTGCTTTTTCACTTTGTCTTTGTGCTGAAACGAGTTTGATATTGTTGTGACACGGAGCGTTAGATTTGGACTCAGCTAAAGTCCTTCTTCAATGTGCGAGACTACTCTCTCATTCTAACAGAGTGCATTCTCAATGTGGGAGAGTGCTGCGACGGTAACTCAGCATCGTTCTATGACAGAGTAAGAGAAAGTAAATCTACATTGCTGCTAACCCTAACCCTAACCCTAACCGTATCACTATCCTGACATTTACGCAAAACTGAAACCGAAACCTAGTGGGAATACTATTGCGATCCTAACACTAACAGTAACACTAGCACTAAAACTCACGCTAAAACGAACACGTTCTCCTCACCCCACACCCTTCCTACACCTAAGCATGATGTTTTTGGATACCGTGAAAATGTTTGAGAGGGCAGTTAGAGAGTGGGTGACAGATATTTCTTTCTGTTCTTGAGTACATTTCCAGAAGAAGAACACTATGTGATTTCATACAACACAGGATCAGAACGTGAACACACTGTGCCAAAATGAGGCTATCAGCGTCAGTGATGGAAATCACATTATGAGTGCATTGTTAATGGTAGTCTTTCATATCACTGTGCCACAAAGCTCTGACGCTGACAGATTCTCTGTGACATTACTGTTGACTGTTGGGAAGTAGCGCTTCAGTATTGGGATATTCCGTGTGTGTTTGGACACAACATATGTGAGTCAGGAAACAATGTAGATGAAATGTGACATTGAATGAGAAAAAAGTGACATTACGTTAGTTGTCTAACATAGTGACTGTGAGGGAGTGACCCAGTGTGTGAGTGGTTCGCACACTGTAGCACTGTTAAAACTTTGTGTGTTTGTGCTCTGACAGCGAGAGTGCTTTTTTACTTTGTCTTTGTGCTGAAACGAGTTTGATATTGTTGTGACACGGAGCGTCAGATTTGGACTCAGCTAAAGTCCTTCTTCAATGTGCGAGACTACTCTCTCATTCTAACAGAGTGCATTCTCAATGTGGGAGAGTGCTGCGACGGTAACTCAGCATCCATCGTTCTGTGACAGAGTAAGAGAAAGTAAATCTACATTGGTGCTAACCCTAACCCTAACCGTATCACTATCCTGACATTTACGCAAAACTGAAACCGAAACCTAGTGGGAATACTATTGCGATCCTAACACTAACAGTAACACTAGCACTAAAACTCACGCTAAAACGAACACGTTCTCCTCACCCCACACCCTTCCTACACCTAAGCATGATGTTTTTGGATACCGTGAAAATGTTTGAGAGGGCAGTTAGAGAGTGGGTGACAGATATTTCTTTCTGTTCTTGAGTACATTTCCAGAAGAAGAACACTATGTGATTTCATACAACACAGGATCAGAACGTGAACACACTGTGCCACAATGAGGCTATCAGCGTCAGTGATGGAAATCACATTATGAGTGCATTGTTAATGGTAGTCTTTCATATCACTGTGCCACAAAGCTCTGACGCTGACAGATTCTCTGTGACATTACTGTTGACTGTTGGGAAGTAACGCTTCAGTATTGGGATATTCCGAGTGTGTTTGGACACAACGTATGTGAGTTAGGAAACAATGTAGATGAAATGTGA
This sequence comes from Phodopus roborovskii, assembly GCF_943737965.1. Classification (NCBI taxonomy): domain Eukaryota; kingdom Metazoa; phylum Chordata; class Mammalia; order Rodentia; family Cricetidae; genus Phodopus; species Phodopus roborovskii. The sequence continues at coordinate 967,416 of NW_026126962.1, forward strand.
CATTGAACGAGAAAAAAGTGACATTACGTTAGTTGTCTAACATAGTGACTGTGAGGGAGTGACCCAGTGTGTGAGTGGTTCGCACACTGTAGCACTGTTAAAACTTTGTGTGTTTGTGCTCTGACAGCGAGAGTGCTTTTTCACTTTGTCTTTGTGCTGAAACGAGTTTGATATTGTTGTGACACGGAGCGTCAGATTTGGACTCAGCTAAAGTCCTTCTTCAATGTGCGAGACTACTCTCTCATTCTAACAGAGTGCATTCTCAATGTGGGAGAGTGCTGCGACGGTAACTCAGCATCGTTCTGTGACAGAGTAAGAGAAAGTAAATCTACATTGCTGCTAACCCTAACCCTAACCCTAACCGTATCACTATCCTGACATTTACGCAAAACTGAAACCGAAACCTAGTGGGAATACTATTGCGATCCTAACACTAACAGTAACACTAGCACTAAAACTCACGCTAAAACGAACACGTTCTCCTCACCCCACACCCTTCCTACACCTAAGCATGATGTTTTTGGATACCGTGAAAATGTTTGAGAGGGCAGTTAGAGAGTGGGTGACAGATATTTCTTTCTGTTCTTGAGTACATTTCCAGAAGAAGAACACTATGTGATTTCATGCAACACAGGATCACAACGTGAACACACTGTGCCAAAATGAGGCTATCAGCGTCAGTGATGGAAATCACATTATGAGTGCATTGTTAATGGTAGTCTTTCATATCACTGTGCCACAAAGCTCTGACGCTGACAGATTCTCTGTGACATTACTGTTGACTGTTGGGAAGTAGCGCTTCAGTATTGGGATATTCCGAGTGTGTTTGGACACAACGTATGTGAGTTAGGAAACAATGTACATGAAATGTGACATTGAACGAGAAAAAAGTGACATTACGTTAGTTGTCTAACATAGTGACTGTGAGGGAGTGACCCAGTGTGTGAGTGGTTCGCACACTGTAGCACTGTTAAAACTTTGTGTGTTTGTGCTCTGACAGCGAGAGTGCTTTTTCACTTTGTCTTTGTGCTGAAACGAGTTTGATATTGTTGTGACACGGAGCGTCAGATTTGGACTCAGCTAAAGTCCTTCTTCAATGTGCGAGACTACTCTCTCATTCTAACAGAGTGCATTCTCAATGTGGGAGAGTGCTGCGACGGTAACTCAGCATCGTTGTGTGACAGAGTAAGAGAAAGTAAATCTACATTGCTGCTAACCCTAACCCTAACCCTAACCGTATCACTATCCTGACATTTACGCAAAACTGAAACCGAAACCTAGTGGGAATACTATTGCGATCCTAACACTAACAGTAACACTAGCACTAAAACTCACGCTAAAACGAACACGTTCTCCTCACCCCACACCCTTCCTACACCTAAGCATGATTTTTTGGATACCGTGAAAATGTTTGAGAGGGCAGTTAGAGAGTGGGTGACAGATATTTCTTTCTGTTCTTGAGTACATTTCCAGAAGAAGAACACTATGTGATTTCATACAACACAGGATCAGAACGTGAACACACTGTGCCACAATGAGGCTATTAGCATCAGTGATGGAAATCACATTATGAGTGCATTGTTAATGGTAGTCTTTCATATCACTGTGCCACAAAGCTCTGACGCTGACAGATTCTCTGTGACATTACTGTTGACTGTTGGGAAGTAGCGCTTCAGTATTGGGATATTCCGTGTGTGTTTGGACACAACGTATGTGAGTTAGGAAACAATGTAGATGAAATGTGACATTGAACGAGAAAAAAGTGACATTACGTTAGTTGTCTAACATAGTGACTGTGAGGGAGTGACCCAGTGTGTGAGTGGTTCGCACACTGTAGCACTGTTAAAACTTTGTGTGTTTGTGCTCTGACAGCGAGAGTGCTTTTTCACTTTGTCTTTGTGCTGAAACGAGTTTGATATTGTTGTGACACGGAGCGTCAGATTTGGACTCAGCTAAAGTCCTTCTTCAATGTGCGAGACTACTCTCTCATTCTAACAGAGTGCATTCTCAATGTGGGAGAGTGCTGCGACGGTAACTCAGCATCCATCGTTCTATGACAGAGTAAGAGAAAGTAAATCTACATTGCTGCTAACCCTAACCCTAACCCTAACCGTATCACTATCCTGACATTTACGCAAAACTGAAACCGAAACCTAGTGGGAATACTATTGCGATCCTAACACTAACAGTAACACTAGCACTAAAACTCACGCTAAAACGAACACGTTCTCCTCACCCCACACCCTTCCTACACCTAAGCAGGATTTTTTGGATACCGTGAAAATGTTTGAGAGGGCAGTTAGAGAGTGGGTGACAGATATTTCTTTCTGTTCTTGAGTACATTTCCAGAAGAAGAACACTATGTGATTTCATACAACACAGGATCAGAACGTGAACACACTGTGCCACAATGAGGCTATCAGCGTCAGTGATGGAAATCACATTATGAGTGCATTGTTAATGATAGTCTTCCATATCACTGTGCCACAGAGCTCTGACGCTGACAGATTCTCTGTGACATTACTGTTGACTGTTGGGAAGTAACGCTTCAGTATTGGGATATTCCGAGTGTGTTTGGACACAACGTATGTGAGTTAGGAAACAATGTAGATGAAATGTGACATTGAACGAGAAAAAAGTGACATTACGTTAGTTGTCTAACATAGTGACTGTGAGGGAGTGACCCAGTGTGTGAGTGGTTCACACACTGTAGCACTGTTAAAACTTTGTGTGTTTGTGCTCTGACAGCGAGAGTGCTTTTTCACTTTGTCTTTGTGCTGAAACGAGTTTGATATTGTTGTGACACGGAGCGTTAGATTTGGACTCAGCTAAAGTCCTTCTTCAATGTGCGAGACTACTCTCTCATTCTAACAGAGTGCATTCTCAATGTGGGAGAGTGCTGCGACGGTAACTCAGCCCATCGTTCTATGACAGAGTAAGAGAAAGTAAATCTACATTGCTGCTAACCCTAACCCTAACCCTAACCGTATCACTATCCTGACATTTACGCAAAACTGAAACCGAAACCTAGTGGGAATACTATTGCGATCCTAACACTAACAGTAACACTAGCACTAAAACTCACGCTAAAACGAACACGTTCTCCTCACCCCACACCCTTCCTACACCTAAGCATGATGTTTTTGGATACCGTGAAAATGTTTGAGAGGGCAGTTAGAGAGTGGGTGACAGATATTTCTTTCTGTTCTTGAGTACATTTCCAGAAGAAGAACACTATGTGATTTCATGCAACACAGGATCAGAACGTGAACACACTGTGCCAAAATGAGGCTATTAGCATCAGTGATGGAAATCACATTATGAGTGCATTGTTAATGGTAGTCTTTCATATCACTGTGCCACAAAGCTCTGACGCTGACAGATTCTCTGTGACATTACTGTTGACTGTTGGGAAGTAACGCTTCAGTATTGGGATATTCCGTGTGTGTTTGGACACAACGTATGTGAGTTAGGAAACAATGTAGATGAAATGTGACATTGAACGAGAAAAAAGTGACATTACGTTAGTTGTCTAACATAGTGACTGTGAGGGAGTGACCCAGTGTGTGAGTGGTTCGCACACTGTAGCACTGTTAAAACTTTGTGTGTTTGTGCTCTGACAGCGAGAGTGCTTTTTCACTTTGTCTTTGTGCTGAAACGAGTTTGATATTGTTGTGACACGGAGCGTCAGATTTGGACTCAGCTAAAGTCCTTCTTCAATGTGCGAGACTACTCTCTCATTCTAACAGAGTGCATTCTCAATGTGGGAGAGTGCTGCGACGGTAACTCAGCATCCATCGTTCTGTGACAGAGTAAGAGAAAGTAAATCTACCTTGGTGCTAACCCTAACCCTAACCCTAACCGTATCACTATCCTGACATTTACGCAAAACTGAAACCGAAACCTAGTGGGAATACTATTGCGATCCTAACACTAACAGTAACACTAGCACTAAAACTCACGCTAAAACGAACACGTTCTCCTCACCCCACACCCTTCCTACACCTAAGCATGATTTTTTGGATACCGTGAAAATGTTTGAGAGGGCAGTTAGAGAGTGGGTGACAGATATTTCTTTCTGTTCTTGAGTACATTTCCAGAAGAAGAACACTATGTGATTTCATACAACACAGGATCAGAACGTGAACACACTGTGCCACAATGAGGCTATCAGCGTCAGTGATGGAAATCACATTATGAGTGCATTGTTAATGGTAGTCTTCCATATCACTGTGCCACAAAGCTCTGACGCTGACAGATTCTCTGTGACATTACTGTTGACTGTTGGGAAGTAACGCTTCAGTATTGGGATATTCCGAGTGTGTTTGGACACAACGTATGTGAGTTAGGAAACAATGTAGATGAAATGTGACATTGAACGAGAAAAAAGTGACATTACGTTAGTTGTCTAACATAGTGACTGTGAGGGAGTGACCCAGTGTGTGAGTGGTTCGCACACTGTAGCACTGTTAAAACTTTGTGTGTTTGTGCTCTGACAGCGAGAGTGCTTTTTCACTTTGTCTTTGTGCTGAAACGAGTTTGATATTGTTGTGACACGGAGCGTCAGATTTGGACTCAGCTAAAGTCCTTCTTCAATGTGCGAGACTACTCTCTCATTCTAACAGAGTGCATTCTCAATGTGGGAGAGTGCTGCGACGGTAACTCAGCATCGTTCTATGACAGAGTAAGAGAAAGTAAATCTACATTGCTGCTAACCCTAACCCTAACCCTAACCGTATCACTATCCTGACATTTACGCAAAACTGAAACCGAAACCTAGTGGGAATACTATTGCGATCCTAACACTAACAGTAACACTAGCACTAAAACTCACGCTAAAACGAACACGTTCTCCTCACCCCACACCCTTCCTACACCTAAGCATGATGTTTTTGGATACCGTGAAAATGTTTGAGAGGGCAGTTAGAGAGTGGGTGACAGATATTTCTTTCTGTTCTTGAGTACATTTCCAGAAGAAGAACACTATGTGATTTCATACAACACAGGATCAGAACGTGAACACACTGTGCCACAATGAGGCTATCAGCGTCAGTGATGGAAATCACATTATGAGTGCATTGTTAATGGTAGTCTTTCATATCACTGTGCCACAAAGCTCTGACGCTGACAGATTCTCTGTGACATTACTGTTGACTGTTGGGAAGTAGCGCTTCAGTATTGGGATATTCCGTGTGTGTTTGGACACAACGTATGTGAGTTAGGAAACAATGTAGATGAAATGTGACATTGAACGAGAAAAAAGTGACATTACGTTAGTTGTCTAACATAGTGACTGTGAGGGAGTGACCCAGTGTGTGAGTGGTTCGCACACTGTAGCACTGTTAAAACTTTGTGTGTTTGTGCTCTGACAGCGAGAGTGCTTTTTCACTTTGTCTTTGTGCTGAAACGAGTTTGATATTGTTGTGACACGGAGCGTCAGATTTGGACTCAGCTAAAGTCCTTCTTCAATGTGCGAGACTACTCTCTCATTCTAACAGAGTGCATTCTCAATGTGGGAGAGTGCTGCGACGGTAACTCAGCATCGTTCTATGACAGAGTAAGAGAAAGTAAATCTACATTGCTGCTAACCCTAACCCTAACCCTAACCGTATCACTATCCTGACATTTACGCAAAACTGAAACCGAAACCTAGTGGGAATACTATTGCGATCCTAACACTAACAGTAACACTAGCACTAAAACTCACGCTAAAACGAACACGTTCTCCTCACCCCACACCCTTCCTACACCTAAGCATGATGTTTTTGGATACCGTGAAAATGTTTGAGAGGGCAGTTAGAGAGTGGGTGACAGATATTTCTTTCTGTTCTTGAGTACATTTCCAGAAGAAGAACACTATGTGATTTCATACAACACAGGATCAGAACGTGAACACACTGTGCCACAATGAGGCTATCAGCGTCAGTGATGGAAATCACATTATGAGTGCATTGTTAATGGTAGTCTTTCATATCACTGTGCCACAGAGCTCTGACGCTGACAGATTCTCTGTGACATTACTGTTGACTGTTGGGAAGTAACGCTTCAGTATTGGGATATTCCGAGTGTGTTTGGACACAACGTATGTGAGTTAGGAAACAATGTAGATGAAATGTGACATTGAACGAGAAAAAAGTGACATTACGTTAGTTGTCTAACATAGTGACTGTGAGGGAGTGACCCAGTGTGTGTCAGTGGTTCGCACACTGTAGCACTGTTAAAACTTTGTGTGTTTGTGCTCTGACAGCGAGAGTGCTTTTTCACTTTGTCTTTGTGCTGAAACGAGTTTGATATTGTTGTGACACGGAGCGTCAGATTTGGACTCAGCTAAAGTCCTTCTTCAATGTGCGAGACTACTCTCTCATTCTAACAGAGTGCATTCTCAATGTGGGAGAGTGCTGCGACGGTAACTCAGCATCGTTCTGTGACAGAGTAAGAGAAAGTAAATCTACATTGCTGCTAACCCTAACCCTAACCCTAACCGTATCACTATCCTGACATTTACGCAAAACTGAAACCGAAACCTAGTGGGAATACTATTGCGATCCTAACACTAACAGTAACACTAGCACTAAAACTCACGCTAAAACGAACACGTTCTCCTCACCCCACACCCTTCCTACACCTAAGCATGATTTTTTGGATACCGTGAAAATGTTTGAGAGGGCAGTTAGAGAGTGGGTGACAGATATTTCTTTCTGTTCTTGAGTACATTTCCAGAAGAAGAACACTATGTGATTTCATACAACACAGGATCAGAACGTGAACACACTGTGCCACAATGAGGCTATCAGCGTCAGTGATGGAAATCACATTATGAGTGCATTGTTAATGGTAGTCTTTCATATCACTGTGCCACAAAGCTCTGACGCTGACAGATTCTCTGTGACATTACTGTTGACTGTTGGGAAGTAACGCTTCAGTATTGGGATATTCCGTGTGTGTTTGGACACAACGTATGTGAGTTAGGAAACAATGTAGATGAAATGTGACATTGAACGAGAAAAAAGTGACATTACGTTAGTTGTCTAACATAGTGACTGTGAGGGAGTGACCCAGTGTGTGAGTGGTTCGCACACTGTAGCACTGTTAAAACTTTGTGTGTTTGTGCTCTGACAGCGAGAGTGCTTTTTCACTTTGTCTTTGTGCTGAAACGAGTTTGATATTGTTGTGACACGGAGCGTCAGATTTGGACTCAGCTAAAGTCCTTCTTCAATGTGCGAGACTACTCTCTCATTCTAACAGAGTGCATTCTCAATGTGGGAGAGTGCTGCGACGGTAACTCAGCATCGTTCTATGACAGAGTAAGAGAAAGTAAATCTACATTGCTGCTAACCCTAACCCTAACCCTAACCGTATCACTATCCTGACATTTACGCAAAACTGAAACCGAAACCTAGTGGGAATACTATTGCGATCCTAACACTAACAGTAACACTAGCACTAAAACTCACGCTAAAACGAACACGTTCTCCTCACCCCACACCCTTCCTACACCTAAGCATGATGTTTTTGGATACCGTGAAAATGTTTGAGAGGGCAGTTAGAGAGTGGGTGACAGATATTTCTTTCTGTTCTTGAGTACATTTCCAGAAGAAGAACACTATGTGATTTCATACAACACAGGATCAGAACGTGAACACACTGTGCCACAATGAGGCTATCAGCGTCAGTGATGGAAATCACATTATGAGTGCATTGTTAATGGTAGTCTTCCATATCACTGTGCCACAAAGCTCTGACGCTGACAGATTCTCTGTGACATTACTGTTGACTGTTGGGAAGTAACGCTTCAGTATTGGGATATTCCGAGTGTGTTTGGACACAACGTATGTGAGTTAGGAAACAATGTAGATGAAATGTGACATTGAACGAGAAAAAAGTGACATTACGTTAGTTGTCTAACATAGTGACTGTGAGGGAGTGACCCAGTGTGTGAGTGGTTCGCACACTGTAGCACTGTTAAAACTTTGTGTGTTTGTGCTCTGACAGCGAGAGTGCTTTTTCACTTTGTCTTTGTGCTGAAACGAGTTTGATATTGTTGTGACACGGAGCGTCAGATTTGGACTCAGCTAAAGTCCTTCTTCAATGTGCGAGACTACTCTCTCATTCTAACAGAGTGCATTCTCAATGTGGGAGAGTGCTGCGACGGTAACTCAGCATCGTTCTGTGACAGAGTAAGAGAAAGTAAATCTACATTGCTGCTAACCCTAACCCTAACCCTAACCGTATCACTATCCTGACATTTACGCAAAACTGAAACCGAAACCTAGTGGGAATACTATTGCGATCCTAACACTAACAGTAACACTAGCACTAAAACTCACGCTAAAACGAACACGTTCTCCTCACCCCACACCCTTCCTACACCTAAGCATGATTTTTTGGATACCGTGAAAATGTTTGAGAGGGCAGTTAGAGAGTGGGTGACAGATATTTCTTTCTGTTCTTGAGTACATTTCCAGAAGAAGAACACTATGTGATTTCATACAACACAGGATCAGAACGTGAACACACTGTGCCACAATGAGGCTATCAGCGTCAGTGATGGAAATCACATTATGAGTGCATTGTTAATGGTAGTCTTTCATATCACTGTGCCACAAAGCTCTGACGCTGACAGATTCTCTGTGACATTACTGTTGACTGTTGGGAAGTAACGCTTCAGTATTGGGATATTCCGAGTGTGTTTGGACACAACGTATGTGAGTTAGGAAACAATGTAGATGAAATGTGACATTGAACGAGAAAAAAGTGACATTACGTTAGTTGTCTAACATAGTGACTGTGAGGGAGTGACCCAGTGTGTGAGTGGTTCGCACACTGTAGCACTGTTAAAACTTTGTGTGTTTGTGCTCTGACAGCGAGAGTGCTTTTTCACTTTGTCTTTGTGCTGAAACGAGTTTGATATTGTTGTGACACGGAGCGTTAGATTTGGACTCAGCTAAAGTCCTTCTTCAATGTGCGAGACTACTCTCTCATTCTAACAGAGTGCATTCTCAATGTGGGAGAGTGCTGCGACGGTAACTCAGCATCGTTCTATGACAGAGTAAGAGAAAGTAAATCTACATTGCTGCTAACCCTAACCCTAACCCTAACCGTATCACTATCCTGACATTTACGCAAAACTGAAACCGAAACCTAGTGGGAATACTATTGCGATCCTAACACTAACAGTAACACTAGCACTAAAACTCACGCTAAAACGAACACGTTCTCCTCACCCCACACCCTTCCTACACCTAAGCATGATGTTTTTGGATACCGTGAAAATGTTTGAGAGGGCAGTTAGAGAGTGGGTGACAGATATTTCTTTCTGTTCTTGAGTACATTTCCAGAAGAAGAACACTATGTGATTTCATACAACACAGGATCAGAACGTGAACACACTGTGCCACAATGAGGCTATCAGCGTCAGTGATGGAAATCACATTATGAGTGCATTGTTAATGGTAGTCTTTCATATCACTGTGCCACAAAGCTCTGACGCTGACAGATTCTCTGTGACATTACTGTTGACTGTTGGGAAGTAACGCTTCAGTATTGGGATATTCCGTGTGTGTTTGGACACAACGTATGTGAGTTAGGAAACAATGTAGATGAAATGTGACATTGAACGAGAAAAAAGTGACATTACGTTAGTTGTCTAACACAGTGACTGTGAGTGAGTGACCCAGTGTGTGAGTGGTTCGCACACTGTAGCACTGTTAAAACTTTGTGTGTTTGTGCTCTGACAGCGAGAGTGCTTTTTCACTTTGTCTTTGTGCTGAAACGAGTTTGATATTGTTGTGACACGGAGCGTCAGATTTGGACTCAGCTAAAGTCCTTCTTCAATGTGCGAGACTACTCTCTCATTCTAACAGAGTGCATTCTCAATGTGGGAGAGTGCTGCGACGGTAACTCAGCATCGTTCTATGACAGAGTAAGAGAAAGTAAATCTACATTGCTGCTAACCCTAACCCTAACCCTAACCGTATCACTATCCTGACATTTACGCAAAACTGAAACCGAAACCTAGTGGGAATACTATTGCGATCCTAACACTAACAGTAACACTAGCACTAAAACTCACGCTAAAACGAACACGTTCTCCTCACCCCACACCCTTCCTACACCTAAGCAGGATTTTTTTGGATACCGTGAAAATGTTTGAGAGGGCAGTTAGAGAGTGGGTGACAGATATTTCTTTCTGTTCTTGAGTACATTTCCAGAAGAAGAACACTATGTGATTTCATACAACACAGGATCAGAACGTGAACACACTGTGCCACAATGAGGCTATCAGCGTCAGTGATGGAAATCACATTATGAGTGCATTGTTAATGGTAGTCTTCCATATCACTGTGCCACAGAGCTCTGACGCTGACAGATTCTCTGTGACATTACTGTTGACTGTTGGGAAGTAACGCTTCAGTATTGGGATATTCCGAGTGTGTTTGGACACAACGTATGTGAGTTAGGAAACAATGTAGATGAAATGTGACATTGAACGAGAAAAAAGTGACATTACGTTAGTTGTCTAACATAGTGACTGTGAGGGAGTGACCCAGTGTGTCAGTGGTTCGCACACTGTAGCACTGTTAAAACTTTGTGTGTTTGTGCTCTGACAGCGAGAGTGCTTTTTCACTTTGTCTTTGTGCTGAAACGAGTTTGATATTGTTGTGACACGGAGCGTCAGATTTGGACTCAGCTAAAGTCCTTCTTCAATGTGCGAGACTACTCTCTCATTCTAACAGAGTGCATTCTCAATGTGGGAGAGTGCTGCGACGGTAACTCAGCATCGTTCTATGACAGAGTAAGAGAAAGTAAATCTACATTGCTGCTAACCCTAACCCTAACCCTAACCGTATCACTATCCTGACATTTACGCAAAACTGAAACCGAAACCTAGTGGGAATACTATTGCGATCCTAACACTAACAGTAACACTAGCACTAAAACTCACGCTAAAACGAACACGTTCTCCTCACCCCACACCCTTCCTACACCTAAGCATGATGTTTTTGGATACCGTGAAAATGTTTGAGAGGGCAGTTAGAGAGTGGGTGACAGATATTTCTTTCTGTTCTTGAGTACATTTCCAGAAGAAGAACACTATGTGATTTCATACAACACAGGATCAGAACGTGAACACACTGTGCCAAAATGAGGCTATCAGCGTCAGTGATGGAAATCACATTATGAGTGCATTGTTAATGGTAGTCTTTCATATCACTGTGCCACAAAGCTCTGACGCTGACAGATTCTCTGTGACATTACTGTTGACTGTTGGGAAGTAGCGCTTCAGTATTGGGATATTCCGTGTGTGTTTGGACACAACGTATGTGAGTTAGGAAACAATGTAGATGAAATGTGACATTGAACGAGAAAAAAGTGACATTACGTTAGTTGTCTAACATAGTGACTGTGAGGGAGTGACCCAGTGTGTGAGTGGTTCGCACACTGTAGCACTGTTAAAACTTTGTGTGTTTGTGCTCTGACAGCGAGAGTGCTTTTTCACTTTGTCTTTGTGCTGAAACGAGTTTGATATTGTTGTGACACGGAGCGTCAGATTTGGACTCAGCTAAAGTCCTTCTTCAATGTGCGAGACTACTCTCTCATTCTAACAGAGTGCATTCTCAATGTGGGAGAGTGCTGCGACGGTAACTCAGCCCATCGTTCTGTGATAGAGTAAGAGAAAGTAAATCTACCTTGGTGCTAACCCTAACCCTAACCGTATCACTATCCTGACATTTACGCAAAACTGAAACCGAAACCTAGTGGGAATACTATTGCGATCCTAACACTAACAGTAACACTAGCACTAAAACTCACGCTAAAACGAACACGTTCTCCTCACCCCACACCCTTCCTACACCTAAGCAGGATTTTTTTGGATACCGTGAAAATGTTTGAGAGGGCAGTTAGAGAGTGGGTGACAGATATTTCTTTCTGTTCTTGAGTACATTTCCAGAAGAAGAACACTATGTGATTTCATACAACACAGGATCAGAACGTGAACACACTGTGCCACAATGAGGCTATCAGCGTCAGTGATGGAAATCACATTATGAGTGCATTGTTAATGGTAGTCTTCCATATCACTGTGCCACAGAGCTCTGACGCTGACAGATTCTCTGTGACATTACTGTTGACTGTTGGGAAGTAACGCTTCAGTATTGGGATATTCCGAGTGTGTTTGGACACAACGTATGTGAGTTAGGAAACAATGTAGATGAAATGTGACATTGAACGAGAAAAAAGTGACATTACGTTAGTTGTCTAACATAGTGACTGTGAGGGAGTGACCCAGTGTGTGAGTGGTTCACACACTGTAGCACTGTTAAAACTTTGTGTGTTTGTGCTCTGACAGCGAGAGTGCTTTTTCACTTTGTCTTTGTGCTGAAACGAGTTTGATATTGTTGTGACACGGAGCGTTAGATTTGGACTCAGCTAAAGTCCTTCTTCAATGTGCGAGACTACTCTCTCATTCTAACAGAGTGCATTCTCAATGTGGGAGAGTGCTGCGACGGTAACTCAGCATCGTTCTATGACAGAGTAAGAGAAAGTAAATCTACATTGCTGCTAACCCTAACCCTAACCCTAACCGTATCACTATCCTGACATTTACGCAAAACTGAAACCGAAACCTAGTGGGAATACTATTGCGATCCTAACACTAACAGTAACACTAGCACTAAAACTCACGCTAAAACGAACACGTTCTCCTCACCCCACACCCTTCCTACACCTAAGCATGATGTTTTTGGATACCGTGAAAATGTTTGAGAGGGCAGTTAGAGAGTGGGTGACAGATATTTCTTTCTGTTCTTGAGTACATTTCCAGAAGAAGAACACTATGTGATTTCATACAACACAGGATCAGAACGTGAACACACTGTGCCACAATGAGGCTATCAGCGTCAGTGATGGAAATCACATTATGAGTGCATTGTTAATGGTAGTCTTTCATATCACTGTGCCACAAAGCTCTGACGCTGACAGATTCTCTGTGACATTACTGTTGACTGTTGGGAAGTAACGCTTCAGTATTGGGATATTCCGAGTGTGTTTGGACACAACGTATGTGAGTTAGGAAACAATGTAGATGAAATGTGACATTGAACGAGAAAAAAGTGACATTACGTTAGTTGTCTAACATAGTGACTGTGAGGGAGTGACCCAGTGTGTGAGTGGTTCGCACACTGTAGCACTGTTAAAACTTTGTGTGTTTGTGCTCTGACAGCGAGAGTGCTTTTTCACTTTGTCTTTGTGCTGAAACGAGTTTGATATTGTTGTGACACGGAGCGTCAGATTTGGACTCAGCTAAAGTCCTTCTTCAATGTGCGAGACTACTCTCTCATTCTAACAGAGTGCATTCTCAATGTGGGAGAGTGCTGCGACGGTAACTCAGCATCGTTCTATGACAGAGTAAGAGAAAGTAAATCTACATTGCTGCTAACCCTAACCCTAACCCTAACCGTATCACTATCCTGACATTTACGCAAAACTGAAACCGAAACCTAGTGGGAATACTATTGCGATCCTAACACTAACAGTAACACTAGCACTAAAACTCACGCTAAAACGAACACGTTCTCCTCACCCCACACCCTTCCTACACCTAAGCATGATGTTTTTGGATACCGTGAAAATGTTTGAGAGGGCAGTTAGAGAGTGGGTGACAGATATTTCTTTCTGTTCTTGAGTACATTTCCAGAAGAAGAACACTATGTGATTTCATACAACACAGGATCAGAACGTGAACACACTGTGCCACAATGAGGCTATCAGCGTCAGTGATGGAAATCACATTATGAGTGCATTGTTAATGGTAGTCTTTCATATCACTGTGCCACAGAGCTCTGACGCTGACAGATTCTCTGTGACATTACTGTTGACTGTTGGGAAGTAACGCTTCAGTATTGGGATATTCCGAGTGTGTTTGGACACAACGTATGTGAGTTAGGAAACAATGTAGATGAAATGTGACATTGAACGAGAAAAAAGTGACATTACGTTAGTTGTCTAACATAGTGACTGTGAGGGAGTGACCCAGTGTGTGAGTGGTTCACACACTGTAGCACTGTTAAAACTTTGTGTGTTTGTGCTCTGACAGCGAGAGTGCTTTTTCACTTTGTCTTTGTGCTGAAACGAGTTTGATATTGTTGTGACACGGAGCGTCAGATTTGGACTCAGCTAAAGTCCTTCTTCAATGTGCGAGACTACTCTCTCATTCTAACAGAGTGCATTCTCAATGTGGGAGAGTGCTGCGACGGTAACTCAGCATCGTTCTATGACAGAGTAAGAGAAAGTAAATCTACATTGCTGCTAACCCTAACCCTAACCCTAACCGTATCACTATCCTGACATTTACGCAAAACTGAAACCGAAACCTAGTGGGAATACTATTGCGATCCTAACACTAACAGTAACACTAGCACTAAAACTCACGCTAAAACGAACACGTTCTCCTCACCCCACACCCTTCCTACACCTAAGCATGATGTTTTTGGATACCGTGAAAATGTTTGAGAGGGCAGTTAGAGAGTGGGTGACAGATATTTCTTTCTGTTCTTGAGTACATTTCCAGAAGAAGAACACTATGTGATTTCATGCTACACAGGATCAGAACGTGAACACACTGTGCCAAAATGAGGCTATCAGCGTCAGTGATGGAAATCACATTATGAGTGCATTGTTAATGGTAGTCTTTCATATCACTGTGCCACAAAGCTCTGACGCTGACAGATTCTCTGTGACATTACTGTTGACTGTTGGGAAGTAACGCTTCAGTATTGGGATATTCCGTGTGTGTTTGGACACAACGTATGTGAGTTAGGAAACAATGTAGATGAAATGTGACATTGAACGAGAAAAAAGTGACATTACGTTAGTTGTCTAACATAGTGACTGTGAGGGAGTGACCCAGTGTGTCAGTGGTTCGCACACTGTAGATCTGTTAAAACTTTGTGTGTTTGTGCTCTGACAGCGAGAGTGCTTTTTCACTTTGTCTTTGTGCTGAAACGAGTTTGATATTGTTGTGACACGGAGCGTCAGATTTGGACTCAGCTAAAGTCCTTCTTCAATGTGCGAGACTACTCTCTCATTCTAACAGAGTGCATTCTCAATGTGGGAGAGTGCTGCGACGGTAACTCAGCATCGTTCTGTGACAGAGTAAGAGAAAGTAAATCTACATTGCTGCTAACCCTAACCCTAACCCTAACCGTATCACTATCCTGACATTTACGCAAAACTGAAACCGAAACCTAGTGGGAATACTATTGCGATCCTAACACTAACAGTAACACTAGCACTAAAACTCACGCTAAAACGAACACGTTCTCCTCACCCCACACCCTTCCTACACCTAAGCATGATGTTTTTGGATACCGTGAAAATGTTTGAGAGGGCAGTTAGAGAGTGGGTGACAGATATTTCTTTCTGTTCTTGAGTACATTTCCAGAAGAAGAACACTATGTGATTTCATACAACACAGGATCAGAACGTGAACACACTGTGCCACAATGAGGCTATCAGCGTCAGTGATGGAAATCACATTATGAGTGCATTGTTAATGGTAGTCTTTCATATCACTGTGCCACAAAGCTCTGACGCTGACAGATTCTCTGTGACATTACTGTTGACTGTTGGGAAGTAGCGCTTCAGTATTGGGATATTCCGTGTGTGTTTGGACACAACGTATGTGAGTTAGGAAACAATGTAGATGAAATGTGACATTGAACGAGAAAAAAGTGACATTACGTTAGTTGTCTAACATAGTGACTGTGAGGGAGTGACCCAGTGTGTGAGTGGTTCGCACACTGTAGCACTGTTAAAACTTTGTGTGTTTGTGCTCTGACAGCGAGAGTGCTTTTTCACTTTGTCTTTGTGCTGAAACGAGTTTGATATTGTTGTGACACGGAGCGTCAGATTTGGACTCAGCTAAAGTCCTTCTTCAATGTGCGAGACTACTCTCTCATTCTAACAGAGTGCATTCTCAATGTGGGAGAGTGCTGCGACGGTAACTCAGCATCGTTCTATGACAGAGTAAGAGAAAGTAAATCTACATTGCTGCTAACCCTAACCCTAACCCTAACCGTATCACTATCCTGACATTTACGCAAAACTGAAACCGAAACCTAGTGGGAATACTATTGCGATCCTAACACTAACAGTAACACTAGCACTAAAACTCACGCTAAAACGAACACGTTCTCCTCACCCCACACCCTTCCTACACCTAAGCATGATGTTTTTGGATACCGTGAAAATGTTTGAGAGGGCAGTTAGAGAGTGGGTGACAGATATTTCTTTCTGTTCTTGAGTACATTTCCAGAAGAAGAACACTATGTGATTTCATGCTACACAGGATCAGAACGTGAACACACTGTGCCACAATGAGGCTATCAGCGTCAGTGATGGAAATCACATTATGAGTGCATTGTTAATGGTAGTCTTTCATATCACTGTGCCACAAAGCTCTGACGCTGACAGATTCTCTGTGACATTACTGTTGACTGTTGGGAAGTAACGCTTCAGTATTGGGATATTCCGTGTGTGTTTGGACACAACGTATGTGAGTTAGGAAACAATGTAGATGAAATGTGACATTGAACGAGAAAAAAGTGACATTACGTTAGTTGTCTAACATAGTGACTGTGAGGGAGTGACCCAGTGTGTCAGTGGTTCGCACACTGTAGCACTGTTAAAACTTTGTGTGTTTGTGCTCTGACAGCGAGAGTGCTTTTTCACTTTGTCTTTGTGCTGAAACGAGTTTGATATTGTTGTGACACGGAGCGTCAGATTTGGACTCAGCTAAAGTCCTTCTTCAATGTGCGAGACTACTCTCTCATTCTAACAGAGTGCATTCTCAATGTGGGAGAGTGCTGCGACGGTAACTCAGCATCGTTCTATGACAGAGTAAGAGAAAGTAAATCTACATTGCTGCTAACCCTAACCCTAACCCTAACCGTATCACTATCCTGACATTTACGCAAAACTGAAACCGAAACCTAGTGGGAATACTATTGCGATCCTAACACTAACAGTAACACTAGCACTAAAACTCACGCTAAAACGAACACGTTCTCCTCACCCCACACCCTTCCTACACCTAAGCATGATGTTTTTGGATACCGTGAAAATGTTTGAGAGGGCAGTTAGAGAGTGGGTGACAGATATTTCTTTCTGTTCTTGAGTACATTTCCAGAAGAAGAACACTATGTGATTTCATACAACACAGGATCAGAACGTGAACACACTGTGCCAAAATGAGGCTATCAGCGTCAGTGATGGAAATCACATTATGAGTGCATTGTTAATGGTAGTCTTTCATATCACTGTGCCACAAAGCTCTGACGCTGACAGATTCTCTGTGACATTACTGTTGACTGTTGGGAAGTAGCGCTTCAGTATTGGGATATTCCGTGTGTGTTTGGACACAACGTATGTGAGTTAGGAAACAATGTAGATGAAATGTGACATTGAACGAGAAAAAAGTGACATTACGTTAGTTGTCTAACATAGTGACTGTGAGGGAGTGACCCAGTGTGTGAGTGGTTCGCACACTGTAGCACTGTTAAAACTTTGTGTGTTTGTGCTCTGACAGCGAGAGTGCTTTTTCACTTTGTCTTTGTGCTGAAACGAGTTTGATATTGTTGTGACACGGAGCGTCAGATTTGGACTCAGCTAAAGTCCTTCTTCAATGTGCGAGACTACTCTCTCATTCTAACAGAGTGCATTCTCAATGTGGGAGAGTGCTGCGACGGTAACTCAGCATCGTTGTGTGACAGAGTAAGAGAAAGTAAATCTACATTGCTGCTAACCCTAACCCTAACCCTAACCGTATCACTATCCTGACATTTACGCAAAACTGAAACCGAAACCTAGTGGGAATACTATTGCGATCCTAACACTAACAGTAACACTAGCACTAAAACTCACGCTAAAACGAACACGTTCTCCTCACCCCACACCCTTCCTACACCTAAGCATGATTTTTTGGATACCGTGAAAATGTTTGAGAGGGCAGTTAGAGAGTGGGTGACAGATATTTCTTTCTGTTCTTGAGTACATTTCCAGAAGAAGAACACTATGTGATTTCATACAACACAGGATCAGAACGTGAACACACTGTGCCACAATGAGGCTATCAGCGTCAGTGATGGAAATCACATTATGAGTGCATTGTTAATGGTAGTCTTTCATATCACTGTGCCACAAAGCTCTGACGCTGACAGATTCTCTGTGACATTACTGTTGACTGTTGGGAAGTAACGCTTCAGTATTGGGATATTCCGCGTGTGTTTGGACACAACGTATGTGAGTTAGGAAACAATGTAGATGAAATGTGACATTGAACGAGAAAAAAGTGACATTACGTTAGTTGTCTAACACAGTGACTGTGAGTGAGTGACCCAGTGTGTGAGTGGTTCGCACACTGTAGCACTGTTAAAACTTTGTGTGTTTGTGCTCTGACAGCGAGAGTGCTTTTTCACTTTGTCTTTGTGCTGAAACGAGTTTGATATTGTTGTGACACGGAGCGTTAGATTTGGACTCAGCTAAAGTCCTTCTTCAATGTGCGAGACTACTCTCTCATTCTAACAGAGTGCATTCTCAATGTGGGAGAGTGCTGCGACGGTAACTCAGCATCGTTGTGTGACAGAGTAAGAGAAAGTAAATCTACATTGCTGCTAACCCTAACCCTAACCCTAACCGTATCACTATCCTGACATTTACGCAAAACTGAAACCGAAACCTAGTGGGAATACTATTGCGATCCTAACACTAACAGTAACACTAGCACTAAAACTCACGCTAAAACGAACACGTTCTCCTCACCCCACACCCTTCCTACACCTAAGCATGATGTTTTTGGATACCGTGAAAATGTTTGAGAGGGCAGTTAGAGAGTGGGTGACAGATATTTCTTTCTGTTCTTGAGTACATTTCCAGAAGAAGAACACTATGTGATTTCATACAACACAGGATCAGAACGTGAACACACTGTGCCAAAATGAGGCTATCAGCGTCAGTGATGGAAATCACATTATGAGTGCATTGTTAATGGTAGTCTTTCATATCACTGTGCCACAAAGCTCTGACGCTGACAGATTCTCTGTGACATTACTGTTGACTGTTGGGAAGTAGCGCTTCAGTATTGGGATATTCCGTGTGTGTTTGGACACAACGTATGTGAGTTAGGAAACAATGTAGATGAAATGTGACATTGAACGAGAAAAAAGTGACATTACGTTAGTTGTCTAACATAGTGACTGTGAGGGAGTGACCCAGTGTGTGAGTGGTTCGCACACTGTAGCACTGTTAAAACTTTGTGTGTTTGTGCTCTGACAGCGAGAGTGCTTTTTCACTTTGTCTTTGTGCTGAAACGAGTTTGATATTGTTGTGACACGGAGCGTCAGATTTGGACTCAGCTAAAGTCCTTCTTCAATGTGCGAGACTACTCTCTCATTCTAACAGAGTGCATTCTCAATGTGGGAGAGTGCTGCGACGGTAACTCAGCATCGTTCTATGACAGAGTAAGAGAAAGTAAATCTACATTGCTGCTAACCCTAACCCTAACCCTAACCGTATCACTATCCTGACATTTACGCAAAACTGAAACCGAAACCTAGTGGGAATACTATTGCGATCCTAACACTAACAGTAACACTAGCACTAAAACTCACGCTAAAACGAACACGTTCTCCTCACCCCACACCCTTCCTACACCTAAGCATGATGTTTTTGGATACCGTGAAAATGTTTGAGAGGGCAGTTAGAGAGTGGGTGACAGATATTTCTTTCTGTTCTTGAGTACATTTCCAGAAGAAGAACACTATGTGATTTCATACAACACAGGATCAGAACGTGAACACACTGTGCCACAATGAGGCTATCAGCGTCAGTGATGGAAATCACATTATGAGTGCATTGTTAATGGTAGTCTTTCATATCACTGTGCCACAAAGCTCTGACGCTGACAGATTCTCTGTGACATTACTGTTGACTGTTGGGAAGTAACGCTTCAGTATTGGGATATTCCGAGTGTGTTTGGACACAACGTATGTGAGTTAGGAAACAATGTAGATGAAATGTGACATTGAACGAGAAAAAAGTGACATTACGTTAGTTGTCTAACATAGTGACTGTGAGGGAGTGACCCAGTGTGTGAGTGGTTCGCACACTGTAGCACTGTTAAAACTTTGTGTGTTTGTGCTCTGACAGCGAGAGTGCTTTTTCACTTTGTCTTTGTGCTGAAACGAGTTTGATATTGTTGTGACACGGAGCGTCAGATTTGGACTCAGCTAAAGTCCTTCTTCAATGTGCGAGACTACTCTCTCATTCTAACAGAGTGCATTCTCAATGTGGGAGAGTGCTGCGACGGTAACTCAGCATCGTTCTATGACAGAGTAAGAGAAAGTAAATCTACATTGCTGCTAACCCTAACCCTAACCCTAACCGTATCACTATCCTGACATTTACGCAAAACTGAAACCGAAACCTAGTGGGAATACTATTGCGATCCTAACACTAACAGTAACACTAGCACTAAAACTCACGCTAAAACGAACACGTTCTCCTCACCCCACACCCTTCCTACACCTAAGCATGATGTTTTTGGATACCGTGAAAATGTTTGAGAGGGCAGTTAGAGAGTGGGTGACAGATATTTCTTTCTGTTCTTGAGTACATTTCCAGAAGAAGAACACTATGTGATTTCATGCTACACAGGATCAGAACGTGAACACACTGTGCCAAAATGAGGCTATCAGCGTCAGTGATGGAAATCACATTATGAGTGCATTGTTAATGGTAGTCTTTCATATCACTGTGCCACAAAGCTCTGACGCTGACAGATTCTCTGTGACATTACTGTTGACTGTTGGGAAGTAGCGCTTCAGTATTGGGATATTCCGTGTGTGTTTGGACACAACGTATGTGAGTTAGGAAACAATGTAGATGAAATGTGACATTGAACGAGAAAAAAGTGACATTACGTTAGTTGTCTAACATAGTGACTGTGAGGGAGTGACCCAGTGTGTCAGTGGTTCGCACACTGTAGCACTGTTAAAACTTTGTGTGTTTGTGCTCTGACAGCGAGAGTGCTTTTTCACTTTGTCTTTGTGCTGAAACGAGTTTGATATTGTTGTGACACGGAGCGTCAGATTTGGACTCAGCTAAAGTCCTTCTTCAATGTGCGAGACTACTCTCTCATTCTAACAGAGTGCATTCTCAATGTGGGAGAGTGCTGCGACGGTAACTCAGCCATCGTTCTGTGACAGAGTAAGAGAAAGTAAATCTACATTGCTGCTAACCCTAACCCTAACCCTAACCGTATCACTATCCTGACATTTACGCAAAACTGAAACCGAAACCTAGTGGGAATACTATTGCGATCCTAACACTAACAGTAACACTAGCACTAAA
Organism: Phodopus roborovskii; assembly: GCF_943737965.1. Lineage (NCBI taxonomy): Eukaryota > Metazoa > Chordata > Mammalia > Rodentia > Cricetidae > Phodopus > Phodopus roborovskii. The sequence continues at coordinate 988,827 of NW_026126962.1, forward strand.
ACTCACGCTAAAACGAACACGTTCTCCTCACCCCACACCCTTCCTACACCTAAGCATGATTTTTTGGATACCGTGAAAATGTTTGAGAGGGCAGTTAGAGAGTGGGTGACAGATATTTCTTTCTGTTCTTGAGTACATTTCCAGAAGAAGAACACTATGTGATTTCATACAACACAGGATCAGAACGTGAACACACTGTGCCACAATGAGGCTATCAGCGTCAGTGATGGAAATCACATTATGAGTGCATTGTTAATGATAGTCTTCCATATCACTGTGCCACAGAGCTCTGACGCTGACAGATTCTCTGTGACATTACTGTTGACTGTTGGGAAGTAACGCTTCAGTATTGGGATATTCCGAGTGTGTTTGGACACAACGTATGTGAGTTAGGAAACAATGTAGATGAAATGTGACATTGAACGAGAAAAAAGTGACATTACGTTAGTTGTCTAACATAGTGACTGTGAGGGAGTGACCCAGTGTGTGAGTGGTTCACACACTGTAGCACTGTTAAAACTTTGTGTGTTTGTGCTCTGACAGCGAGAGTGCTTTTTCACTTTGTCTTTGTGCTGAAACGAGTTTGATATTGTTGTGACACGGAGCGTCAGATTTGGACTCAGCTAAAGTCCTTCTTCAATGTGCGAGACTACTCTCTCATTCTAACAGAGTGCATTCTCAATGTGGGAGAGTGCTGCGACGGTAACTCAGCATCGTTCTATGACAGAGTAAGAGAAAGTAAATCTACATTGCTGCTAACCCTAACCCTAACCCTAACCGTATCACTATCCTGACATTTACGCAAAACTGAAACCGAAACCTAGTGGGAATACTATTGCGATCCTAACACTAACAGTAACACTAGCACTAAAACTCACGCTAAAACGAACACGTTCTCCTCACCCCACACCCTTCCTACACCTAAGCATGATTTTTTTGGATACCGTGAAAATGTTTGAGAGGGCAGTTAGAGAGTGGGTGACAGATATTTCTTTCTGTTCTTGAGTACATTTCCAGAAGAAGAACACTATGTGATTTCATACAACACAGGATCAGAACGTGAACACACTGTGCCACAATGAGGCTATCAGCGTCAGTGATGGAAATCACATTATGAGTGCATTGTTAATGGTAGTCTTTCATATCACTGTGCCACAAAGCTCTGACGCTGACAGATTCTCTGTGACATTACTGTTGACTGTTGGGAAGTAACGCTTCAGTATTGGGATATTCCGTGTGTGTTTGGACACAACGTATGTGAGTTAGGAAACAATGTAGATGAAATGTGACATTGAACGAGAAAAAAGTGACATTACGTTAGTTGTCTAACATAGTGACTGTGAGGGAGTGACCCAGTGTGTCAGTGGTTCGCACACTGTAGCACTGTTAAAACTTTGTGTGTTTGTGCTCTGACAGCGAGAGTGCTTTTTCACTTTGTCTTTGTGCTGAAACGAGTTTGATATTGTTGTGACACGGAGCGTCAGATTTGGACTCAGCTAAAGTCCTTCTTCAATGTGCGAGACTACTCTCTCATTCTAACAGAGTGCATTCTCAATGTGGGAGAGTGCTGCGACGGTAACTCAGCATCGTTCTATGACAGAGTAAGAGAAAGTAAATCTACATTGCTGCTAACCCTAACCCTAACCCTAACCGTATCACTATCCTGACATTTACGCAAAACTGAAACCGAAACCTAGTGGGAATACTATTGCGATCCTAACACTAACAGTAACACTAGCACTAAAACTCACGCTAAAACGAACACGTTCTCCTCACCCCACACCCTTCCTACACCTAAGCATGATGTTTTTGGATACCGTGAAAATGTTTGAGAGGGCAGTTAGAGAGTGGGTGACAGATATTTCTTTCTGTTCTTGAGTACATTTCCAGAAGAAGAACACTATGTGATTTCATACAACACAGGATCAGAACGTGAACACACTGTGCCACAATGAGGCTATCAGCGTCAGTGATGGAAATCACATTATGAGTGCATTGTTAATGGTAGTCTTTCATATCACTGTGCCACAAAGCTCTGACGCTGACAGATTCTCTGTGACATTACTGTTGACTGTTGGGAAGTAACGCTTCAGTATTGGGATATTCCGTGTGTGTTTGGACACAACGTATGTGAGTTAGGAAACAATGTAGATGAAATGTGACATTGAACGAGAAAAAAGTGACATTACGTTAGTTGTCTAACATAGTGACTGTGAGGGAGTGACCCAGTGTGTGAGTGGTTCGCACACTGTAGCACTGTTAAAACTTTGTGTGTTTGTGCTCTGACAGCGAGAGTGCTTTTTCACTTTGTCTTTGTGCTGAAACGAGTTTGATATTGTTGTGACACGGAGCGTCAGATTTGGACTCAGCTAAAGTCCTTCTTCAATGTGCGAGACTACTCTCTCATTCTAACAGAGTGCATTCTCAATGTGGGAGAGTGCTGCGACGGTAACTCAGCATCGTTGTGTGACAGAGTAAGAGAAAGTAAATCTACATTGCTGCTAACCCTAACCCTAACCCTAACCGTATCACTATCCTGACATTTACGCAAAACTGAAACCGAAACCTAGTGGGAATACTATTGCGATCCTAACACTAACAGTAACACTAGCACTAAAACTCACGCTAAAACGAACACGTTCTCCTCACCCCACACCCTTCCTACACCTAAGCATGATGTTTTTGGATACCGTGAAAATGTTTGAGAGGGCAGTTAGAGAGTGGGTGACAGATATTTCTTTCTGTTCTTGAGTACATTTCCAGAAGAAGAACACTATGTGATTTCATGCTACACAGGATCAGAACGTGAACACACTGTGCCAAAATGAGGCTATCAGCGTCAGTGATGGAAATCACATTATGAGTGCATTGTTAATGGTAGTCTTTCATATCACTGTGCCACAAAGCTCTGACGCTGACAGATTCTCTGTGACATTACTGTTGACTGTTGGGAAGTAACGCTTCAGTATTGGGATATTCCGTGTGTGTTTGGACACAACGTATGTGAGTTAGGAAACAATGTAGATGAAATGTGACATTGAACGAGAAAAAAGTGACATTACGTTAGTTGTCTAACATAGTGACTGTGAGGGAGTGACCCAGTGTGTGAGTGGTTCGCACACTGTAGCACTGTTAAAACTTTGTGTGTTTGTGCTCTGACAGCGAGAGTGCTTTTTCACTTTGTCTTTGTGCTGAAACGAGTTTGATATTGTTGTGACACGGAGCGTCAGATTTGGACTCAGCTAAAGTCCTTCTTCAATGTGCGAGACTACTCTCTCATTCTAACAGAGTGCATTCTCAATGTGGGAGAGTGCTGCGACGGTAACTCAGCATCGTTCTATGACAGAGTAAGAGAAAGTAAATCTACATTGCTGCTAACCCTAACCCTAACCCTAACCGTATCACTATCCTGACATTTACGCAAAACTGAAACCGAAACCTAGTGGGAATACTATTGCGATCCTAACACTAACAGTAACACTAGCACTAAAACTCACGCTAAAACGAACACGTTCTCCTCACCCCACACCCTTCCTACACCTAAGCATGATGTTTTTGGATACCGTGAAAATGTTTGAGAGGGCAGTTAGAGAGTGGGTGACAGATATTTCTTTCTGTTCTTGAGTACATTTCCAGAAGAAGAACACTATGTGATTTCATACAACACAGGATCAGAACGTGAACACACTGTGCCACAATGAGGCTATCAGCGTCAGTGATGGAAATCACATTATGAGTGCATTGTTAATGGTAGTCTTTCATATCACTGTGCCACAAAGCTCTGACGCTGACAGATTCTCTGTGACATTACTGTTGACTGTTGGGAAGTAACGCTTCAGTATTGGGATATTCCGTGTGTGTTTGGACACAACGTATGTGAGTTAGGAAACAATGTAGATGAAATGTGACATTGAACGAGAAAAAAGTGACATTACGTTAGTTGTCTAACATAGTGACTGTGAGGGAGTGACCCAGTGTGTCAGTGGTTCGCACACTGTAGCACTGTTAAAACTTTGTGTGTTTGTGCTCTGACAGCGAGAGTGCTTTTTCACTTTGTCTTTGTGCTGAAACGAGTTTGATATTGTTGTGACACGGAGCGTCAGATTTGGACTCAGCTAAAGTCCTTCTTCAATGTGCGAGACTACTCTCTCATTCTAACAGAGTGCATTCTCAATGTGGGAGAGTGCTGCGACGGTAACTCAGCATCGTTCTATGACAGAGTAAGAGAAAGTAAATCTACATTGCTGCTAACCCTAACCCTAACCCTAACCGTATCACTATCCTGACATTTACGCAAAACTGAAACCGAAACCTAGTGGGAATACTATTGCGATCCTAACACTAACAGTAACACTAGCACTAAAACTCACGCTAAAACGAACACGTTCTCCTCACCCCACACCCTTCCTACACCTAAGCATGATTTTTTGGATACCGTGAAAATGTTTGAGAGGGCAGTTAGAGAGTGGGTGACAGATATTTCTTTCTGTTCTTGAGTACATTTCCAGAAGAAGAACACTATGTGATTTCATACAACACAGGATCAGAACGTGAACACACTGTGCCACAATGAGGCTATCAGCGTCAGTGATGGAAATCACATTATGAGTGCATTGTTAATGGTAGTCTTTCATATCACTGTGCCACAAAGCTCTGACGCTGACAGATTCTCTGTGACATTACTGTTGACTGTTGGGAAGTAGCGCTTCAGTATTGGGATATTCCGTGTGTGTTTGGACACAACGTATGTGAGTTAGGAAACAATGTAGATGAAATGTGACATTGAACGAGAAAAAAGTGACATTACGTTAGTTGTCTAACATAGTGACTGTGAGGGAGTGACCCAGTGTGTGAGTGGTTCGCACACTGTAGCACTGTTAAAACTTTGTGTGTTTGTGCTCTGACAGCGAGAGTGCTTTTTCACTTTGTCTTTGTGCTGAAACGAGTTTGATATTGTTGTGACACGGAGCGTCAGATTTGGACTCAGCTAAAGTCCTTCTTCAATGTGCGAGACTACTCTCTCATTCTAACAGAGTGCATTCTCAATGTGGGAGAGTGCTGCGACGGTAACTCAGCATCGTTCTATGACAGAGTAAGAGAAAGTAAATCTACATTGCTGCTAACCCTAACCCTAACCCTAACCGTATCACTATCCTGACATTTACGCAAAACTGAAACCGAAACCTAGTGGGAATACTATTGCGATCCTAACACTAACAGTAACACTAGCACTAAAACTCACGCTAAAACGAACACGTTCTCCTCACCCCACACCCTTCCTACACCTAAGCATGATTTTTTGGATACCGTGAAAATGTTTGAGAGGGCAGTTAGAGAGTGGGTGACAGATATTTCTTTCTGTTCTTGAGTACATTTCCAGAAGAAGAACACTATGTGATTTCATACAACACAGGATCAGAACGTGAACACACTGTGCCACAATGAGGCTATCAGCGTCAGTGATGGAAATCACATTATGAGTGCATTGTTAATGGTAGTCTTTCATATCACTGTGCCACAAAGCTCTGACGCTGACAGATTCTCTGTGACATTACTGTTGACTGTTGGGAAGTAACGCTTCAGTATTGGGATATTCCGTGTGTGTTTGGACACAACGTATGTGAGTTAGGAAACAATGTAGATGAAATGTGACATTGAACGAGAAAAAAGTGACATTACGTTAGTTGTCTAACATAGTGACTGTGAGGGAGTGACCCAGTGTGTGAGTGGTTCGCACACTGTAGCACTGTTAAAACTTTGTGTGTTTGTGCTCTGACAGCGAGAGTGCTTTTTCACTTTGTCTTTGTGCTGAAACGAGTTTGATATTGTTGTGACACGGAGCGTTAGATTTGGACTCAGCTAAAGTCCTTCTTCAATGTGCGAGACTACTCTCTCATTCTAACAGAGTGCATTCTCAATGTGGGAGAGTGCTGCGACGGTAACTCAGCATCGTTCTATGACAGAGTAAGAGAAAGTAAATCTACATTGCTGCTAACCCTAACCCTAACCCTAACCGTATCACTATCCTGACATTTACGCAAAACTGAAACCGAAACCTAGTGGGAATACTATTGCGATCCTAACACTAACAGTAACACTAGCACTAAAACTCACGCTAAAACGAACACGTTCTCCTCACCCCACACCCTTCCTACACCTAAGCATGATGTTTTTGGATACCGTGAAAATGTTTGAGAGGGCAGTTAGAGAGTGGGTGACAGATATTTCTTTCTGTTCTTGAGTACATTTCCAGAAGAAGAACACTATGTGATTTCATACAACACAGGATCAGAACGTGAACACACTGTGCCAAAATGAGGCTATCAGCGTCAGTGATGGAAATCACATTATGAGTGCATTGTTAATGGTAGTCTTTCATATCACTGTGCCACAAAGCTCTGACGCTGACAGATTCTCTGTGACATTACTGTTGACTGTTGGGAAGTAACGCTTCAGTATTGGGATATTCCGTGTGTGTTTGGACACAACGTATGTGAGTTAGGAAACAATGTAGATGAAATGTGACATTGAACGAGAAAAAAGTGACATTACGTTAGTTGTCTAACATAGTGACTGTGAGGGAGTGACCCAGTGTGTGAGTGGTTCGCACACTGTAGCACTGTTAAAACTTTGTGTGTTTGTGCTCTGACAGCGAGAGTGCTTTTTCACTTTGTCTTTGTGCTGAAACGAGTTTGATATTGTTGTGACACGGAGCGTCAGATTTGGACTCAGCTAAAGTCCTTCTTCAATGTGCGAGACTACTCTCTCATTCTAACAGAGTGCATTCTCAATGTGGGAGAGTGCTGCGACGGTAACTCAGCCATCGTTCTGTGACAGAGTAAGAGAAAGTAAATCTACATTGCTGCTAACCCTAACCCTAACCCTAACCGTATCACTATCCTGACATTTACGCAAAACTGAAACCGAAACCTAGTGGGAATACTATTGCGATCCTAACACTAACAGTAACACTAGCACTAAAACTCACGCTAAAACGAACACGTTCTCCTCACCCCACACCCTTCCTACACCTAAGCATGATGTTTTTGGATACCGTGAAAATGTTTGAGAGGGCAGTTAGAGAGTGGGTGACAGATATTTCTTTCTGTTCTTGAGTACATTTCCAGAAGAAGAACACTATGTGATTTCATACAACACAGGATCAGAACGTGAACACACTGTGCCACAATGAGGCTATCAGCGTCAGTGATGGAAATCACATTATGAGTGCATTGTTAATGGTAGTCTTTCATATCACTGTGCCACAAAGCTCTGACGCTGACAGATTCTCTGTGACATTACTGTTGACTGTTGGGAAGTAACGCTTCAGTATTGGGATATTCCGTGTGTGTTTGGACACAACGTATGTGAGTTAGGAAACAATGTAGATGAAATGTGACATTGAACGAGAGAAAAAGTGACATTACGTTAGTTGTCTAACATAGTGACTGTGAGGGAGTGACCCAGTGTGTGAGTGGTTCGCACACTGTAGCACTGTTAAAACTTTGTGTGTTTGTGCTCTGACAGCGAGAGTGCTTTTTCACTTTGTCTTTGTGCTGAAACGAGTTTGATATTGTTGTGACACGGAGCGTCAGATTTGGACTCAGCTAAAGTCCTTCTTCAATGTGCGAGACTACTCTCTCATTCTAACAGAGTGCATTCTCAATGTGGGAGAGTGCTGCGACGGTAACTCAGCATCGTTCTATGACAGAGTAAGAGAAAGTAAATCTACATTGCTGCTAACCCTAACCCTAACCCTAACCGTATCACTATCCTGACATTTACGCAAAACTGAAACCGAAACCTAGTGGGAATACTATTGCGATCCTAACACTAACAGTAACACTAGCACTAAAACTCACGCTAAAACGAACACGTTCTCCTCACCCCACACCCTTCCTACACCTAAGCATGATTTTGGATACCGTGAAAATGTTTGAGAGGGCAGTTAGAGAGTGGGTGACAGATATTTCTTTCTGTTCTTGAGTACATTTCCAGAAGAAGAACACTATGTGATTTCATACAACACAGGATCACAACGTGAACACACTGTGCCAAAATGAGGCTATTAGCATCAGTGATGGAAATCACATTATGAGTGCATTGTTAATGGTAGTCTTTCATATCACTGTGCCACAAAGCTCTGACGCTGACAGATTCTCTGTGACATTACTGTTGACTGTTGGGAAGTAGCGCTTCAGTATTGGGATATTCCGTGTGTGTTTGGACACAACGTATGTGAGTTAGGAAACAATGTAGATGAAATGTGACATTGAACGAGAAAAAAGTGACATTACGTTAGTTGTCTAACATAGTGACTGTGAGGGAGTGACCCAGTGTGTGAGTGGTTCGCACACTGTAGCACTGTTAAAACTTTGTGTGTTTGTGCTCTGACAGCGAGAGTGCTTTTTCACTTTGTCTTTGTGCTGAAACGAGTTTGATATTGTTGTGACACGGAGCGTCAGATTTGGACTCAGCTAAAGTCCTTCTTCAATGTGCGAGACTACTCTCTCATTCTAACAGAGTGCATTCTCAATGTGGGAGAGTGCTGCGACGGTAACTCAGCTCCATCGTTCTGTGACAGAGTAAGAGAAAGTAAATCTACATTGCTGCTAACCCTAACCCTAACCCTAACCGTATCACTATCCTGACATTTACGCAAAACTGAAACCGAAACCTAGTGGGAATACTATTGCGATCCTAACACTAACAGTAACACTAGCACTAAAACTCACGCTAAAACGAACACGTTCTCCTCACCCCACACCCTTCCTACACCTAAGCATGATTTTTTGGATACCGTGAAAATGTTTGAGAGGGCAGTTAGAGAGTGGGTGACAGATATTTCTTTCTGTTCTTGAGTACATTTCCAGAAGAAGAACACTATGTGATTTCATACAACACAGGATCAGAACGTGAACACACTGTGCCACAATGAGGCTATCAGCGTCAGTGATGGAAATCACATTATGAGTGCATTGTTAATGGTAGTCTTTCATATCACTGTGCCACAAAGCTCTGACGCTGACAGATTCTCTGTGACATTACTGTTGACTGTTGGGAAGTAACGCTTCAGTATTGGGATATTCCGAGTGTGTTTGGACACAACGTATGTGAGTTAGGAAACAATGTAGATGAAATGTGACATTGAACGAGAAAAAAGTGACATTACGTTAGTTGTCTAACATAGTGACTGTGAGGGAGTGACCCAGTGTGTGAGTGGTTCGCACACTGTAGCACTGTTAAAACTTTGTGTGTTTGTGCTCTGACAGCGAGAGTGCTTTTTCACTTTGTCTTTGTGCTGAAACGAGTTTGATATTGTTGTGACACGGAGCGTCAGATTTGGACTCAGCTAAAGTCCTTCTTCAATGTGCGAGACTACTCTCTCATTCTAACAGAGTGCATTCTCAATGTGGGAGAGTGCTGCGACGGTAACTCAGCATCGTTCTATGACAGAGTAAGAGAAAGTAAATCTACATTGCTGCTAACCCTAACCCTAACCCTAACCGTATCACTATCCTGACATTTACGCAAAACTGAAACCGAAACCTAGTGGGAATACTATTGCGATCCTAACACTAACAGTAACACTAGCACTAAAACTCACGCTAAAACGAACACGTTCTCCTCACCCCACACCCTTCCTACACCTAAGCATGATGTTTTTGGATACCGTGAAAATGTTTGAGAGGGCAGTTAGAGAGTGGGTGACAGATATTTCTTTCTGTTCTTGAGTACATTTCCAGAAGAAGAACACTATGTGATTTCATACAACACAGGATCAGAACGTGAACACACTGTGCCAAAATGAGGCTATCAGCGTCAGTGATGGAAATCACATTATGAGTGCATTGTTAATGGTAGTCTTTCATATCACTGTGCCACAAAGCTCTGACGCTGACAGATTCTCTGTGACATTACTGTTGACTGTTGGGAAGTAGCGCTTCAGTATTGGGATATTCCGTGTGTGTTTGGACACAACGTATGTGAGTTAGGAAACAATGTAGATGAAATGTGACATTGAACGAGAAAAAAGTGACATTACGTTAGTTGTCTAACATAGTGACTGTGAGGGAGTGACCCAGTGTGTGAGTGGTTCGCACACTGTAGCACTGTTAAAACTTTGTGTGTTTGTGCTCTGACAGCGAGAGTGCTTTTTCACTTTGTCTTTGTGCTGAAACGAGTTTGATATTGTTGTGACACGGAGCGTCAGATTTGGACTCAGCTAAAGTCCTTCTTCAATGTGCGAGACTACTCTCTCATTCTAACAGAGTGCATTCTCAATGTGGGAGAGTGCTGCGACGGTAACTCAGCTCCATCGTTCTGTGACAGAGTAAGAGAAAGTAAATCTACATTGCTGCTAACCCTAACCCTAACCCTAACCGTATCACTATCCTGACATTTACGCAAAACTGAAACCGAAACCTAGTGGGAATACTATTGCGATCCTAACACTAACAGTAACACTAGCACTAAAACTCACGCTAAAACGAACACGTTCTCCTCACCCCACACCCTTCCTACACCTAAGCATGATTTTTTGGATACCGTGAAAATGTTTGAGAGGGCAGTTAGAGAGTGGGTGACAGATATTTCTTTCTGTTCTTGAGTACATTTCCAGAAGAAGAACACTATGTGATTTCATACAACACAGGATCAGAACGTGAACACACTGTGCCACAATGAGGCTATCAGCGTCAGTGATGGAAATCACATTATGAGTGCATTGTTAATGATAGTCTTCCATATCACTGTGCCACAGAGCTCTGACGCTGACAGATTCTCTGTGACATTACTGTTGACTGTTGGGAAGTAACGCTTCAGTATTGGGATATTCCGAGTGTGTTTGGACACAACGTATGTGAGTTAGGAAACAATGTAGATGAAATGTGACATTGAACGAGAAAAAAGTGACATTACGTTAGTTGTCTAACATAGTGACTGTGAGGGAGTGACCCAGTGTGTGAGTGGTTCGCACACTGTAGCACTGTTAAAACTTTGTGTGTTTGTGCTCTGACAGCGAGAGTGCTTTTTCACTTTGTCTTTGTGCTGAAACGAGTTTGATATTGTTGTGACACGGAGCGTTAGATTTGGACTCAGCTAAAGTCCTTCTTCAATGTGCGAGACTACTCTCTCATTCTAACAGAGTGCATTCTCAATGTGGGAGAGTGCTGCGACGGTAACTCAGCATCGTTCTATGACAGAGTAAGAGAAAGTAAATCTACATTGCTGCTAACCCTAACCCTAACCCTAACCGTATCACTATCCTGACATTTACGCAAAACTGAAACCGAAACCTAGTGGGAATACTATTGCGATCCTAACACTAACAGTAACACTAGCACTAAAACTCACGCTAAAACGAACACGTTCTCCTCACCCCACACCCTTCCTACACCTAAGCATGATGTTTTTGGATACCGTGAAAATGTTTGAGAGGGCAGTTAGAGAGTGGGTGACAGATATTTCTTTCTGTTCTTGAGTACATTTCCAGAAGAAGAACACTATGTGATTTCATACAACACAGGATCACAACGTGAACACACTGTGCCAAAATGAGGCTATTAGCATCAGTGATGGAAATCACATTATGAGTGCATTGTTAATGGTAGTCTTTCATATCACTGTGCCACAAAGCTCTGACGCTGACAGATTCTCTGTGACATTACTGTTGACTGTTGGGAAGTAACGCTTCAGTATTGGGATATTCCGTGTGTGTTTGGACACAACGTATGTGAGTTAGGAAACAATGTAGATGAAATGTGACATTGAACGAGAAAAAAGTGACATTACGTTAGTTGTCTAACATAGTGACTGTGAGGGAGTGACCCAGTGTGTGAGTGGTTCGCACACTGTAGCACTGTTAAAACTTTGTGTGTTTGTGCTCTGACAGCGAGAGTGCTTTTTCACTTTGTCTTTGTGCTGAAACGAGTTTGATATTGTTGTGACACGGAGCGTCAGATTTGGACTCAGCTAAAGTCCTTCTTCAATGTGCGAGACTACTCTCTCATTCTAACAGAGTGCATTCTCAATGTGGGAGAGTGCTGCGACGGTAACTCAGCATCCATCGTTCTGTGACAGAGTAAGAGAAAGTAAATCTACATTGCTGCTAACCCTAACCCTAACCCTAACCGTATCACTATCCTGACATTTACGCAAAACTGAAACCGAAACCTAGTGGGAATACTATTGCGATCCTAACACTAACAGTAACACTAGCACTAAAACTCACGCTAAAACGAACACGTTCTCCTCACCCCACACCCTTCCTACACCTAAGCATGATTTTTTTGGATACCGTGAAAATGTTTGAGAGGGCAGTTAGAGAGTGGGTGACAGATATTTCTTTCTGTTCTTGAGTACATTTCCAGAAGAAGAACACTATGTGATTTCATACAACACAGGATCAGAACGTGAACACACTGTGCCACAATGAGGCTATCAGCGTCAGTGATGGAAATCACATTATGAGTGCATTGTTAATGGTAGTCTTTCATATCACTGTGCCACAGAGCTCTGACGCTGACAGATTCTCTGTGACATTACTGTTGACTGTTGGGAAGTAACGCTTCAGTATTGGGATATTCCGTGTGTGTTTGGACACAACGTATGTGAGTTAGGAAACAATGTAGATGAAATGTGACATTGAACGAGAAAAAAGTGACATTACGTTAGTTGTCTAACATAGTGACTGTGAGGGAGTGACCCAGTGTGTCAGTGGTTCACACACTGTAGCACTGTTAAAACTTTGTGTGTTTGTGCTCTGACAGCGAGAGTGCTTTTTCACTTTGTCTTTGTGCTGAAACGAGTTTGATATTGTTGTGACACGGAGCGTCAGATTTGGACTCAGCTAAAGTCCTTCTTCAATGTGCGAGACTACTCTCTCATTCTAACAGAGTGCATTCTCAATGTGGGAGAGTGCTGCGACGGTAACTCAGCATCGTTCTATGACAGAGTAAGAGAAAGTAAATCTACATTGCTGCTAACCCTAACCCTAACCCTAACCGTATCACTATCCTGACATTTACGCAAAACTGAAACCGAAACCTAGTGGGAATACTATTGCGATCCTAACACTAACAGTAACACTAGCACTAAAACTCACGCTAAAACGAACACGTTCTCCTCACCCCACACCCTTCCTACACCTAAGCATGATGTTTTTGGATACCGTGAAAATGTTTGAGAGGGCAGTTAGAGAGTGGGTGACAGATATTTCTTTCTGTTCTTGAGTACATTTCCAGAAGAAGAACACTATGTGATTTCATACAACACAGGATCACAACGTGAACACACTGTGCCAAAATGAGGCTATTAGCATCAGTGATGGAAATCACATTATGAGTGCATTGTTAATGGTAGTCTTTCATATCACTGTGCCACAAAGCTCTGACGCTGACAGATTCTCTGTGACATTACTGTTGACTGTTGGGAAGTAGCGCTTCAGTATTGGGATATTCCGTGTGTGTTTGGACACAACGTATGTGAGTTAGGAAACAATGTAGATGAAATGTGACATTGAACGAGAAAAAAGTGACATTACGTTAGTTGTCTAACATAGTGACTGTGAGGGAGTGACCCAGTGTGTGAGTGGTTCGCACACTGTAGCACTGTTAAAACTTTGTGTGTTTGTGCTCTGACAGCGAGAGTGCTTTTTCACTTTGTCTTTGTGCTGAAACGAGTTTGATATTGTTGTGACACGGAGCGTCAGATTTGGACTCAGCTAAAGTCCTTCTTCAATGTGCGAGACTACTCTCTCATTCTAACAGAGTGCATTCTCAATGTGGGAGAGTGCTGCGACGGTAACTCAGCATCCATCGTTCTGTGACAGAGTAAGAGAAAGTAAATCTACATTGGTGCTAACCCTAACCCTAACCCTAACCGTATCACTATCCTGACATTTACGCAAAACTGAAACCGAAACCTAGTGGGAATACTATTGCGATCCTAACACTAACAGTAACACTAGCACTAAAACTCACGCTAAAACGAACACGTTCTCCTCACCCCACACCCTTCCTACACCTAAGCATGATGTTTTTGGATACCGTGAAAATGTTTGAGAGGGCAGTTAGAGAGTGGGTGACAGATATTTCTTTCTGTTCTTGAGTACATTTCCAGAAGAAGAACACTATGTGATTTCATACAACACAGGATCAGAACGTGAACACACTGTGCCACAATGAGGCTATCAGCGTCAGTGATGGAAATCACATTATGAGTGCATTGTTAATGATAGTCTTCCATATCACTGTGCCACAGAGCTCTGACGCTGACAGATTCTCTGTGACATTACTGTTGACTGTTGGGAAGTAACGCTTCAGTATTGGGATATTCCGTGTGTGTTTGGACACAACGTATGTGAGTTAGGAAACAATGTAGATGAAATGTGACATTGAACGAGAAAAAAGTGACATTACGTTAGTTGTCTAACATAGTGACTGTGAGGGAGTGACCCAGTGTGTCAGTGGTTCGCACACTGTAGCACTGTTAAAACTTTGTGTGTTTGTGCTCTGACAGCGAGAGTGCTTTTTCACTTTGTCTTTGTGCTGAAACGAGTTTGATATTGTTGTGACACGGAGCGTCAGATTTGGACTCAGCTAAAGTCCTTCTTCAATGTGCGAGACTACTCTCTCATTCTAACAGAGTGCATTCTCAATGTGGGAGAGTGCTGCGACGGTAACTCAGCATCGTTCTATGACAGAGTAAGAGAAAGTAAATCTACATTGCTGCTAACCCTAACCCTAACCCTAACCGTATCACTATCCTGACATTTACGCAAAACTGAAACCGAAACCTAGTGGGAATACTATTGCGATCCTAACACTAACAGTAACACTAGCACTAAAACTCACGCTAAAACGAACACGTTCTCCTCACCCCACACCCTTCCTACACCTAAGCATGATTTTGGATACCGTGAAAATGTTTGAGAGGGCAGTTAGAGAGTGGGTGACAGATATTTCTTTCTGTTCTTGAGTACATTTCCAGAAGAAGAACACTATGTGATTTCATACAACACAGGATCACAACGTGAACACACTGTGCCAAAATGAGGCTATTAGCATCAGTGATGGAAATCACATTATGAGTGCATTGTTAATGGTAGTCTTTCATATCACTGTGCCACAAAGCTCTGACGCTGACAGATTCTCTGTGACATTACTGTTGACTGTTGGGAAGTAACGCTTCAGTATTGGGATATTCCGTGTGTGTTTGGACACAACGTATGTGAGTTAGGAAACAATGTAGATGAAATGTGACATTGAACGAGAAAAAAGTGACATTACGTTAGTTGTCTAACATAGTGACTGTGAGGGAGTGACCCAGTGTGTCAGTGGTTCGCACACTGTAGCACTGTTAAAACTTTGTGTGTTTGTGCTCTGACAGCGAGAGTGCTTTTTCACTTTGTCTTTGTGCTGAAACGAGTTTGATATTGTTGTGACACGGAGCGTCAGATTTGGACTCAGCTAAAGTCCTTCTTCAATGTGCGAGACTACTCTCTCATTCTAACAGAGTGCATTCTCAATGTGGGAGAGTGCTGCGACGGTAACTCAGCATCCATCGTTCTGTGACAGAGTAAGAGAAAGTAAATCTACATTGCTGCTAACCCTAACCCTAACCCTAACCGTATCACTATCCTGACATTTACGCAAAACTGAAACCGAAACCTAGTGGGAATACTATTGCGATCCTAACACTAACAGTAACACTAGCACTAAAACTCACGCTAAAACGAACACGTTCTCCTCACCCCACACCCTTCCTACACCTAAGCATGATGTTTTTGGATACCGTGAAAATGTTTGAGAGGGCAGTTAGAGAGTGGGTGACAGATATTTCTTTCTGTTCTTGAGTACATTTCCAGAAGAAGAACACTATGTGATTTCATGCAACACAGGATCAGAACGTGAACACACTGTGCCACAATGAGGCTATCAGCGTCAGTGATGGAAATCACATTATGAGTGCATTGTTAATGGTAGTCTTCCATATCACTGTGCCACAGAGCTCTGACGCTGACAGATTCTCTGTGACATTACTGTTGACTGTTGGGAAGTAACGCTTCAGTATTGGGATATTCCGTGTGTGTTTGGACACAACGTATGTGAGTTAGGAAACAATGTAGATGAAATGTGACATTGAACGAGAAAAAAGTGACATTACGTTAGTTGTCTAACATAGTGACTGTGAGGGAGTGACCCAGTGTGTCAGTGGTTCACACACTGTAGCACTGTTAAAACTTTGTGTGTTTGTGCTCTGACAGCGAGAGTGCTTTTTCACTTTGTCTTTGTGCTGAAACGAGTTTGATATTGTTGTGACACGGAGCGTTAGATTTGGACTCAGCTAAAGTCCTTCTTCAATGTGCGAGACTACTCTCTCATTCTAACAGAGTGCATTCTCAATGTGGGAGAGTGCTGCGACGGTAACTCAGCATCGTTCTATGACAGAGTAAGAGAAAGTAAATCTACATTGCTGCTAACCCTAACCCTAACCCTAACCGTATCACTATCCTGACATTTACGCAAAACTGAAACCGAAACCTAGTGGGAATACTATTGCGATCCTAACACTAACAGTAACACTAGCACTAAAACTCACGCTAAAACGAACACGTTCTCCTCACCCCACACCCTTCCTACACCTAAGCATGATTTTGGATACCGTGAAAATGTTTGAGAGGGCAGTTAGAGAGTGGGTGACAGATATTTCTTTCTGTTCTTGAGTACATTTCCAGAAGAAGAACACTATGTGATTTCATACAACACAGGATCACAACGTGAACACACTGTGCCAAAATGAGGCTATTAGCATCAGTGATGGAAATCACATTATGAGTGCATTGTTAATGGTAGTCTTTCATATCACTGTGCCACAAAGCTCTGACGCTGACAGATTCTCTGTGACATTACTGTTGACTGTTGGGAAGTAGCGCTTCAGTATTGGGATATTCCGTGTGTGTTTGGACACAACATATGTGAGTCAGGAAACAATGTAGATGAAATGTGACATTGAACGAGAAAAAAGTGACATTACGTTAGTTGTCTAACATAGTGACTGTGAGGGAGTGACCCAGTGTGTGAGTGGTTCGCACACTGTAGCACTGTTAAAACTTTGTGTGTTTGTGCTCTGACAGCGAGAGTGCTTTTTTACTTTGTCTTTGTGCTGAAATGAGTTTGATATTGTTGTGACACGGAGCGTCAGATTTGGACTCAGTTAAAGTCCTTCTTCAATGTGCGAGACTACTCTCTCATTCTAACAGAGTGCATTCTCAATGTGGGAGAGTGCTGCGACGGTAACTCAGCATCCATCGTTCTGTGACAGAGTAAGAGAAAGTAAATCTACCTTGGTGCTAACCCTAACCCTAACCGTATCACTATCCTGACATTTACGCAAAACTGAAACCGAAACCTAGTGGGAATACTATTGCGATCCTAACACTAACAGTAACACTAGCACTAAAACTCACGCTAAAACGAACACGTTCTCCTCACCCCACACCCTTCCTACACCTAAGCAGGATTTTTTGGATACCGTGAAAATGTTTGAGAGGGCAGTTAGAGAGTGGGTGACAGATATTTCTTTCTGTTCTTGAGTACATTTCCAGAAGAAGAACACTATGTGATTTCATACAACACAGGATCAGAACGTGAACACACTGTGCCACAATGAGGCTATCAGCGTCAGTGATGGAAATCACATTATGAGTGCATTGTTAATGATAGTCTTCCATATCACTGTGCCACAGAGCTCTGACGCTGACAGATTCTCTGTGACATTACTGTTGACTGTTGGGAAGTAACGCTTCAGTATTGGGATATTCCGAGTGTGTTTGGACACAACGTATGTGAGTTAGGAAACAATGTAGATGAAATGTGACATTGAACGAGAAAAAAGTGACATTACGTTAGTTGTCTAACATAGTGACTGTGAGGGAGTGACCCAGTGTGTGAGTGGTTCACACACTGTAGCACTGTTAAAACTTTGTGTGTTTGTGCTCTGACAGCGAGAGTGCTTTTTCACTTTGTCTTTGTGCTGAAACGAGTTTGATATTGTTGTGACACGGAGCGTTAGATTTGGACTCAGCTAAAGTCCTTCTTCAATGTGCGAGACTACTCTCTCATTCTAACAGAGTGCATTCTCAATGTGGGAGAGTGCTGCGACGGTAACTCAGCATCGTTCTATGACAGAGTAAGAGAAAGTAAATCTACATTGCTGCTAACCCTAACCCTAACCCTAACCGTATCACTATCCTGACATTTACGCAAAACTGAAACCGAAACCTAGTGGGAATACTATTGCGATCCTAACACTAACAGTAACACTAGCACTAAAACTCACGCTAAAACGAACACGTTCTCCTCACCCCACACCCTTCCTACACCTAAGCATGATGTTTTTGGATACCGTGAAAATGTTTGAGAGGGCAGTTAGAGAGTGGGTGACAGATATTTCTTTCTGTTCTTGAGTACATTTCCAGAAGAAGAACACTATGTGATTTCATGCAACACAGGATCACAACGTGAACACACTGTGCCAAAATGAGGCTATTAGCATCAGTGATGGAAATCACATTATGAGTGCATTGTTAATGGTAGTCTTTCATATCACTGTGCCACAAAGCTCTGACGCTGACAGATTCTCTGTGACATTACTGTTGACTGTTGGGAAGTAGCGCTTCAGTATTGGGATATTCCGTGTGTGTTTGGACACAACGTATGTGAGTTAGGAAACAATGTAGATGAAATGTGACATTGAACGAGAAAAAAGTGACATTACGTTAGTTGTCTAACATAGTGACTGTGAGGGAGTGACCCAGTGTGTCAGTGGTTCGCACACTGTAGCACTGTTAAAACTTTGTGTGTTTGTGCTCTGACAGCGAGAGTGCTTTTTCACTTTGTCTTTGTGCTGAAACGAGTTTGATATTGTTGTGACACGGAGCGTCAGATTTGGACTCAGCTAAAGTCCTTCTTCAATGTGCGAGACTACTCTCTCATTCTAACAGAGTGCATTCTCAATGTGGGAGAGTGCTGCGACGGTAACTCAGCATCCATCGTTCTGTGACATAGTAAGAGAAAGTAAATCTACATTGGTGCTAACCCTTACCCTAACCCTAACCGTATCACTATCCTGACATTTACGCAAAACTGAAACCGAAACCTAGTGGGAATACTATTGCGATCCTAACACTAACAGTAACACTAGCACTAAAACTCACGCTAAAACGAACACGTTCTCCTCACCCCACACCCTTCCTACACCTAAGCAGGATTTTTTTGGATACCGTGAAAATGTTTGAGAGGGCAGTTAGAGAGTGGGTGACAGATATTTCTTTCTGTTCTTGAGTACATTTCCAGAAGAAGAACACTATGTGATTTCATACAACACAGGATCAGAACGTGAACACACTGTGCCACAATGAGGCTATCAGCGTCAGTGATGGAAATCACATTATGAGTGCATTGTTAATGATAGTCTTCCATATCACTGTGCCACAGAGCTCTGACGCTGACAGATTCTCTGTGACATTACTGTTGACTGTTGGGAAGTAACGCTTCAGTATTGGGATATTCCGAGTGTGTTTGGACACAACGTATGTGAGTTAGGAAACAATGTAGATGAAATGTGACATTGAACGAGAAAAAAGTGACATTACGTTAGTTGTCTAACATAGTGACTGTGAGGGAGTGACCCAGTGTGTGAGTGGTTCACACACTGTAGCACTGTTAAAACTTTGTGTGTTTGTGCTCTGACAGCGAGAGTGCTTTTTCACTTTGTCTTTGTGCTGAAACGAGTTTGATATTGTTGTGACACGGAGCGTTAGATTTGGACTCAGCTAAAGTCCTTCTTCAATGTGCGAGACTACTCTCTCATTCTAACAGAGTGCATTCTCAATGTGGGAGAGTGCTGCGACGGTAACTCAGCATCGTTCTATGACAGAGTAAGAGAAAGTAAATCTACATTGCTGCTAACCCTAACCCTAACCCTAACCGTATCACTATCCTGACATTTACGCAAAACTGAAACCGAAACCTAGTGGGAATACTATTGCGATCCTAACACTAACAGTAACACTAGCACTAAAACTCACGCTAAAACGAACACGTTCTCCTCACCCCACACCCTTCCTACACCTAAGCATGATTTTTTGGATACCGTGAAAATGTTTGAGAGGGCAGTTAGAGAGTGGGTGACAGATATTTCTTTCTGTTCTTGAGTACATTTCCAGAAGAAGAACACTATGTGATTTCATACAACACAGGATCACAACGTGAACACACTGTGCCAAAATGAGGCTATTAGCATCAGTGATGGAAATCACATTATGAGTGCATTGTTAATGGTAGTCTTTCATATCACTGTGCCACAAAGCTCTGACGCTGACAGATTCTCTGTGACATTACTGTTGACTGTTGGGAAGTAGCGCTTCAGTATTGGGATATTCCGTGTGTGTTTGGACACAACGTATGTGAGTTAGGAAACAATGTAGATGAAATGTGACATTGAACGAGAAAAAAGTGACATTACGTTAGTTGTCTAACATAGTGACTGTGAGGGAGTGACCCAGTGTGTGAGTGGTTCGCACACTGTAGCACTGTTAAAACTTTGTGTGTTTGTGCTCTGACAGCGAGAGTGCTTTTTCACTTTGTCTTTGTGCTGAAACGAGTTTGATATTGTTGTGACACGGAGCGTCAGATTTGGACTCAGCTAAAGTCCTTCTTCAATGTGCGAGACTACTCTCTCATTCTAACAGAGTGCATTCTCAATGTGGGAGAGTGCTGCGACGGTAACTCAGCTTCCATCGTTCTGTGACATAGTAAGAGAAAGTAAATCTACATTGGTGCTAACCCTTACCCTAACCCTAACCGTATCACTATCCTGACATTTACGCAAAACTGAAACCGAAACCTAGTGGGAATACTATTGCGATCCTAACACTAACAGTAACACTAGCACTAAAACTCACGCTTAAACGAACACGTTCTCCTCACCCCACACCCTTCCTACACCTAAGCATGATTTTTTTGGATACCGTGAAAATGTTTGAGAGGGCAGTTAGAGAGTGGGTGACAGATATTTCTTTCTGTTCTTGAGTACATTTCCAGAAGAAGAACACTATGTGATTTCATACAACACAGGATCAGAACGTGAACACACTGTGCCACAATGAGGCTATCAGCGTCAGTGATGGAAATCACATTATGAGTGCATTGTTAATGATAGTCTTCCATATCACTGTGCCACAGAGCTCTGACGCTGACAGATTCTCTGTGACATTACTGTTGACTGTTGGGAAGTAACGCTTCAGTATTGGGATATTCCGAGTGTGTTTGGACACAACGTATGTGAGTTAGGAAACAATGTAGATGAAATGTGACATTGAACGAGAAAAAAGTGACATTACGTTAGTTGTCTAACATAGTGACTGTGAGGGAGTGACCCAGTGTGTCAGTGGTTCACACACTGTAGCACTGTTAAAACTTTGTGTGTTTGTGCTCTGACAGCGAGAGTGCTTTTTCACTTTGTCTTTGTGCTGAAACGAGTTTGATATTGTTGTGACACGGAGCGTCAGATTTGGACTCAGCTAAAGTCCTTCTTCAATGTGCGAGACTACTCTCTCATTCTAACAGAGTGCATTCTCAATGTGGGAGAGTGCTGCGACGGTAACTCAGCATCGTTCTATGACAGAGTAAGAGAAAGTAAATCTACATTGCTGCTAACCCTAACCCTAACCCTAACCGTATCACTATCCTGACATTTACGCAAAACTGAAACCGAAACCTAGTGGGAATACTATTGCGATCCTAACACTAACAGTAACACTAGCACTAAAACTCACGCTAAAACGAACACGTTCTCCTCACCCCACACCCTTCCTACACCTAAGCATGATTTTTTGGATACCGTGAAAATGTTTGAGAGGGCAGTTAGAGAGTGGGTGACAGATATTTCTTTCTGTTCTTGAGTACATTTCCAGAAGAAGAACACTATGTGATTTCATACAACACAGGATCAGAACGTGAACACACTGTGCCAAAATGAGGCTATTAGCATCAGTGATGGAAATCACATTATGAGTGCATTGTTAATGGTAGTCTTTCATATCACTGTGCCACAAAGCTCTGACGCTGACAGATTCTCTGTGACATTACTGTTGACTGTTGGGAAGTAGCGCTTCAGTATTGGGATATTCCGTGTGTGTTTGGACACAACGTATGTGAGTTAGGAAACAATGTAGATGAAATGTGACATTGAACGAGAAAAAAGTGACATTACGTTAGTTGTCTAACATAGTGACTGTGAGGGAGTGACCCAGTGTGTGAGTGGTTCGCACACTGTAGCACTGTTAAAACTTTGTGTGTTTGTGCTCTGACAGCGAGAGTGCTTTTTCACTTTGTCTTTGTGCTGAAACGAGTTTGATATTGTTGTGACACGGAGCGTCAGATTTGGACTCAGCTAAAGTCCTTCTTCAATGTGCGAGACTACTCTCTCATTCTAACAGAGTGCATTCTCAATGTGGGAGAGTGCTGCGACGGTAACTCAGCATCCATCGTTCTGTGACAGAGTAAGAGAAAGTAAATCTACATTGGTGCTAACCCTAACCCTAACCCTAACCGTATCACTATCCTGACATTTACGCAAAACTGAAACCGAAACCTAGTGGGAATACTATTGCGATCCTAACACTAACAGTAACACTAGCACTAAAACTCACGCTAAAACGAACACGTTCTCCTCACCCCACACCCTTCCTACACCTAAGCATGATTTTTTGGATACCGTGAAAATGTTTGAGAGGGCAGTTAGAGAGTGGGTGACAGATATTTCTTTCTGTTCTTGAGTACATTTCCAGAAGAAGAACACTATGTGATTTCATACAACACAGGATCAGAACGTGAACACACTGTGCCACAATGAGGCTATCAGCGTCAGTGATGGAAATCACATTATGAGTGCATTGTTAATGGTAGTCTTCCATATCACTGTGCCACAGAGCTCTGACGCTGACAGATTCTCTGTGACATTACTGTTGACTGTTGGGAAGTAACGCTTCAGTATTGGGATATTCCGAGTGTGTTTGGACACAACGTATGTGAGTTAGGAAACAATGTAGATGAAATGTGACATTGAACGAGAAAAAAGTGACATTACGTTAGTTGTCTAACATAGTGACTGTGAGGGAGTGACCCAGTGTGTCAGTGGTTCACACACTGTAGCACTGTTAAAACTTTGTGTGTTTGTGCTCTGACAGCGAGAGTGCTTTTTCACTTTGTCTTTGTGCTGAAACGAGTTTGATATTGTTGTGACACGGAGCGTCAGATTTGGACTCAGCTAAAGTCCTTCTTCAATGTGCGAGACTACTCTCTCATTCTAACAGAGTGCATTCTCAATGTGGGAGAGTGCTGCGACGGTAACTCAGCATCGTTCTATGACAGAGTAAGAGAAAGTAAATCTACATTGCTGCTAACCCTAACCCTAACCCTAACCGTATCACTATCCTGACATTTACGCAAAACTGAAACCGAAACCTAGTGGGAATACTATTGCGATCCTAACACTAACAGTAACACTAGCACTAAAACTCACGCTAAAACGAACACGTTCTCCTCACCCCACACCCTTCCTACACCTAAGCATGATGTTTTTGGATACCGTGAAAATGTTTGAGAGGGCAGTTAGAGAGTGGGTGACAGATATTTCTTTCTGTTCTTGAGTACATTTCCAGAAGAAGAACACTATGTGATTTCATACAACACAGGATCACAACGTGAACACACTGTGCCAAAATGAGGCTATTAGCATCAGTGATGGAAATCACATTATGAGTGCATTGTTAATGGTAGTCTTTCATATCACTGTGCCACAAAGCTCTGACGCTGACAGATTCTCTGTGACATTACTGTTGACTGTTGGGAAGTAACGCTTCAGTATTGGGATATTCCGTGTGTGTTTGGACACAACGTATGTGAGTTAGGAAACAATGTAGATGAAATGTGACATTGAACGAGAAAAAAGTGACATTACGTTAGTTGTCTAACATAGTGACTGTGAGGGAGTGACCCAGTGTGTCAGTGGTTCGCACACTGTAGCACTGTTAAAACTTTGTGTGTTTGTGCTCTGACAGCGAGAGTGCTTTTTCACTTTGTCTTTGTGCTGAAACGAGTTTGATATTGTTGTGACACGGAGCGTCAGATTTGGACTCAGCTAAAGTCCTTCTTCAATGTGCGAGACTACTCTCTCATTCTAACAGAGTGCATTCTCAATGTGGGAGAGTGCTGCGACGGTAACTCAGCATCCATCGTTCTGTGACAGAGTAAGAGAAAGTAAATCTACATTGCTGCTAACCCTAACCCTAACCCTAACCGTATCACTATCCTGACATTTACGCAAAACTGAAACCGAAACCTAGTGGGAATACTATTGCGATCCTAACACTAACAGTAACACTAGCACTAAAACTCACGCTAAAACGAACACGTTCTCCTCACCCCACACCCTTCCTACACCTAAGCATGATTTTTTGGATACCGTGAAAATGTTTGAGAGGGCAGTTAGAGAGTGGGTGACAGATATTTCTTTCTGTTCTTGAGTACATTTCCAGAAGAAGAACACTATGTGATTTCATACAACACAGGATCAGAACGTGAACACACTGTGCCACAATGAGGCTATCAGCGTCAGTGATGGAAATCACATTATGAGTGCATTGTTAATGGTAGTCTTTCATATCACTGTGCCACAAAGCTCTGACGCTGACAGATTCTCTGTGACATTACTGTTGACTGTTGGGAAGTAACGCTTCAGTATTGGGATATTCCGTGTGTGTTTGGACACAACGTATGTGAGTTAGGAAACAATGTAGATGAAATGTGACATTGAACGAGAAAAAAGTGACATTACGTTAGTTGTCTAACATAGTGACTGTGAGGGAGTGACCCAGTGTGTCAGTGGTTCGCACACTGTAGCACTGTTAAAACTTTGTGTGTTTGTGCTCTGACAGCGAGAGTGCTTTTTCACTTTGTCTTTGTGCTGAAACGAGTTTGATATTGTTGTGACACGGAGCGTCAGATTTGGACTCAGCTAAAGTCCTTCTTCAATGTGCGAGACTACTCTCTCATTCTAACAGAGTGCATTCTCAATGTGGGAGAGTGCTGCGACGGTAACTCAGCATCGTTCTATGACAGAGTAAGAGAAAGTAAATCTACATTGCTGCTAACCCTAACCCTAACCCTAACCGTATCACTATCCTGACATTTACGCAAAACTGAAACCGAAACCTAGTGGGAATACTATTGCGATCCTAACACTAACAGTAACACTAGCACTAAAACTCACGCTAAAACGAACACGTTCTCCTCACCCCACACCCTTCCTACACCTAAGCATGATTTTGGATACCGTGAAAATGTTTGAGAGGGCAGTTAGAGAGTGGGTGACAGATATTTCTTTCTGTTCTTGAGTACATTTCCAGAAGAAGAACACTATGTGATTTCATACAACACAGGATCACAACGTGAACACACTGTGCCAAAATGAGGCTATTAGCATCAGTGATGGAAATCACATTATGAGTGCATTGTTAATGGTAGTCTTTCATATCACTGTGCCACAAAGCTCTGACGCTGACAGATTCTCTGTGACATTACTGTTGACTGTTGGGAAGTAACGCTTCAGTATTGGGATATTCCGTGTGTGTTTGGACACAACGTATGTGAGTTAGGAAACAATGTAGATGAAATGTGACATTGAACGAGAAAAAAGTGACATTACGTTAGTTGTCTAACATAGTGACTGTGAGGGAGTGACCCAGTGTGTCAGTGGTTCGCACACTGTAGCACTGTTAAAACTTTGTGTGTTTGTGCTCTGACAGCGAGAGTGCTTTTTCACTTTGTCTTTGTGCTGAAACGAGTTTGATATTGTTGTGACACGGAGCGTCAGATTTGGACTCAGCTAAAGTCCTTCTTCAATGTGCGAGACTACTCTCTCATTCTAACAGAGTGCATTCTCAATGTGGGAGAGTGCTGCGACGGTAACTCAGCATCCATCGTTCTGTGACAGAGTAAGAGAAAGTAAATCTACATTGCTGCTAACCCTAACCCTAACCCTAACCGTATCACTATCCTGACATTTACGCAAAACTGAAACCGAAACCTAGTGGGAATACTATTGCGATCCTAACACTAACAGTAACACTAGCACTAAAACTCACGCTAAAACGAACACGTTCTCCTCACCCCACACCCTTCCTACACCTAAGCATGATGTTTTTGGATACCGTGAAAATGTTTGAGAGGGCAGTTAGAGAGTGGGTGACAGATATTTCTTTCTGTTCTTGAGTACATTTCCAGAAGAAGAACACTATGTGATTTCATACAACACAGGATCAGAACGTGAACACACTGTGCCACAATGAGGCTATCAGCGTCAGTGATGGAAATCACATTATGAGTGCATTGTTAATGGTAGTCTTCCATATCACTGTGCCACAGAGCTCTGACGCTGACAGATTCTCTGTGACATTACTGTTGACTGTTGGGAAGTAACGCTTCAGTATTGGGATATTCCGAGTGTGTTTGGACACAACGTATGTGAGTTAGGAAACAATGTAGATGAAATGTGACATTGAACGAGAAAAAAGTGACATTACGTTAGTTGTCTAACATAGTGACTGTGAGGGAGTGACCCAGTGTGTCAGTGGTTCACACACTGTAGCACTGTTAAAACTTTGTGTGTTTGTGCTCTGACAGCGAGAGTGCTTTTTCACTTTGTCTTTGTGCTGAAACGAGTTTGATATTGTTGTGACACGGAGCGTCAGATTTGGACTCAGCTAAAGTCCTTCTTCAATGTGCGAGACTACTCTCTCATTCTAACAGAGTGCATTCTCAATGTGGGAGAGTGCTGCGACGGTAACTCAGCATCGTTCTATGACAGAGTAAGAGAAAGTAAATCTACATTGCTGCTAACCCTAACCCTAACCCTAACCGTATCACTATCCTGACATTTACGCAAAACTGAAACCGAAACCTAGTGGGAATACTATTGCGATCCTAACACTAACAGTAACACTAGCACTAAAACTCACGCTAAAACGAACACGTTCTCCTCACCCCACACCCTTCCTACACCTAAGCATGATGTTTTTGGATACCGTGAAAATGTTTGAGAGGGCAGTTAGAGAGTGGGTGACAGATATTTCTTTCTGTTCTTGAGTACATTTCCAGAAGAAGAACACTATGTGATTTCATGCTACACAGGATCAGAACGTGAACACACTGTGCCAAAATGAGGCTATCAGCGTCAGTGATGGAAATCACATTATGAGTGCATTGTTAATGGTAGTCTTTCATATCACTGTGCCACAAAGCTCTGACGCTGACAGATTCTCTGTGACATTACTGTTGACTGTTGGGAAGTAGCGCTTCAGTATTGGGATATTCCGTGTGTGTTTGGACACAACGTATGTGAGTTAGGAAACAATGTAGATGAAATGTGACATTGAACGAGAAAAAAGTGACATTACGTTAGTTGTCTAACATAGTGACTGTGAGGGAGTGACCCAGTGTGTCAGTGGTTCGCACACTGTAGCACTGTTAAAACTTTGTGTGTTTGTGCTCTGACAGCGAGAGTGCTTTTTCACTTTGTCTTTGTGCTGAAACGAGTTTGATATTGTTGTGACACGGAGCGTCAGATTTGGACTCAGCTAAAGTCCTTCTTCAATGTGCGAGACTACTCTCTCATTCTAACAGAGTGCATTCTCAATGTGGGAGAGTGCTGCGACGGTAACTCAGCTCCATCGTTCTGTGACAGAGTAAGAGAAAGTAAATCTACATTGCTGCTAACCCTAACCCTAACCCTAACCGTATCACTATCCTGACATTTACGCAAAACTGAAACCGAAACCTAGTGGGAATACTATTGCGATCCTAACACTAACAGTAACACTAGCACTAAAACTCACGCTAAAACGAACACGTTCTCCTCACCCCACACCCTTCCTACACCTAAGCATGATGTTTTTGGATACCGTGAAAATGTTTGAGAGGGCAGTTAGAGAGTGGGTGACAGATATTTCTTTCTGTTCTTGAGTACATTTCCAGAAGAAGAACACTATGTGATTTCATACAACACAGGATCAGAACGTGAACACACTGTGCCACAATGAGGCTATCAGCGTCAGTGATGGAAATCACATTATGAGTGCATTGTTAATGGTAGTCTTTCATATCACTGTGCCACAAAGCTCTGACGCTGACAGATTCTCTGTGACATTACTGTTGACTGTTGGGAAGTAACGCTTCAGTATTGGGATATTCCGTGTGTGTTTGGACACAACGTATGTGAGTTAGGAAACAATGTAGATGAAATGTGACATTGAACGAGAAAAAAGTGACATTACGTTAGTTGTCTAACATAGTGACTGTGAGGGAGTGACCCAGTGTGTCAGTGGTTCGCACACTGTAGCACTGTTAAAACTTTGTGTGTTTGTGCTCTGACAGCGAGAGTGCTTTTTCACTTTGTCTTTGTGCTGAAACGAGTTTGATATTGTTGTGACACGGAGCGTCAGATTTGGACTCAGCTAAAGTCCTTCTTCAATGTGCGAGACTACTCTCTCATTCTAACAGAGTGCATTCTCAATGTGGGAGAGTGCTGCGACGGTAACTCAGCATCGTTCTATGACAGAGTAAGAGAAAGTAAATCTACATTGCTGCTAACCCTAACCCTAACCCTAACCGTATCACTATCCTGACATTTACGCAAAACTGAAACCGAAACCTAGTGGGAATACTATTGCGATCCTAACACTAACAGTAACACTAGCACTAAAACTCACGCTAAAACGAACACGTTCTCCTCACCCCACACCCTTCCTACACCTAAGCATGATGTTTTTGGATACCGTGAAAATGTTTGAGAGGGCAGTTAGAGAGTGGGTGACAGATATTTCTTTCTGTTCTTGAGTACATTTCCAGAAGAAGAACACTATGTGATTTCATGCAACACAGGATCAGAACGTGAACACACTGTGCCAAAATGAGGCTATTAGCATCAGTGATGGAAATCACATTATGAGTGCATTGTTAATGGTAGTCTTTCATATCACTGTGCCACAAAGCTCTGACGCTGACAGATTCTCTGTGACATTACTGTTGACTGTTGGGAAGTAGCGCTTCAGTATTGGGATATTCCGTGTGTGTTTGGACACAACGTATGTGAGTTAGGAAACAATGTAGATGAAATGTGACATTGAACGAGAAAAAAGTGACATTACGTTAGTTGTCTAACATAGTGACTGTGAGGGAGTGACCCAGTGTGTCAGTGGTTCGCACACTGTAGCACTGTTAAAACTTTGTGTGTTTGTGCTCTGACAGCGAGAGTGCTTTTTCACTTTGTCTTTGTGCTGAAACGAGTTTGATATTGTTGTGACACGGAGCGTCAGATTTGGACTCAGCTAAAGTCCTTCTTCAATGTGCGAGACTACTCTCTCATTCTAACAGAGTGCATTCTCAATGTGGGAGAGTGCTGCGACGGTAACTCAGCATCGTTCTGTGACAGAGTAAGAGAAAGTAAATCTACATTGCTGCTAACCCTAACCCTAACCCTAACCGTATCACTATCCTGACATTTACGCAAAACTGAAACCGAAACCTAGTGGGAATACTATTGCGATCCTAACACTAACAGTAACACTAGCACTAAAACTCACGCTAAAACGAACACGTTCTCCTCACCCCACACCCTTCCTACACCTAAGCATGATGTTTTTGGATACCGTGAAAATGTTTGAGAGGGCAGTTAGAGAGTGGGTGACAGATATTTCTTTCTGTTCTTGAGTACATTTCCAGAAGAAGAACACTATGTGATTTCATGCAACACAGGATCAGAACGTGAACACACTGTGCCACAATGAGGCTATCAGCGTCAGTGATGGAAATCACATTATGAGTGCATTGTTAATGGTAGTCTTTCATATCACTGTGCCACAAAGCTCTGACGCTGACAGATTCTCTGTGACATTACTGTTGACTGTTGGGAAGTAACGCTTCAGTATTGGGATATTCCGTGTGTGTTTGGACACAACGTATGTGAGTTAGGAAACAATGTAGATGAAATGTGACATTGAACGAGAAAAAAGTGACATTACGTTAGTTGTCTAACATAGTGACTGTGAGGGAGTGACCCAGTGTGTCAGTGGTTCACACACTGTAGCACTGTTAAAACTTTGTGTGTTTGTGCTCTGACAGCGAGAGTGCTTTTTCACTTTGTCTTTGTGCTGAAACGAGTTTGATATTGTTGTGACACGGAGCGTCAGATTTGGACTCAGCTAAAGTCCTTCTTCAATGTGCGAGACTACTCTCTCATTCTAACAGAGTGCATTCTCAATGTGGGAGAGTGCTGCGACGGTAACTCAGCATCGTTCTATGACAGAGTAAGAGAAAGTAAATCTACATTGCTGCTAACCCTAACCCTAACCCTAACCGTATCACTATCCTGACATTTACGCAAAACTGAAACCGAAACCTAGTGGGAATACTATTGCGATCCTAACACTAACAGTAACACTAGCACTAAAACTCACGCTAAAACGAACACGTTCTCCTCACCCCACACCCTTCCTACACCTAAGCATGATGTTTTTGGATACCGTGAAAATGTTTGAGAGGGCAGTTAGAGAGTGGGTGACAGATATTTCTTTCTGTTCTTGAGTACATTTCCAGAAGAAGAACACTATGTGATTTCATGCAACACAGGATCAGAACGTGAACACACTGTGCCAAAATGAGGCTATTAGCATCAGTGATGGAAATCACATTATGAGTGCATTGTTAATGGTAGTCTTTCATATCACTGTGCCACAAAGCTCTGACGCTGACAGATTCTCTGTGACATTACTGTTGACTGTTGGGAAGTAGCGCTTCAGTATTGGGATATTCCGTGTGTGTTTGGACACAACGTATGTGAGTTAGGAAACAATGTAGATGAAATGTGACATTGAACGAGAAAAAAGTGACATTACGTTAGTTGTCTAACATAGTGACTGTGAGGGAGTGACCCAGTGTGTCAGTGGTTCGCACACTGTAGCACTGTTAAAACTTTGTGTGTTTGTGCTCTGACAGCGAGAGTGCTTTTTCACTTTGTCTTTGTGCTGAAACGAGTTTGATATTGTTGTGACACGGAGCGTCAGATTTGGACTCAGCTAAAGTCCTTCTTCAATGTGCGAGACTACTCTCTCATTCTAACAGAGTGCATTCTCAATGTGGGAGAGTGCTGCGACGGTAACTCAGCATCGTTCTGTGACAGAGTAAGAGAAAGTAAATCTACATTGCTGCTAACCCTAACCCTAACCCTAACCCTATCACTATCCTGACATTTACGCAAAACTGAAACCGAAACCTAGTGGGAATACTATTGCGATCCTAACACTAACAGTAACACTAGCACTAAAACTCACGCTAAAACGAACACGTTCTCCTCACCCCACACCCTTCCTACACCTAAGCATGATGTTTTTGGATACCGTGAAAATGTTTGAGAGGGCAGTTAGAGAGTGGGTGACAGATATTTCTTTCTGTTCTTGAGTACATTTCCAGAAGAAGAACACTATGTGATTTCATACAACACAGGATCAGAACGTGAACACACTGTGCCACAATGAGGCTATCAGCGTCAGTGATGGAAATCACATTATGAGTGCATTGTTAATGGTAGTCTTTCATATCACTGTGCCACAGAGCTCTGACGCTGACAGATTCTCTGTGACATTACTGTTGACTGTTGGGAAGTAACGCTTCAGTATTGGGATATTCCGTGTGTGTTTGGACACAACGTATGTGAGTTAGGAAACAATGTAGATGAAATGTGACATTGAACGAGAAAAAAGTGACATTACGTTAGTTGTCTAACATAGTGACTGTGAGGGAGTGACCCAGTGTGTCAGTGGTTCACACACTGTAGCACTGTTAAAACTTTGTGTGTTTGTGCTCTGACAGCGAGAGTGCTTTTTCACTTTGTCTTTGTGCTGAAACGAGTTTGATATTGTTGTGACACGGAGCGTCAGATTTGGACTCAGCTAAAGTCCTTCTTCAATGTGCGAGACTACTCTCTCATTCTAACAGAGTGCATTCTCAATGTGGGAGAGTGCTGCGACGGTAACTCAGCCATCGTTCTGTGACAGAGTAAGAGAAAGTAAATCTACATTGCTGCTAACCCTAACCCTAACCCTAACCGTATCACTATCCTGACATTTACGCAAAACTGAAACCGAAACCTAGTGGGAATACTATTGCGATCCTAACACTAACAGTAACACTAGCACTAAAACTCACGCTAAAACGAACACGTTCTCCTCACCCCACACCCTTCCTACACCTAAGCATGATGTTTTTGGATACCGTGAAAATGTTTGAGAGGGCAGTTAGAGAGTGGGTGACAGATATTTCTTTCTGTTCTTGAGTACATTTCCAGAAGAAGAACACTATGTGATTTCATGCAACACAGGATCACAAGGTGAACACACTGTGCCAAAATGAGGCTATTAGCGTCAGTGATGGAAATCACATTATGAGTGCATTGTTAGTGGTAGTCTTTCATATCACTGTGCCACAAAGCTCTGACGCTGACAGATTCTCTGTGACATTACTGTTGACTGTTGGGAAGTAACGCTTCAGTATTGGGATATTCCGTGTGTGTTTGGACACAACGTATGTGAGTTAGGAAACAATGTAGATGAAATGTGACATTGAACGAGAAAAAAGTGACATTACGTTAGTTGTCTAACATAGTGACTGTGAGGGAGTGACCCAGTGTGTCAGTGGTTCTCACACTGTAGCACTGTTAAAACTTTGTGTGTTTGTGCTCTGACAGCGAGAGTGCTTTTTCACTTTGTCTTTGTGCTGAAACGAGTTTGATATTGTTGTGACACGGAGCGTCAGATTTGGACTCAGCTAAAGTCCTTCTTCAATGTGCGAGACTACTCTCTCATTCTAACAGAGTGCATTCTCAATGTGGGAGAGTGCTGCGACGGTAACTCAGCATCGTTCTGTGACAGAGTAAGAGAAAGTAAATCTACATTGCTGCTAACCCTAACCCTAACCCTAACCGTATCACTATCCTGACATTTACGCAAAACTGAAACCGAAACCTAGTGGGAATACTATTGCGATCCTAACACTAACAGTAACACTAGCACTAAAACTCACGCTAAAACGAACACGTTCTCCTCACCCCACACCCTTCCTACACCTAAGCATGATGTTTTTGGATACCGTGAAAATGTTTGAGAGGGCAGTTAGAGAGTGGGTGACAGATATTTCTTTCTGTTCTTGAGTACATTTCCAGAAGAAGAACACTATGTGATTTCATGCAACACAGGATCAGAACGTGAACACACTGTGCCAAAATGAGGCTATCAGCGTCAGTGATGGAAATCACATTATGAGTGCATTGTTAGTGGTAGTCTTTCATATCACTGTGCCACAAAGCTCTGACGCTGACAGATTCTCTGTGACATTACTGTTGACTGTTGGGAAGTAACGCTTCAGTATTGGGATATTCCGTGTGTGTTTGGACACAACGTATGTGAGTTAGGAAACAATGTAGATGAAATGTGACATTGAACGAGAAAAAAGTGACATTACGTTAGTTGTCTAACATAGTGACTGTGAGGGAGTGACCCAGTGTGTCAGTGGTTCGCACACTGTAGCACTGTTAAAACTTTGTGTGTTTGTGCTCTGACAGCGAGAGTGCTTTTTCACTTTGTCTTTGTGCTGAAACGAGTTTGATATTGTTGTGACACGGAGCGTCAGATTTGGACTCAGCTAAAGTCCTTCTTCAATGTGCGAGACTACTCTCTCATTCTAACAGAGTGCATTCTCAATGTGGGAGAGTGCTGCGACGGTAACTCAGCATCGTTCTATGACAGAGTAAGAGAAAGTAAATCTACATTGCTGCTAACCCTAACCCTAACCCTAACCGTATCACTATCCTGACATTTACGCAAAACTGAAACCGAAACCTAGTGGGAATACTATTGCGATCCTAACACTAACAGTAACACTAGCACTAAAACTCACGCTAAAACGAACACGTTCTCCTCACCCCACACCCTTCCTACACCTAAGCATGATGTTTTTGGATACCGTGAAAATGTTTGAGAGGGCAGTTAGAGAGTGGGTGACAGATATTTCTTTCTGTTCTTGAGTACATTTCCAGAAGAAGAACACTATGTGATTTCATGCAACACAGGATCAGAACGTGAACACACTGTGCCAAAATGAGGCTATTAGCGTCAGTGATGGAAATCACATTATGAGTGCATTGTTAGTGGTAGTCTTTCATATCACTGTGCCACAAAGCTCTGACGCTGACAGATTCTCTGTGACATTACTGTTGACTGTTGGGAAGTAACGCTTCAGTATTGGGATATTCCGTGTGTGTTTGGACACAACGTATGTGAGTTAGGAAACAATGTAGATGAAATGTGACATTGAACGAGAAAAAAGTGACATTACGTTAGTTGTCTAACATAGTGACTGTGAGGGAGTGACCCAGTGTGTCAGTGGTTCGCACACTGTAGCACTGTTAAAACTTTGTGTGTTTGTGCTCTGACAGCGAGAGTGCTTTTTCACTTTGTCTTTGTGCTGAAACGAGTTTGATATTGTTGTGACACGGAGCGTCAGATTTGGACTCAGCTAAAGTCCTTCTTCAATGTGCGAGACTACTCTCTCATTCTAACAGAGTGCATTCTCAATGTGGGAGAGTGCTGCGACGGTAACTCAGCATCCATCGTTCTGTGACAGAGTAAGAGAAAGTAAATCTACATTGCTGCTAACCCTAACCCTAACCCTAACCGTATCACTATCCTGACATTTACGCAAAACTGAAACCGAAACCTAGTGGGAATACTATTGCGATCCTAACACTAACAGTAACACTAGCACTAAAACTCACGCTAAAACGAACACGTTCTCCTCACCCCACACCCTTCCTACACCTAAGCATGATGTTTTTGGATACCGTGAAAATGTTTGAGAGGGCAGTTAGAGAGTGGGTGACAGATATTTCTTTCTGTTCTTGAGTACATTTCCAGAAGAAAAACACTATGTGATTTCATGCAACACAGGATCACAAGGTGAACACACTGTGCCAAAATGAGGCTATTAGCGTCAGTGATGGAAATCACATTATGAGTGCATTGTTAGTGGTAGTCTTTCATATCACTGTGCCACAAAGCTCTGACTCTGACAGATTCTCTGTGACATTACTGTTGACTGTTGGGAAGTAACGCTTCAGTATTGGGATATTCCGTGTGTGTTTGGACACAACGTATGTGAGTTAGGAAACAATGTAGATGAAATGTGACATTGAACGAGAAAAAAGTGACATTACGTTAGTTGTCTAACATAGTGACTGTGAGGGAGTGACCCAGTGTGTCAGTGGTTCTCACACTGTAGCACTGTTAAAACTTTGTGTGTTTGTGCTCTGACAGCGAGAGTGCTTTTTCACTTTGTCTTTGTGCTGAAACGAGTTTGATATTGTTGTGACACGGAGCGTCAGATTTGGACTCAGCTAAAGTCCTTCTTCAATGTGCGAGACTACTCTCTCATTCTAACAGAGTGCATTCTCAATGTGGGAGAGTGCTGCGACGGTAACTCAGCATCGTTCTGTGACAGAGTAAGAGAAAGTAAATCTACATTGCTGCTAACCCTAACCCTAACCCTAACCGTATCACTATCCTGACATTTACGCAAAACTGAAACCGAAACCTAGTGGGAATACTATTGCGATCCTAACACTAACAGTAACACTAGCACTAAAACTCACGCTAAAACGAACACGTTCTCCTCACCCCACACCCTTCCTACACCTAAGCATGATGTTTTTGGATACCGTGAAAATGTTTGAGAGGGCAGTTAGAGAGTGGGTGACAGATATTTCTTTCTGTTCTTGAGTACATTTCCAGAAGAAGAACACTATGTGATTTCATGCAACACAGGATCAGAACGTGAACACACTGTGCCAAAATGAGGCTATCAGCGTCAGTGATGGAAATCACATTATGAGTGCATTGTTAGTGGTAGTCTTTCATATCACTGTGCCACAAAGCTCTGACGCTGACAGATTCTCTGTGACATTACTGTTGACTGTTGGGAAGTAACGCTTCAGTATTGGGATATTCCGTGTGTGTTTGGACACAACGTATGTGAGTTAGGAAACAATGTAGATGAAATGTGACATTGAACGAGAAAAAAGTGACATTACGTTAGTTGTCTAACATAGTGACTGTG
The DNA here is from genome assembly GCF_943737965.1 of Phodopus roborovskii. Lineage (NCBI taxonomy): Eukaryota > Metazoa > Chordata > Mammalia > Rodentia > Cricetidae > Phodopus > Phodopus roborovskii. The sequence goes on from NW_026126962.1 coordinate 1,025,114, forward strand.
AGGGAGTGACCCAGTGTGTCAGTGGTTCGCACACTGTAGCACTGTTAAAACTTTGTGTGTTTGTGCTCTGACAGCGAGAGTGCTTTTTCACTTTGTCTTTGTGCTGAAACGAGTTTGATATTGTTGTGACACGGAGCGTCAGATTTGGACTCAGCTAAAGTCCTTCTTCAATGTGCGAGACTACTCTCTCATTCTAACAGAGTGCATTCTCAATGTGGGAGAGTGCTGCGACGGTAACTCAGCATCGTTCTGTGACAGAGTAAGAGAAAGTAAATCTACATTGCTGCTAACCCTAACCCTAACCCTAACCGTATCACTATCCTGACATTTACGCAAAACTGAAACCGAAACCTAGTGGGAATACTATTGCGATCCTAACACTAACAGTAACACTAGCACTAAAACTCACGCTAAAACGAACACGTTCTCCTCACCCCACACCCTTCCTACACCTAAGCATGATTTTTTGGATACCGTGAAAATGTTTGAGAGGGCAGTTAGAGAGTGGGTGACAGATATTTCTTTCTGTTCTTGAGTACATTTCCAGAAGAAGAACACTATGTGATTTCATACAACACAGGATCACAACGTGAACACACTGTGCCAAAATGAGGCTATTAGCATCAGTGATGGAAATCACATTATGAGTGCATTGTTAATGGTAGTCTTTCATATCACTGTGCCACAAAGCTCTGACGCTGACAGATTCTCTGTGACATTACTGTTGACTGTTGGGAAGTAGCGCTTCAGTATTGGGATATTCCGTGTGTGTTTGGACACAACGTATGTGAGTTAGGAAACAATGTAGATGAAATGTGACATTGAACGAGAAAAAAGTGACATTACGTTAGTTGTCTAACATAGTGACTGTGAGGGAGTGACCCAGTGTGTCAGTGGTTCGCACACTGTAGCACTGTTAAAACTTTGTGTGTTTGTGCTCTGACAGCGAGAGTGCTTTTTCACTTTGTCTTTGTGCTGAAACGAGTTTGATATTGTTGTGACACGGAGCGTCAGATTTGGACTCAGCTAAAGTCCTTCTTCAATGTGCGAGACTACTCTCTCATTCTAACAGAGTGCATTCTCAATGTGGGAGAGTGCTGCGACGGTAACTCAGCATCCATCGTTCTGTGACAGAGTAAGAGAAAGTAAATCTACATTGCTGCTAACCCTAACCCTAACCCTAACCGTATCACTATCCTGACATTTACGCAAAACTGAAACCGAAACCTAGTGGGAATACTATTGCGATCCTAACACTAACAGTAACACTAGCACTAAAACTCACGCTAAAACGAACACGTTCTCCTCACCCCACACCCTTCCTACACCTAAGCATGATGTTTTTGGATACCGTGAAAATGTTTGAGAGGGCAGTTAGAGAGTGGGTGACAGATATTTCTTTCTGTTCTTGAGTACATTTCCAGAAGAAAAACACTATGTGATTTCATGCAACACAGGATCACAAGGTGAACACACTGTGCCAAATGAGGCTATTAGCGTCAGTGATGGAAATCACATTATGAGTGCATTGTTAGTGGTAGTCTTTCATATCACTGTGCCACAAAGCTCTGACGCTGACAGATTCTCTGTGACATTACTGTTGACTGTTGGGAAGTAACGCTTCAGTATTGGGATATTCCGTGTGTGTTTGGACACAACGTATGTGAGTTAGGAAACAATGTAGATGAAATGTGACATTGAACGAGAAAAAAGTGACATTACGTTAGTTGTCTAACATAGTGACTGTGAGGGAGTGACCCAGTGTGTCAGTGGTTCTCACACTGTAGCACTGTTAAAACTTTGTGTGTTTGTGCTCTGACAGCGAGAGTGCTTTTTCACTTTGTCTTTGTGCTGAAACGAGTTTGATATTGTTGTGACACGGAGCGTCAGATTTGGACTCAGCTAAAGTCCTTCTTCAATGTGCGAGACTACTCTCTCATTCTAACAGAGTGCATTCTCAATGTGGGAGAGTGCTGCGACGGTAACTCAGCATCGTTGTGTGACAGAGTAAGAGAAAGTAAATCTACATTGCTGCTAACCCTAACCCTAACCCTAACCGTATCACTATCCTGACATTTACGCAAAACTGAAACCGAAACCTAGTGGGAATACTATTGCGATCCTAACACTAACAGTAACACTAGCACTAAAACTCACGCTAAAACGAACACGTTCTCCTCACCCCACACCCTTCCTACACCTAAGCATGATGTTTTTGGATACCGTGAAAATGTTTGAGAGGGCAGTTAGAGAGTGGGTGACAGATATTTCTTTCTGTTCTTGAGTACATTTCCAGAAGAAGAACACTATGTGATTTCATGCAACACAGGATCAGAACGTGAACACACTGTGCCAAAATGAGGCTATCAGCGTCAGTGATGGAAATCACATTATGAGTGCATTGTTAGTGGTAGTCTTTCATATCACTGTGCCACAAAGCTCTGACGCTGACAGATTCTCTGTGACATTACTGTTGACTGTTGGGAAGTAACGCTTCAGTATTGGGATATTCCGTGTGTGTTTGGACACAACGTATGTGAGTTAGGAAACAATGTAGATGAAATGTGACATTGAACGAGAAAAAAGTGACATTACGTTAGTTGTCTAACATAGTGACTGTGAGGGAGTGACCCAGTGTGTCAGTGGTTCGCACACTGTAGCACTGTTAAAACTTTGTGTGTTTGTGCTCTGACAGCGAGAGTGCTTTTTCACTTTGTCTTTGTGCTGAAACGAGTTTGATATTGTTGTGACACGGAGCGTCAGATTTGGACTCAGCTAAAGTCCTTCTTCAATGTGCGAGACTACTCTCTCATTCTAACAGAGTGCATTCTCAATGTGGGAGAGTGCTGCGACGGTAACTCAGCATCGTTCTGTGACAGAGTAAGAGAAAGTAAATCTACATTGCTGCTAACCCTAACCCTAACCCTAACCGTATCACTATCCTGACATTTACGCAAAACTGAAACCGAAACCTAGTGGGAATACTATTGCGATCCTAACACTAACAGTAACACTAGCACTAAAACTCACGCTAAAACGAACACGTTCTCCTCACCCCACACCCTTCCTACACCTAAGCATGATGTTTTTGGATACCGTGAAAATGTTTGAGAGGGCAGTTAGAGAGTGGGTGACAGATATTTCTTTCTGTTCTTGAGTACATTTCCAGAAGAAGAACACTATGTGATTTCATGCAACACAGGATCAGAACGTGAACACACTGTGCCAAAATGAGGCTATCAGCGTCAGTGATGGAAATCACATTATGAGTGCATTGTTAGTGGTAGTCTTTCATATCACTGTGCCACAAAGCTCTGACGCTGACAGATTCTCTGTGACATTACTGTTGACTGTTGGGAAGTAACGCTTCAGTATTGGGATATTCCGTGTGTGTTTGGACACAACGTATGTGAGTTAGGAAACAATGTAGATGAAATGTGACATTGAACGAGAAAAAAGTGACATTACGTTAGTTGTCTAACATAGTGACTGTGAGGGAGTGACCCAGTGTGTCAGTGGTTCGCACACTGTAGCACTGTTAAAACTTTGTGTGTTTGTGCTCTGACAGCGAGAGTGCTTTTTCACTTTGTCTTTGTGCTGAAACGAGTTTGATATTGTTGTGACACGGAGCGTCAGATTTGGACTCAGCTAAAGTCCTTCTTCAATGTGCGAGACTACTCTCTCATTCTAACAGAGTGCATTCTCAATGTGGGAGAGTGCTGCGACGGTAACTCAGCATCGTTCTGTGACAGAGTAAGAGAAAGTAAATCTACATTGCTGCTAACCCTAACCCTAACCCTAACCGTATCACTATCCTGACATTTACGCAAAACTGAAACCGAAACCTAGTGGGAATACTATTGCGATCCTAACACTAACAGTAACACTAGCACTAAAACTCACGCTAAAACGAACACGTTCTCCTCACCCCACACCCTTCCTACACCTAAGCATGATGTTTTTGGATACCGTGAAAATGTTTGAGAGGGCAGTTAGAGAGTGGGTGACAGATATTTCTTTCTGTTCTTGAGTACATTTCCAGAAGAAAAACACTATGTGATTTCATGCAACACAGGATCACAACGTGAACACACTGTGCCAAAATGAGGCTATTAGCGTCAGTGATGGAAATCACATTATGAGTGCATTGTTAGTGGTAGTCTTTCATATCACTGTGCCACAAAGCTCTGACTCTGACAGATTCTCTGTGACATTACTGTTGACTGTTGGGAAGTAACGCTTCAGTATTGGGATATTCCGTGTGTGTTTGGACACAACGTATGTGAGTTAGGAAACAATGTAGATGAAATGTGACATTGAACGAGAAAAAAGTGACATTACGTTAGTTGTCTAACATAGTGACTGTGAGGGAGTGACCCAGTGTGTCAGTGGTTCGCACACTGTAGCACTGTTAAAACTTTGTGTGGTTGTGCTCTGACAGCGAGAGTGCTTTTTCACTTTGTCTTTGTGCTGAAACGAGTTTGATATTGTTGTGACACGGAGCGTCAGATTTGGACTCAGCTAAAGTCCTTCTTCAATGTGCGAGACTACTCTCTCATTCTAACAGAGTGCATTCTCAATGTGGGAGAGTGCTGCGACGGTAACTCAGCATCCATCGTTCTGTGACAGAGTAAGAGAAAGTAAATCTACATTGCTGCTAACCCTAACCCTAACCCTAACCGTATCACTATCCTGACATTTACGCAAAACTGAAACCGAAACCTAGTGGGAATACTATTGCGATCCTAACACTAACAGTAACACTAGCACTAAAACTCACGCTAAAACGAACACGTTCTCCTCACCCCACACCCTTCCTACACCTAAGCATGATGTTTTTGGATACCGTGAAAATGTTTGAGAGGGCAGTTAGAGAGTGGGTGACAGATATTTCTTTCTGTTCTTGAGTACATTTCCAGAAGAAAAACACTATGTGATTTCATGCAACACAGGATCACAACGTGAACACACTGTGCCAAAATGAGGCTATTAGCGTCAGTGATGGAAATCACATTATGAGTGCATTGTTAGTGGTAGTCTTTCATATCACTGTGCCACAAAGCTCTGACGCTGACAGATTCTCTGTGACATTACTGTTGACTGTTGGGAAGTAACGCTTCAGTATTGGGATATTCCGTGTGTGTTTGGACACAACGTATGTGAGTTAGGAAACAATGTAGATGAAATGTGACATTGAACGAGAAAAAAGTGACATTACGTTAGTTGTCTAACATAGTGACTGTGAGGGAGTGACCCAGTGTGTCAGTGGTTCGCACACTGTAGCACTGTTAAAACTTTGTGTGTTTGTGCTCTGACAGCGAGAGTGCTTTTTCACTTTGTCTTTGTGCTGAAACGAGTTTGATATTGTTGTGACACGGAGCGTCAGATTTGGACTCAGCTAAAGTCCTTCTTCAATGTGCGAGACTACTCTCTCATTCTAACAGAGTGCATTCTCAATGTGGGAGAGTGCTGCGACGGTAACTCAGCATCGTTCTGTGACAGAGTAAGAGAAAGTAAATCTACATTGCTGCTAACCCTAACCCTAACCCTAACCGTATCACTATCCTGACATTTACGCAAAACTGAAACCGAAACCTAGTGGGAATACTATTGCGATCCTAACACTAACAGTAACACTAGCACTAAAACTCACGCTAAAACGAACACGTTCTCCTCACCCCACACCCTTCCTACACCTAAGCATGATTTTTTGGATACCGTGAAAATGTTTGAGAGGGCAGTTAGAGAGTGGGTGACAGATATTTCTTTCTGTTCTTGAGTACATTTCCAGAAGAAGAACACTATGTGATTTCATGCAACACAGGATCAGAACGTGAACACACTGTGCCACAATGAGGCTATCAGCGTCAGTGATGGAAATCACATTATGAGTGCATTGTTAATGGTAGTCTTTCATATCACTGTGCCACAAAGCTCTGACGCTGACAGATTCTCTGTGACATTACTGTTGACTGTTGGGAAGTAGCGCTTCAGTATTGGGATATTCCGTGTGTGTTTGGACACAACGTATGTGAGTTAGGAAACAATGTAGATGAAATGTGACATTGAACGAGAAAAAAGTGACATTACGTTAGTTGTCTAACATAGTGACTGTGAGGGAGTGACCCAGTGTGTCAGTGGTTCGCACACTGTAGCACTGTTAAAACTTTGTGTGTTTGTGCTCTGACAGCGAGAGTGCTTTTTCACTTTGTCTTTGTGCTGAAACGAGTTTGATATTGTTGTGACACGGAGCGTCAGATTTGGACTCAGCTAAAGTCCTTCTTCAATGTGCGAGACTACTCTCTCATTCTAACAGAGTGCATTCTCAATGTGGGAGAGTGCTGCGACGGTAACTCAGCCATCGTTCTGTGACAGAGTAAGAGAAAGTAAATCTACATTGCTGCTAACCCTAACCCTAACCCTAACCGTATCACTATCCTGACATTTACGCAAAACTGAAACCGAAACCTAGTGGGAATACTATTGCGATCCTAACACTAACAGTAACACTAGCACTAAAACTCACGCTAAAACGAACACGTTCTCCTCACCCCACACCCTTCCTACACCTAAGCATGATGTTTTTGGATACCGTGAAAATGTTTGAGAGGGCAGTTAGAGAGTGGGTGACAGATATTTCTTTCTGTTCTTGAGTACATTTCCAGAAGAAAAACACTATGTGATTTCATGCAACACAGGATCACAAGGTGAACACACTGTGCCAAATGAGGCTATTAGCGTCAGTGATGGAAATCACATTATGAGTGCATTGTTAGTGGTAGTCTTTCATATCACTGTGCCACAAAGCTCTGACTCTGACAGATTCTCTGTGACATTACTGTTGACTGTTGGGAAGTAACGCTTCAGTATTGGGATATTCCGTGTGTGTTTGGACACAACGTATGTGAGTTAGGAAACAATGTAGATGAAATGTGACATTGAACGAGAAAAAAGTGACATTACGTTAGTTGTCTAACATAGTGACTGTGAGGGGAGTGACCCAGTGTGTCAGTGGTTCTCACACTGTAGCACTGTTAAAACTTTGTGTGTTTGTGCTCTGACAGCGAGAGTGCTTTTTCACTTTGTCTTTGTGCTGAAACGAGTTTGATATTGTTGTGACACGGAGCGTCAGATTTGGACTCAGCTAAAGTCCTTCTTCAATGTGCGAGACTACTCTCTCATTCTAACAGAGTGCATTCTCAATGTGGGAGAGTGCTGCGACGGTAACTCAGCTCCATCGTTCTGTGACAGAGTAAGAGAAAGTAAATCTACATTGCTGCTAACCCTAACCCTAACCCTAACCGTATCACTATCCTGACATTTACGCAAAACTGAAACCGAAACCTAGTGGGAATACTATTGCGATCCTAACACTAACAGTAACACTAGCACTAAAACTCACGCTAAAACGAACACGTTCTCCTCACCCCACACCCTTCCTACACCTAAGCATGATGTTTTTGGATACCGTGAAAATGTTTGAGAGGGCAGTTAGAGAGTGGGTGACAGATATTTCTTTCTGTTCTTGAGTACATTTCCAGAAGAAGAACACTATGTGATTTCATGCAACACAGGATCAGAACGTGAACACACTGTGCCAAAATGAGGCTATTAGCGTCAGTGATGGAAATCACATTATGAGTGCATTGTTAGTGGTAGTCTTTCATATCACTGTGCCACAAAGCTCTGACTCTGACAGATTCTCTGTGACATTACTGTTGACTGTTGGGAAGTAACGCTTCAGTATTGGGATATTCCGTGTGTGTTTGGACACAACGTATGTGAGTTAGGAAACAATGTAGATGAAATGTGACATTGAACGAGAAAAAAGTGACATTACGTTAGTTGTCTAACATAGTGACTGTGAGGGAGTGACCCAGTGTGTCAGTGGTTCGCACACTGTAGCACTGTTAAAACTTTGTGTGTTTGTGCTCTGACAGCGAGAGTGCTTTTTCACTTTGTCTTTGTGCTGAAACGAGTTTGATATTGTTGTGACACGGAGCGTCAGATTTGGACTCAGCTAAAGTCCTTCTTCAATGTGCGAGACTACTCTCTCATTCTAACAGAGTGCATTCTCAATGTGGGAGAGTGCTGCGACGGTAACTCAGCATCGTTCTGTGACAGAGTAAGAGAAAGTAAATCTACATTGCTGCTAACCCTAACCCTAACCCTAACCGTATCACTATCCTGACATTTACGCAAAACTGAAACCGAAACCTAGTGGGAATACTATTGCGATCCTAACACTAACAGTAACACTAGCACTAAAACTCACGCTAAAACGAACACGTTCTCCTCACCCCACACCCTTCCTACACCTAAGCATGATGTTTTTGGATACCGTGAAAATGTTTGAGAGGGCAGTTAGAGAGTGGGTGACAGATATTTCTTTCTGTTCTTGAGTACATTTCCAGAAGAAGAACACTATGTGATTTCATGCAACACAGGATCACAACGTGAACACACTGTGCCAAAATGAGGCTATCAGCGTCAGTGATGGAAATCACATTATGAGTGCATTGTTAGTGGTAGTCTTTCATATCACTGTGCCACAAAGCTCTGACGCTGACAGATTCTCTGTGACATTACTGTTGACTGTTGGGAAGTAACGCTTCAGTATTGGGATATTCCGTGTGTGTTTGGACACAACGTATGTGAGTTAGGAAACAATGTAGATGAAATGTGACATTGAACGAGAAAAAAGTGACATTACGTTAGTTGTCTAACATAGTGACTGTGAGGGAGTGACCCAGTGTGTCAGTGGTTCGCACACTGTAGCACTGTTAAAACTTTGTGTGTTTGTGCTCTGACAGCGAGAGTGCTTTTTCACTTTGTCTTTGTGCTGAAACGAGTTTGATATTGTTGTGACACGGAGCGTCAGATTTGGACTCAGCTAAAGTCCTTCTTCAATGTGCGAGACTACTCTCTCATTCTAACAGAGTGCATTCTCAATGTGGGAGAGTGCTGCGACGGTAACTCAGCATCGTTGTGTGACAGAGTAAGAGAAAGTAAATCTACATTGCTGCTAACCCTAACCCTAACCCTAACCGTATCACTATCCTGACATTTACGCAAAACTGAAACCGAAACCTAGTGGGAATACTATTGCGATCCTAACACTAACAGTAACACTAGCACTAAAACTCACGCTAAAACGAACACGTTCTCCTCACCCCACACCCTTCCTACACCTAAGCATGATGTTTTTGGATACCGTGAAAATGTTTGAGAGGGCAGTTAGAGAGTGGGTGACAGATATTTCTTTCTGTTCTTGAGTACATTTCCAGAAGAAGAACACTATGTGATTTCATGCTACACAGGATCACAAGGTGAACACACTGTGCCAAAATGAGGCTATTAGCGTCAGTGATGGAAATCACATTATGAGTGCATTGTTAGTGGTAGTCTTTCATATCACTGTGCCACAAAGCTCTGACGCTGACAGATTCTCTGTGACATTACTGTTGACTGTTGGGAAGTAACGCTTCAGTATTGGGATATTCCGTGTGTGTTTGGACACAACGTATGTGAGTTAGGAAACAATGTAGATGAAATGTGACATTGAACGAGAAAAAAGTGACATTACGTTAGTTGTCTAACATAGTGACTGTGAGGGAGTGACCCAGTGTGTCAGTGGTTCGCACACTGTAGCACTGTTAAAACTTTGTGTGTTTGTGCTCTGACAGCGAGAGTGCTTTTTCACTTTGTCTTTGTGCTGAAACGAGTTTGATATTGTTGTGACACGGAGCGTCAGATTTGGACTCAGCTAAAGTCCTTCTTCAATGTGCGAGACTACTCTCTCATTCTAACAGAGTGCATTCTCAATGTGGGAGAGTGCTGCGACGGTAACTCAGCATCCATCGTTCTGTGACAGAGTAAGAGAAAGTAAATCTACATTGCTGCTAACCCTAACCCTAACCCTAACCGTATCACTATCCTGACATTTACGCAAAACTGAAACCGAAACCTAGTGGGAATACTATTGCGATCCTAACACTAACAGTAACACTAGCACTAAAACTCACGCTAAAACGAACACGTTCTCCTCACCCCACACCCTTCCTACACCTAAGCATGATGTTTTTGGATACCGTGAAAATGTTTGAGAGGGCAGTTAGAGAGTGGGTGACAGATATTTCTTTCTGTTCTTGAGTACATTTCCAGAAGAAGAACACTATGTGATTTCATGCAACACAGGATCACAACGTGAACACACTGTGCCAAAATGAGGCTATTAGCGTCAGTGATGGAAATCACATTATGAGTGCATTGTTAGTGGTAGTCTTTCATATCACTGTGCCACAAAGCTCTGACTCTGACAGATTCTCTGTGACATTACTGTTGACTGTTGGGAAGTAACGCTTCAGTATTGGGATATTCCGTGTGTGTTTGGACACAACGTATGTGAGTTAGGAAACAATGTAGATGAAATGTGACATTGAACGAGAAAAAAGTGACATTACGTTAGTTGTCTAACATAGTGACTGTGAGGGAGTGACCCAGTGTGTCAGTGGTTCGCACACTGTAGCACTGTTAAAACTTTGTGTGTTTGTGCTCTGACAGCGAGAGTGCTTTTTCACTTTGTCTTTGTGCTGAAACGAGTTTGATATTGTTGTGACACGGAGCGTCAGATTTGGACTCAGCTAAAGTCCTTCTTCAATGTGCGAGACTACTCTCTCATTCTAACAGAGTGCATTCTCAATGTGGGAGAGTGCTGCGACGGTAACTCAGCATCCATCGTTCTGTGACAGAGTAAGAGAAAGTAAATCTACATTGCTGCTAACCCTAACCCTAACCCTAACCGTATCACTATCCTGACATTTACGCAAAACTGAAACCGAAACCTAGTGGGAATACTATTGCGATCCTAACACTAACAGTAACACTAGCACTAAAACTCACGCTAAAACGAACACGTTCTCCTCACCCCACACCCTTCCTACACCTAAGCATGATGTTTTTGGATACCGTGAAAATGTTTGAGAGGGCAGTTAGAGAGTGGGTGACAGATATTTCTTTCTGTTCTTGAGTACATTTCCAGAAGAAAAACACTATGTGATTTCATGCAACACAGGATCACAAGGTGAACACACTGTGCCAAAATGAGGCTATTAGCGTCAGTGATGGAAATCACATTATGAGTGCATTGTTAGTGGTAGTCTTTCATATCACTGTGCCACAAAGCTCTGACTCTGACAGATTCTCTGTGACATTACTGTTGACTGTTGGGAAGTAACGCTTCAGTATTGGGATATTCCGTGTGTGTTTGGACACAACGTATGTGAGTTAGGAAACAATGTAGATGAAATGTGACATTGAACGAGAAAAAAGTGACATTACGTTAGTTGTCTAACATAGTGACTGTGAGGGAGTGACCCAGTGTGTCAGTGGTTCTCACACTGTAGCACTGTTAAAACTTTGTGTGGTTGTGCTCTGACAGCGAGAGTGCTTTTTCACTTTGTCTTTGTGCTGAAACGAGTTTGATATTGTTGTGACACGGAGCGTCAGATTTGGACTCAGCTAAAGTCCTTCTTCAATGTGCGAGACTACTCTCTCATTCTAACAGAGTGCATTCTCAATGTGGGAGAGTGCTGCGACGGTAACTCAGCATCCATCGTTCTGTGACAGAGTAAGAGAAAGTAAATCTACATTGCTGCTAACCCTAACCCTAACCCTAACCGTATCACTATCCTGACATTTACGCAAAACTGAAACCGAAACCTAGTGGGAATACTATTGCGATCCTAACACTAACAGTAACACTAGCACTAAAACTCACGCTAAAACGAACACGTTCTCCTCACCCCACACCCTTCCTACACCTAAGCATGATGTTTTTGGATACCGTGAAAATGTTTGAGAGGGCAGTTAGAGAGTGGGTGACAGATATTTCTTTCTGTTCTTGAGTACATTTCCAGAAGAAGAACACTATGTGATTTCATGCAACACAGGATCAGAACGTGAACACACTGTGCCAAAATGAGGCTATCAGCGTCAGTGATGGAAATCACATTATGAGTGCATTGTTAGTGGTAGTCTTTCATATCACTGTGCCACAAAGCTCTGACGCTGACAGATTCTCTGTGACATTACTGTTGACTGTTGGGAAGTAGCGCTTCAGTATTGGGATATTCCGTGTGTGTTTGGACACAACGTATGTGAGTTAGGAAACAATGTAGATGAAATGTGACATTGAACGAGAAAAAAGTGACATTACGTTAGTTGTCTAACATAGTGACTGTGAGGGAGTGACCCAGTGTGTCAGTGGTTCGCACACTGTAGCACTGTTAAAATTTTGTGTGTTTCTTCTCTGTCAGCGAGAGTGCTTTTTCACTTTGTCTTTGTGCTGAAACGAGTTTGATATTGTTGTGACACGGAGCGTTAGATTTGGACTCAGCTAAAGTCCTTCTTCAATGTGCGAGACTACTCTCTCATTCTAACAGAGTGCATTCTCAATGTGGGAGAGTGCTGCGACGGTAACTCAGCATCGTTCTGTGACAGAGTAAGAGAAAGTAAATCTACATTGCTGCTAACCCTAACCCTAACCCTAACCCTATCACTATCCTGACATTTACGCAAAACTGAAACCGAAACCTAGTGGGAATACTATTGCGATCCTAACACTAACAGTAACACTAGCACTAAAACTCACGCTAAAACGAACACGTTCTCCTCACCCCACACCCTTCCTACACCTAAGCATGATTTTTTGGATACCGTGAAAATGTTTGAGAGGGCAGTTAGAGAGTGGGTGACAGATATTTCTTTCTGTTCTTGAGTACATTTCCAGAAGAAGAACACTATGTGATTTCATACAACACAGGATCAGAACGTGAACACACTGTGCCAAAATGAGGCTATTAGCATCAGTGATGGAAATCACATTATGAGTGCATTGTTAATGGTAGTCTTTCATATCACTGTGCCACAAAGCTCTGACGCTGACAGATTCTCTGTGACATTACTGTTGACTGTTGGGAAGTAGCGCTTCAGTATTGGGATATTCCGTGTGTGTTTGGACACAACGTATGTGAGTTAGGAAACAATGTAGATGAAATGTGACATTGAACGAGAAAAAAGTGACATTACGTTAGTTGTCTAACATAGTGACTGTGAGGGAGTGACCCAGTGTGTCAGTGGTTCGCACACTGTAGCACTGTTAAAACTTTGTGTGTTTGTGCTCTGACAGCGAGAGTGCTTTTTCACTTTGTCTTTGTGCTGAAACGAGTTTGATATTGTTGTGACACGGAGCGTCAGATTTGGACTCAGCTAAAGTCCTTCTTCAATGTGCGAGACTACTCTCTCATTCTAACAGAGTGCATTCTCAATGTGGGAGAGTGCTGCGACGGTAACTCAGCTCCATCGTTCTGTGACAGAGTAAGAGAAAGTAAATCTACATTGCTGCTAACCCTAACCCTAACCCTAACCGTATCACTATCCTGACATTTACGCAAAACTGAAACCGAAACCTAGTGGGAATACTATTGCGATCCTAACACTAACAGTAACACTAGCACTAAAACTCACGCTAAAACGAACACGTTCTCCTCACCCCACACCCTTCCTACACCTAAGCATGATGTTTTTGGATACCGTGAAAATGTTTGAGAGGGCAGTTAGAGAGTGGGTGACAGATATTTCTTTCTGTTCTTGAGTACATTTCCAGAAGAAAAACACTATGTGATTTCATGCAACACAGGATCACAAGGTGAACACACTGTGCCAAATGAGGCTATTAGCGTCAGTGATGGAAATCACATTATGAGTGCATTGTTAGTGGTAGTCTTTCATATCACTGTGCCACAAAGCTCTGACTCTGACAGATTCTCTGTGACATTACTGTTGACTGTTGGGAAGTAACGCTTCAGTATTGGGATATTCCGTGTGTGTTTGGACACAACGTATGTGAGTTAGGAAACAATGTAGATGAAATGTGACATTGAACGAGAAAAAAGTGACATTACGTTAGTTGTCTAACATAGTGACTGTGAGGGAGTGACCCAGTGTGTCAGTGGTTCTCACACTGTAGCACTGTTAAAACTTTGTGTGGTTGTGCTCTGACAGCGAGAGTGCTTTTTCACTTTGTCTTTGTGCTGAAACGAGTTTGATATTGTTGTGACACGGAGCGTCAGATTTGGACTCAGCTAAAGTCCTTCTTCAATGTGCGAGACTACTCTCTCATTCTAACAGAGTGCATTCTCAATGTGGGAGAGTGCTGCGACGGTAACTCAGCTCCATCGTTCTGTGACAGAGTAAGAGAAAGTAAATCTACATTGCTGCTAACCCTAACCCTAACCCTAACCCTATCACTATCCTGACATTTACGCAAAACTGAAACCGAAACCTAGTGGGAATACTATTGCGATCCTAACACTAACAGTAACACTAGCACTAAAACTCACGCTAAAACGAACACGTTCTCCTCACCCCACACCCTTCCTACACCTAAGCATGATGTTTTTGGATACCGTGAAAATGTTTGAGAGGGCAGTTAGAGAGTGGGTGACAGATATTTCTTTCTGTTCTTGAGTACATTTCCAGAAGAAGAACACTATGTGATTTCATGCAACACAGGATCAGAACGTGAACACACTGTGCCAAAATGAGGCTATCAGCGTCAGTGATGGAAATCACATTATGAGTGCATTGTTAGTGGTAGTCTTTCATATCACTGTGCCACAAAGCTCTGACGCTGACAGATTCTCTGTGACATTACTGTTGACTGTTGGGAAGTAGCGCTTCAGTATTGGGATATTCCGTGTGTGTTTGGACACAACGTATGTGAGTTAGGAAACAATGTAGATGAAATGTGACATTGAACGAGAAAAAAGTGACATTACGTTAGTTGTCTAACATAGTGACTGTGAGGGAGTGACCCAGTGTGTCAGTGGTTCGCACACTGTAGATCTGTTAAATTTTTGTGTGTTTCTTCTCTGTCAGCGAGAGTGCTTTTTCACTTTGTCTTTGTGCTGAAACGAGTTTGATATTGTTGTGACACGGAGCGTCAGATTTGGACTCAGCTAAAGTCCTTCTTCAATGTGCGAGACTACTCCCTCATTCTAACAGAGTGCATTCTCAATGTGGGAGAGTGCTGCGACGGTAACTCAGCATCGTTGTGTGACAGAGTAAGAGAAAGTAAATCTACATTGCTGCTAACCCTTACCCTAACCCTAACCCTATCACTATCCTGACATTTACGCAAAACTGAAACCGAAACCTAGTGGGAATACTATTGCGATCCTAACACTAACAGTAACACTAGCACTAAAACTCACGCTAAAACGAACACGTTCTCCTCACCCCACACCCTTCCTACACCTAAGCATGATTTTTGGATACCGTGAAAATGTTTGAGAGGGCAGTTAGAGAGTGGGTGACAGATATTTCTTTCTGTTCTTGAGTACATTTCCAGAAGAAGAACACTATGTGATTTCATGCAACACAGGATCAGAACGTGAACACACTGTGCCAAAATGAGGCTATTAGCGTCAGTGATGGAAATCACATTATGAGTGCATTGTTAGTGGTAGTCTTTCATATCACTGTGCCACAAAGCTCTGACGCTGACAGATTCTCTGTGACATTACTGTTGACTGTTGGGAAGTAGCGCTTCAGTATTGGGATATTCCGTGTGTGTTTGGACACAACGTATGTGAGTTAGGAAACAATGTAGATGAAATGTGACATTGAACGAGAAAAAAGTGACATTACGTTAGTTGTCTAACATAGTGACTGTGAGGGAGTGACCCAGTGTGTCAGTGGTTCGCACACTGTAGCACTGTTAAAACTTTGTGTGTTTGTGCTCTGACAGCGAGAGTGCTTTTTCACTTTGTCTTTGTGCTGAAACGAGTTTGATATTGTTGTGACACGGAGCGTCAGATTTGGACTCAGCTAAAGTCCTTCTTCAATGTGCGAGACTACTCTCTCATTCTAACAGAGTGCATTCTCAATGTGGGAGAGTGCTGCGACGGTAACTCAGCATCCATCGTTCTGTGACAGAGTAAGAGAAAGTAAATCTACATTGCTGCTAACCCTAACCCTAACCCTAACCGTATCACTATCCTGACATTTACGCAAAACTGAAACCGAAACCTAGTGGGAATACTATTGCGATCCTAACACTAACAGTAACACTAGCACTAAAACTCACGCTAAAACGAACACGTTCTCCTCACCCCACACCCTTCCTACACCTAAGCATGATGTTTTTGGATACCGTGAAAATGTTTGAGAGGGCAGTTAGAGAGTGGGTGACAGATATTTCTTTCTGTTCTTGAGTACATTTCCAGAAGAAAAACACTATGTGATTTCATGCAACACAGGATCACAAGGTGAACACACTGTGCCAAATGAGGCTATTAGCGTCAGTGATGGAAATCACATTATGAGTGCATTGTTAGTGGTAGTCTTTCATATCACTGTGCCACAAAGCTCTGACTCTGACAGATTCTCTGTGACATTACTGTTGACTGTTGGGAAGTAACGCTTCAGTATTGGGATATTCCGTGTGTGTTTGGACACAACGTATGTGAGTTAGGAAACAATGTAGATGAAATGTGACATTGAACGAGAAAAAAGTGACATTACGTTAGTTGTCTAACATAGTGACTGTGAGGGAGTGACCCAGTGTGTCAGTGGTTCTCACACTGTAGCACTGTTAAAACTTTGTGTGGTTGTGCTCTGACAGCGAGAGTGCTTTTTCACTTTGTCTTTGTGCTGAAACGAGTTTGATATTGTTGTGACACGGAGCGTCAGATTTGGACTCAGCTAAAGTCCTTCTTCAATGTGCGAGACTACTCTCTCATTCTAACAGAGTGCATTCTCAATGTGGGAGAGTGCTGCAACGGTAACTCAGCATCCATCGTTCTGTGACAGAGTAAGAGAAAGTAAATCTACATTGCTGCTAACCCTAACCCTAACCCTAACCCTATCACTATCCTGACATTAACGCAAAACTGAAACCGAAACCTAGTGGGAATACTATTGCGATCCTAACACTAACAGTAACACTAGCACTAAAACTCACGCTAAAACGAACACGTTCTCCTCACCCCACACCCTTCCTACACCTAAGCATGATGTTTTTGGATACCGTGAAAATGTTTGAGAGGGCAGTTAGAGAGTGGGTGACAGATATTTCTTTCTGTTCTTGAGTACATTTCCAGAAGAAAGAACACTATGTGATTTCATGCAACACAGGATCAGAACGTGAACACACTGTGCCAAAATGAGGCTATTAGCGTCAGTGATGGAAATCACATTATGAGTGCATTGTTAGTGGTAGTCTTTCATATCACTGTGCCACAAAGCTCTGACTCTGACAGATTCTCTGTGACATTACTGTTGACTGTTGGGAAGTAACGCTTCAGTATTGGGATATTCCGTGTGTGTTTGGACACAACGTATGTGAGTTAGGAAACAATGTAGATGAAATGTGACATTGAACGAGAAAAAAGTGACATTACGTTAGTTGTCTAACATAGTGACTGTGAGGGAGTGACCCAGTGTGTCAGTGGTTCGCACACTGTAGCACTGTTAAAACTTTGTGTGTTTGTGCTCTGACAGCGAGAGTGCTTTTTCACTTTGTCTTTGTGCTGAAACGAGTTTGATATTGTTGTGACACGGAGCGTCAGATTTGGACTCAGCTAAAGTCCTTCTTCAATGTGCGAGACTACTCTCTCATTCTAACAGAGTGCATTCTCAATGTGGGAGAGTGCTGCGACGGTAACTCAGCATCGTTCTATGACAGAGTAAGAGAAAGTAAATCTACATTGCTGCTAACCCTAACCCTAACCCTAACCGTATCACTATCCTGACATTTACGCAAAACTGAAACCGAAACCTAGTGGGAATACTATTGCGATCCTAACACTAACAGTAACACTAGCACTAAAACTCATGCTAAAACGAACACGTTCTCCTCACCCCACACCCTTCCTACACCTAAGCATGATGTTTTTGGATACCGTGAAAATGTTTGAGAGGGCAGTTAGAGAGTGGGTGACAGATATTTCTTTCTGTTCTTGAGTACATTTCCAGAAGAAGAACACTATGTGATTTCATGCAACACAGGATCAGAACGTGAACACACTGTGCCAAAATGAGGCTATTAGCGTCAGTGATGGAAATCACATTATGAGTGCATTGTTAGTGGTAGTCTTTCATATCACTGTGCCACAAAGCTCTGACGCTGACAGATTCTCTGTGACATTACTGTTGACTGTTGGGAAGTAGCGCTTCAGTATTGGGATATTCCGTGTGTGTTTGGACACAACGTATGTGAGTTAGGAAACAATGTAGATGAAATGTGACATTGAACGAGAAAAAAGTGACATTACGTTAGTTGTCTAACATAGTGACTGTGAGGGAGTGACCCAGTGTGTCAGTGGTTCGCACACTGTAGCACTGTTAAAACTTTGTGTGTTTGTGCTCTGACAGCGAGAGTGCTTTTTCACTTTGTCTTTGTGCTGAAACGAGTTTGATATTGTTGTGACACGGAGCGTCAGATTTGGACTCAGCTAAAGTCCTTCTTCAATGTGCGAGACTACTCTCTCATTCTAACAGAGTGCATTCTCAATGTGGGAGAGTGCTGCGACGGTAACTCAGCATCCATCGTTCTGTGACAGAGTAAGAGAAAGTAAATCTACATTGCTGCTAACCCTAACCCTAACCCTAACCGTATCACTATCCTGACATTTACGCAAAACTGAAACCGAAACCTAGTGGGAATACTATTGCGATCCTAACACTAACAGTAACACTAGCACTAAAACTCATGCTAAAACGAACACGTTCTCCTCACCCCACACCCTTCCTACACCTAAGCATGATGTTTTTGGATACCGTGAAAATGTTTGAGAGGGCAGTTAGAGAGTGGGTGACAGATATTTCTTTCTGTTCTTGAGTACATTTCCAGAAGAAAAACACTATGTGATTTCATGCAACACAGGATCACAAGGTGAACACACTGTGCCAAAATGAGGCTATTAGCGTCAGTGATGGAAATCACATTATGAGTGCATTGTTAGTGGTAGTCTTTCATATCACTGTGCCACAAAGCTCTGACTCTGACAGATTCTCTGTGACATTACTGTTGACTGTTGGGAAGTAACGCTTCAGTATTGGGATATTCCGTGTGTGTTTGGACACAACGTATGTGAGTTAGGAAACAATGTAGATGAAATGTGACATTGAACGAGAAAAAAGTGACATTACGTTAGTTGTCTAACATAGTGACTGTGAGGGGAGTGACCCAGTGTGTCAGTGGTTCTCACACTGTAGCACTGTTAAAACTTTGTGTGGTTGTGCTCTGACAGCGAGAGTGCTTTTTCACTTTGTCTTTGTGCTGAAACGAGTTTGATATTGTTGTGACACGGAGCGTCAGATTTGGACTCAGCTAAAGTCCTTCTTCAATGTGCGAGACTACTCTCTCATTCTAACAGAGTGCATTCTCAATGTGGGAGAGTGCTGCAACGGTAACTCAGCATCCATCGTTCTGTGACAGAGTAAGAGAAAGTAAATCTACATTGCTGCTAACCCTAACCCTAACCCTAACCGTATCACTATCCTGACATTTACGCAAAACTGAAACCGAAACCTAGTGGGAATACTATTGCGATCCTAACACTAACAGTAACACTAGCACTAAAACTCACGCTAAAACGAACACGTTCTCCTCACCCCACACCCTTCCTACACCTAAGCATGATGTTTTTGGATACCGTGAAAATGTTTGAGAGGGCAGTTAGAGAGTGGGTGACAGATATTTCTTTCTGTTCTTGAGTACATTTCCAGAAGAAGAACACTATGTGATTTCATGCAACACAGGATCACAACGTGAACACACTGTGCCAAATGAGGCTATTAGCGTCAGTGATGGAAATCACATTATGAGTGCATTGTTAGTGGTAGTCTTTCATATCACTGTGCCACAAAGCTCTGACGCTGACAGATTCTCTGTGACATTACTGTTGACTGTTGGGAAGTAACGCTTCAGTATTGGGATATTCCGTGTGTGTTTGGACACAACGTATGTGAGTTAGGAAACAATGTAGATGAAATGTGACATTGAACGAGAAAAAAGTGACATTACGTTAGTTGTCTAACATAGTGACTGTGAGGGAGTGACCCAGTGTGTCAGTGGTTCGCACACTGTAGCACTGTTAAAACTTTGTGTGTTTGTGCTCTGACAGCGAGAGTGCTTTTTCACTTTGTCTTTGTGCTGAAACGAGTTTGATATTGTTGTGACACGGAGCGTCAGATTTGGACTCAGCTAAAGTCCTTCTTCAATGTGCGAGACTACTCTCTCATTCTAACAGAGTGCATTCTCAATGTGGGAGAGTGCTGCGACGGTAACTCAGCATCGTTCTATGACAGAGTAAGAGAAAGTAAATCTACATTGCTGCTAACCCTAACCCTAACCCTAACCGTATCACTATCCTGACATTTACGCAAAACTGAAACCGAAACCTAGTGGGAATACTATTGCGATCCTAACACTAACAGTAACACTAGCACTAAAACTCACGCTAAAACGAACACGTTCTCCTCACCCCACACCCTTCCTACACCTAAGCATGATGTTTTTGGATACCGTGAAAATGTTTGAGAGGGCAGTTAGAGAGTGGGTGACAGATATTTCTTTCTGTTCTTGAGTACATTTCCAGAAGAAGAACACTATGTGATTTCATGCAACACAGGATCAGAACGTGAACACACTGTGCCAAAATGAGGCTATTAGCGTCAGTGATGGAAATCACATTATGAGTGCATTGTTAGTGGTAGTCTTTCATATCACTGTGCCACAAAGCTCTGACGCTGACAGATTCTCTGTGACATTACTGTTGACTGTTGGGAAGTAACGCTTCAGTATTGGGATATTCCGTGTGTGTTTGGACACAACGTATGTGAGTTAGGAAACAATGTAGATGAAATGTGACATTGAACGAGAAAAAAAGTGACATTACGTTAGTTGTCTAACATAGTGACTGTGAGGGAGTGACCCAGTGTGTCAGTGGTTCTCACACTGTAGCACTGTTAAAACTTTGTGTGTTTGTGCTCTGACAGCGAGAGTGCTTTTTCACTTTGTCTTTGTGCTGAAACGAGTTTGATATTGTTGTGACACGGAGCGTCAGATTTGGACTCAGCTAAAGTCCTTCTTCAATGTGCGAGACTACTCTCTCATTCTAACAGAGTGCATTCTCAATGTGGGAGAGTGCTGCGACGGTAACTCAGCTCCATCGTTCTGTGACAGAGTAAGAGAAAGTAAATCTACATTGCTGCTAACCCTAACCCTAACCCTAACCGTATCACTATCCTGACATTTACGCAAAACTGAAACCGAAACCTAGTGGGAATACTATTGCGATCCTAACACTAACAGTAACACTAGCACTAAAACTCATGCTAAAACGAACACGTTCTCCTCACCCCACACCCTTCCTACACCTAAGCATGATGTTTTTGGATACCGTGAAAATGTTTGAGAGGGCAGTTAGAGAGTGGGTGACAGATATTTCTTTCTGTTCTTGAGTACATTTCCAGAAGAAGAACACTATGTGATTTCATGCAACACAGGATCAGAACGTGAACACACTGTGCCAAAATGAGGCTATTAGCATCAGTGATGGAAATCACATTATGAGTGCATTGTTAATGGTAGTCTTTCATATCACTGTGCCACAAAGCTCTGACGCTGACAGATTCTCTGTGACATTACTGTTGACTGTTGGGAAGTAGCGCTTCAGTATTGGGATATTCCGTGTGTGTTTGGACACAACGTATGTGAGTTAGGAAACAATGTAGATGAAATGTGACATTGAACGAGAAAAAAGTGACATTACGTTAGTTGTCTAACATAGTGACTGTGAGGGAGTGACCCAGTGTGTCAGTGGTTCGCACACTGTAGCACTGTTAAAACTTTGTGTGTTTCTGCTCTGACAGCGAGAGTGCTTTTTCACTTTGTC
This sequence comes from Phodopus roborovskii, assembly GCF_943737965.1. Lineage (NCBI taxonomy): Eukaryota > Metazoa > Chordata > Mammalia > Rodentia > Cricetidae > Phodopus > Phodopus roborovskii. Next base: position 1,047,079 of record NW_026126962.1, read on the forward strand.
TTTGTGCTGAAACGAGTTTGATATTGTTGTGACACGGAGCGTCAGATTTGGACTCAGCTAAAGTCCTTCTTCAATGTGCGAGACTACTCTCCCTCATTCTAACAGAGTACATTCTCAATGTGGGAGAGTGCTGCGACGGTAACTCAGCATCGTTCTGTGACAGAGTAAGAGAAAGTAAATCTACATTGCTGCTAACCCTTACCCTAACCCTAACCCTATCACTATCCTGACATTCACGCAAAACTGAAACCGAAACCTAGTGGGAATACTATTGCGATTCTAACACTAACAGTAACACTAGCACTAACACTCACGCTAAAACGAATACGTTCTCCTCACCCCACACCCTTCCCTACACCTAAGCATGATTTTGGATACCGTGAAAATGTTTGAGAGGGCAGTTAGAGAGTGGGTGACAGATATTTCTTTCTGTTCTTGAGTACATTTCCAGAAGAAGAACACTATGTGATTTCATGCAACACAGGATCAGAACGTGAACACACTGTGCCAAAATGAGGCTATTAGCATCAGTGATGGAAATCACATTATGAGTGCATTGTTAATGGTAGTCTTTCATATCACTGTGCCACAAAGCTCTGACGCTGACAGATTCTCTGTGACATTACTGTTGACTGTTGGGAAGTAGCGCTTCAGTATTGGGATATTCCGTGTGTGTTTGGACACAACGTATGTGAGTTAGGAAACAATGTAGATGAAATGTGACATTGAACGAGAAAAAAGTGACATTACGTTAGTTGTCTAACATAGTGACTGTGAGGGAGTGACCCAGTGTGTCAGTGGTTCGCACACTGTAGCACTGTTAAAACTTTGTGTGTTTGTGCTCTGACAGCGAGAGTGATTTTCACTTTGTCTTTGTGCTGAAACGAGTTTGATATTGTTGTGACACGGAGCGTCAGATTTGGACTCAGCTAAAGTCCTTCTTCAATGTGCGAGACTACTCTCTCATTCTAACAGAGTGCATTCTCAATGTGGGAGAGTGCTGCGACGGTAACTCAGCATCCATCGTTCTGTGACAGAGTAAGAGAAAGTAAATCTACATTGCTGCTAACCCTAACCCTAACCCTAACCGTATCACTATCCTGACATTTACGCAAAACTGAAACCGAAACCTAGTGGGAATACTATTGCGATCCTAACACTAACAGTAACACTAGCACTAAAACTCACGCTAAAACGAACACGTTCTCCTCACCCCACACCCTTCCTACACCTAAGCATGATGTTTTTGGATACCGTGAAAATGTTTGAGAGGGCAGTTAGAGAGTGGGTGACAGATATTTCTTTCTGTTCTTGAGTACATTTCCAGAAGAAGAACACTATGTGATTTCATGCTACACAGGATCAGAACGTGAACACACTGTGCCAAAATGAGGCTATTAGCATCAGTGATGGAAATCACATTATGAGTGCATTGTTAATGGTAGTCTTTCATATCACTGTGCCACAAAGCTCTGACGCTGACAGATTCTCTGTGACATTACTGTTGACTGTTGGGAAGTAGCGCTTCAGTATTGGGATATTCCGTGTGTGTTTGGACACAACGTATGTGAGTTAGGAAACAATGTAGATGAAATGTGACATTGAACGAGAAAAAAGTGACATTACGTTAGTTGTCTAACATAGTGACTGTGAGGGAGTGACCCAGTGTGTCAGTGGTTCGCACACTGTAGCACTGTTAAAACTTTGTGTGTTTGTGCTCTGACAGCGAGAGTGCTTTTTCACTTTGTCTTTGTGCTGAAACGAGTTTGATATTGTTGTGACACGGAGCGTCAGATTTGGACTCAGCTAAAGTCCTTCTTCAATGTGCGAGACTACTCTCTCATTCTAACAGAGTGCATTCTCAATGTGGGAGAGTGCTGCGACGGTAACTCAGCATCGTTCTGTGACAGAGTAAGAGAAAGTAAATCTACATTGCTGCTAACCCTAACCCTAACCCTAACCCTATCACTATCCTGACATTTACGCAAAACTGAAACCGAAACCTAGTGGGAATACTATTGCGATCCTAACACTAACAGTAACACTAGCACTAAAACTCACGCTAAAACGAACACGTTCTCCTCACCCCACACCCTTCCTACACCTAAGCATGATGTTTTTGGATACCGTGAAAATGTTTGAGAGGGCAGTTAGAGAGTGGGTGACAGATATTTCTTTCTGTTCTTGAGTACATTTCCAGAAGAAGAACACTATGTGATTTCATGCAACACAGGATCAGAACGTGAACACACTGTGCCAAAATGAGGCTATCAGCGTCAGTGATGGAAATCACATTATGAGTGCATTGTTAGTGGTAGTCTTTCATATCACTGTGCCACAAAGCTCTGACGCTGACAGATTCTCTGTGACATTACTGTTGACTGTTGGGAAGTAACGCTTCAGTATTGGGATATTCCGTGTGTGTTTGGACACAACGTACGTGAGTTAGGAAACAATGTAGATGAAATGTGACATTGAACGAGAAAAAGTGACATTACGTTAGTTGTCTAACATAGTGACTGTGAGGGAGTGACCCAGTGTGTCAGTGGTTCGCACACTGTAGCACTGTTAAAACTTTGTGTGTTTGTGCTCTGACAGCGAGAGTGCTTTTTCACTTTGTCTTTGTGCTGAAACGAGTTTGATATTGTTGTGACACGGAGCGTCAGATTTGGACTCAGCTAAAGTCCTTCTTCAATGTGCGAGACTACTCTCTCATTCTAACAGAGTGCATTCTCAATGTGGGAGAGTGCTGCGACGGTAACTCAGCATCGTTCTATGACAGAGTAAGAGAAAGTAAATCTACATTGCTGCTAACCCTAACCCTAACCCTAACCGTATCACTATCCTGACATTTACGCAAAACTGAAACCGAAACCTAGTGGGAATACTATTGTGATCCTAACACTAACAGTAACACTAGCACTAAAACTCACGCTAAAACGAACACGTTCTCCCTCACCCCACACCCTTCCTACACCTAAGCATGATTTTGGATACCGTGAAAATGTTTGAGAGGGCAGTTAGAGAGTGGGTGACAGATATTTCTTTCTGTTCTTGAGTACATTTCCAGAAGAAAAACACTATGTGATTTCATGCAACACAGGATCACAAGGTGAACACACTGTGCCAAAATGAGGCTATTAGCGTCAGTGATGGAAATCACATTATGAGTGCATTGTTAGTGGTAGTCTTTCATATCACTGTGCCACAAAGCTCTGACTCTGACAGATTCTCTGTGACATTACTGTTGACTGTTGGGAAGTAACGCTTCAGTATTGGGATATTCCGTGTGTGTTTGGACACAACGTATGTGAGTTAGGAAACAATGTAGATGAAATGTGACATTGAACGAGAAAAAAGTGACATTACGTTAGTTGTCTAACATAGTGACTGTGAGGGGTGACCCAGTGTGTCAGTGGTTCTCACACTGTAGCACTGTTAAAACTTTGTGTGTTTGTGCTCTGACAGCGAGAGTGCTTTTTCACTTTGTCTTTGTGCTGAAACGAGTTTGATATTGTTGTGACACGGAGCGTCAGATTTGGACTCAGCTAAAGTCCTTCTTCAATGTGCGAGACTACTCTCTCATTCTAACAGAGTGCATTCTCAATGTGGGAGAGTGCTGCGACGGTAACTCAGCATCCATCGTTCTGTGACAGAGTAAGAGAAAGTAAATCTACATTGCTGCTAACCCTAACCTAACCCTAACCCTATCACTATCCTGACATTAGCACAACTGAAACTGAAACCTAGTGGGAATACTATTGTGATCCTAACACTAACAGTAACACTAGCACTAACAGTCATGCTAAAACGAACCGTTCTCCTCACCCCACACCCTTCCTACACCTAAGCATCATTTTGGATGCCGTGAACATGTTTGAGAGGGCAGTTAGAGAGTGGGTGACAGATATTTCTTTCTGTTCTTGAGTACATTTCCAGAAGAAGAACACTATGTGATGTCATGCAACACAGGATCAGAACGTGAACCCAATGTGCCAAAATGGGGCTATTAGCTTCAGTGATGGAAATCACATTATGAGTGCATTGTTATTGGTAGTCTTTCATATCACTGTGCCACAAAGCTCTGACGCTGACAGATTCTCTGTGACATTACTGTTGACTGTTGGGAAGTAGCGCTTCAGTATTGGGATATTCCGTGTGTGTTTGGACACATCGTGCGTGAGTTAGGAACCAATGTAGATGAAATGTGACATTGAACGAGAAAAAAGTGACATTACTTTAGTTGTCTAACATAGTGACTGTGAGGGAGTGACCCAGTGTGTCAGTGGTTCGCACACTGTAACACTGTTAAAACTTTGTGTGTTTGTGCTCTGACAGCGGAGTGCTTTTTTCACTTTGTCTTTGTGCTGAAACGAGTTTGATATTGTTGTGACACGGAGCGTCAGATTTGGACTCAGCTAAAGTCCTTCTTCAATGTGCGAGACTACTCTCTCATTCTAACAGAGTGCATTCTCAATGTGGGAGAGTGCTGCGACGGTAACTCAGCATCCACCGTTCTGTGACAGAGTAAGAGAAAGTAAATCTGCATTGCTGCTAACCCTAACCCTAACCCTAACCCTATCACTGTCCTGACCTTAACGCACAACTGAAACCGAAACCTAGTGGGAATACTATTTGATCCTAACACTAACAGTAACACTAGCACTAACAGTCATGCTAAAGCAGACACGTTCTCCTCACCCCACACCCTTCCTACACCTAAGCATGATTTTGGATACCGTGAACATGTTTGAGAGGGCAGTTAGAGAGTGGGTGACAGATATTTCTTTCTGTTCTTGAGTACATTTCCAGAAGAAGAACACTATGTGATGTCATGCAACACAGGATCAGAATGTGAACACACTGTGCCAAAATGAGGCTATTAGCTTCAGTGATGGAAATCACATTATGAGTGCATTGTTATTGGTAGTCTTTCATATCACTGTGCCACAAAGCTCTGACGCTGACAGATTCTCTGTGACATTACTGTTGACTGTTGGGAAGTAGCGCTTCAGTATTGGGATATTCCGTGTGTGTTTGGACAAAACGTACGTGAGTTAGGAAGCAATGTAGATGAAATGTGACATTGAGCGAGAAAAAAGTGACATTACGTTAGTTGTCTAACATAGTGACTGTGAGGGGTGACCCAGTGTGTCAGTGATTCGCACACTGTAGCACTGTTAAACTTGGTGTGTTTCTGCTCTGACAGCGAGTGATTTTCACTTTGTCTTTGTGCTGGAAACGAGTTTGATATTGTTGTGACACGGAGGCGTCAGATTTGGACTCAGCTAGAGTCAACTCATTTTGAGTGTGGGGCACATCAGCCTCTAACTGAAGTGCATTCTCAATGTGGGAGAGTGCTGCAGCCGATGGCTCAGCATCCACCTTTCTGTGACAGAGTAAGACAAAATGAAATCTACATTGAGTGCCCCAACCTAACCTAACCTAACCCTGCTGCTATCACAATGCCCTTCCAAAGCTGGGTGAGACTAAGTGAATGCTATTTGGCAGTCCTAGCACTTATATTAACCTGCTTTAACACTCATGCTGAAAGGAACCATTTCTCCTCACCCTTTTATCATTCTTTTTCATCTGCTTTTGGATACCGTGAACATGTTTGAGAGGGCAGTTAGAGAGTGGGTGACAGATATTCTTTCTGTTCTTGAGTACATTTCCAGAAGAAGAACAATATGTGTGATTTCATGCAACACAGGATCCAGAACGTGAACACACTGTGCCAAAATGAGGCTATTAGCGTCAGTGATGGAAATCACATTATGAGTGCATTGTTAGTGGTAGTCTTTCATATCACTGTGCCACAAAGCTCTGGCAGCTGACAGATTCTCTGTGACATTACTGTTGACTGTTGGGAAGTAGCACTTCAGTATTGGGATATTCCGTGTGTGTTTGGACAAAACGTGCGTGAGTTAGGAACCAATGTAGATGAAATGTGACATTGAATGAGAAAAAAGTGACATTATGTTAGTTGTCTAACATAGTGACTGTGAGGGAGTGACCCAGTGTGTCAGTGGTTCGCACACTGTAGCACTGTTAAAACTTTGTGTGTTTCTGCTCTGTAAGCGAGAGTGATTTTCACTTTGTCTTTGTGCTGAAACGAGTTTGATATTGTTGACACGGAGCGTCAGATTTGGACTCAGCTAAAGTCCTTCTTCAATGTCTTGTGACTACTCTCTCATTCTAACAGAGTACATTCTCAATGTGGGAGGAGTGCGACGGTAACTCAACATACATCGTTCTGTGACAATAAGAAAATAAATATACATTGCTGCTAGCCTAACCCTAAACCCTAACCCTATCACTATCCTAACCTTAACACAAAACTAAAACTGAAAGCTATCAGTAGGGAATACTAACTGTAATACCTAACACTAACAGTAACACTAGCACTAACAGTCATGCTGAAACAAACCCCCCCCCCCAACACATTCTCCTCACCCCACCCTCCCCCCCCCCCCCCCCCCTCACCTAAGCATCATTTTGGATACCATGAATATGTTTAGGAGACTAGTTAGAGAGTGGGTGACAGATATTTCTTTCTGTTCTTGAGTACGTTTCAGAAGAAGAACACTATGTGATGTCATGCAACACAGGGTCAAGAACGTGAGACAATATTGCCAAAATGAGGCTGGCTAGCTTCAGTGATGGAAATCATCATGTGAGTGCATTGTTATTGGTAGTCTTTCATATCACAGTGCCACAAAGCTCTGATGCTGACAGATTCTCTGTGACATTACTGTTTGACTGTTGGGAAGTAGCACTTTAGTATTGGGATATTCCGTGTGTGTTTGAAAGCCAAAACGTGCGTGAGTTAGGAACCAATGTAGATGAAATGTGACATTGAACGAGAAAAAAAGTGACATTACGTTAGTTGTCTAACATAGTGACTGTGAGGGAGTGATCCAGTGTGTGTCAGTGGTTCGCACACTGTAACACTGTTAAAACTTTGTGTGTTTCTGCTCTGACTTCGAGAGTGATTTTCACTTTGTCTTTGTGCTGAAGCTTGAGTTTGATATTTGTTGTGACATGGAGCGTCAGATTTGGACTCAGCTAAGTCAGCTTAACAATGTGCGAGACTACTCTCTCATTCTAACAGAGTGCATTCTCAATGTGGGAGAGTGCTGCGACAGGTAACTCAGCATCCACCGTTCTGTGACAGAGTAAAGAGAAAGTAAATCTACATTGCTGCTAACCCTAACTAACTATGTAACCTATCACTATCCTGACCTTAACGCACAACTGAAACCGAAAAACCTAGTGGGAATACTATTGCGATCCTAACACTAACGGTAACACTAGCACTAACACTCATGCTAAAACGAACACGTTCTCCTCACCCCACACCCTTCCTACACCTAAGCATGATTTTGGATACCGTGAAAATGTTTGAGAGGGCAGTTAGAGAGTGGGTGACAGATATTTCTTTCTGTTCTTGAGTACATTTCCAGAAGAAGAACACTATGTGATTTCATGCAACACAGGATCAGAACGTGAACACACTGTGCCAAAATGAGGCTATTAGCGTCAGTGATGGAAATCACATTATGAGTGCATTGTTAGTGGTAGTCTTTCATATCACTGTGCCACAAAGCTCTGACGCTGACAGATTCTCTGTGACATTACTGTTGACTGTTGGGAAGTAGCGCTTCAGTATTGGGATATTCCGTGTGTGTTTGGACACAACGTACGTGAGTTAGGAACCAATGTAGATGAAATGTGACATTGAACGAGAAAAAGTGACATTACGTTAGTTGTCTAACATAGTGACTGTGAGGGAGTGACCCAGTGTGTCAGTGGTTCGCACACTGTAGCACTGTTAAAACTTTGTGTGTTTCTGCTCTGACAGCGAGAGTGCTTTTTCACTTTGTCTTTGTGCTGAAACGAGTTTGATATTGTTGTGACACGGAGCGTCAGATTTGGACTCAGCTAAAGTCCTTCTTCAATGTGCGAGACTACTCTCTCATTCTAACAGAGTGCATTCTCAATGTGGGAGAGTGCTGCGACGGTAACTCAGCATCGTTCTGTGACAGAGTAAGAGAAAGTAAATCTACATTGGTGCTAACCCTAACCCTAACCCTAACCTATCACTATCCTGACCTTAACGCAAAACTGAAACCGAAACAAAGTGGGAATACTATTGTGATCCTAACACTAACAGTAACACTAGCACTAACACTCACGCTGGAAAGCAGACACGTTCTCCTCACCCACCCTTCCTGCACCTAAGCATGATTTTGGATACCGTGAAAATGTTTGAGAGGCAGTTAGAGAGTGGGTCAAATGAATATTTCTTTCTGTTCTTGAGTACATTTCAGAAAAGAACATTTTGTGATTTCATGCAACACAGGATCCAAACGACGTGAACACACTGTGCCAAAATGAGGCTATTGGCGTCAGTGATGGAAATCACATTATGAGTGCATTGTTAGTGGTAGTCTTTCATATCACGTACCCACAAAGCTCTGGCGCTGACAGATTCTCTGTGACATTACTGTTGACTGTTGGGAAGTAATGCTTCAGTATTGGGATATTCAACGTGTGTTTGGACACAACATGCGTGAGTTAGGGAAACAATGTAGATGAAATGTGACATTGAACGAAATAGGTGACATTACGTTAGTTTTCTAACATAGTGACTGTGAGGGAAGTGACCAGTGTGTCAGTGGTTCGCACACTGTAGCACTGTTAAACCTTTGTGTTTCTTCTCTGACAGCGAGAGTGCTTTTTCATTTGTCTTTGTGCTGAAGCTTGAGTTTCATATTGTTGTGACACGGAGCTTCAGATTTGGACTCAGCTAAAGTCCTTCTTCAATGTGTGAGACAACTCTCTCATTGTAACAGAGTGCATTCTCAATGTGGGTAGTGCTCGACAGTAACTCAGCATCGTTCTGTGACAGGTAGAAAGTAAATCTACATTGCTGCTAACCTAACCCTAACCCTAACCTATCACTATCCTGACCTTAGCAAAACTGAAACCGAAACCTAGTGGGAATACTGTTGATCCTAACACTAACAGTAACACTAGCACTAAAACTCACGCTAAAACGAACACGTTTCTTCCTCACCCCACACCCTTCTGGCACCTAAGCATGATTTTGGATACCGTGAAAAATGTTTGAGAGGGCAGTTAGACAGGGGTGACAGATATTTCTTTCTATTCTTGAGTACATTTGCAGAACACTAAGTGTGATGTCATGCAACACAGGGTCAGAACGTGAACCCAATGTGCCAAAATGAGGTTATTAGTCTTCAGTGATGGAAATCACATTATGAGTGCATTTGTAATGGTAGTCGTCATATCACTGTGCCACAAAGCTCTGATGCTGACAGATTCTCTGTGACATTACTGTTGACTGTTGGGAAGTAGCGCTTT